>NC_077231.1:286945367-287246057 GCF_027887165.1 Monodelphis domestica
CTGAAGATGGAGATGACCGCAGCACTTCCTGTGCCCAAATGGGCTATGCCATCCATCCAAAATCACACCCAGGGAGCTCCCCCCTGCCCACTCAGGTGGCAGAGATAGTATTCCAACTAAGACTTTACAAATGACTTTATATTCAGGAATTATATCCAAGGGCAACTAATAAAAATAAGTGGTGGCTAACAGAAACTTGTTTAAATGAAATGACAATGATCTGAAATTAGTACAACAAGCAGAATGAACTGCTGATTACCTTTTGTTCATATTGCATGGAAATGCATGCAGCCAAGTTTTGAACCGCTTCCATTAGTTTAGAAAGGTAAACATGGTCTTAGTAATATTACTGATACAAAACTCTGACTGGCTCTGATCCTAAACAATAAAGCGCCATTTCATCACATCAGATTTCTTTAAAGCAGCAGATAACCAGTCAGTTCATTATCTGTTACATAGAAAACATCATCTTTTTTCTACTCCCAAAGCCTGCCTTTTGTTAAAGTCCCCTAATGAAGGTCAACGAATTTAAAAAGTGTTGAAATAAAGGGTTCTATGGGACAAGCCACTGGAAGTATGAAAAACACAATTTCTTCAAGAATGAAGTCAATGATCATTTCCTAGACAGACTCCACATGCCAGGTCTGACTCGCATCCTTAATAGCTAGCACAGGGATCTCTAAAATTCAACATTACCTAAATGTTGAATGGAATAACTGGCTCTGCACAAGGCATGATAGAGTGGGCAGCACTTCACCCCACTATTTCAACTGATCTTCACAAAATCCATGAAGCAGACAAGGCAATCTCATCTCCATTTTGCATACATAGAAAATAAGGCTCGCGCCAGTAGACTTGACAGTTACTAAATGAAAGGAAAGACTTGGCCTTCCGTTTTCTAACTAGATCTCCGGGCTCCTGAGAAAAAATGGGAATACCAACTGCCTCTTCTGGTAAAGGCACATAGTAATATGCTTTAAAGCCCATACATAAATTAAAAGGCAAACTCAGGATATTTTAGGCCTTCTTAGCAAACGCCAAAATTAAGAAAATGCCCGAGACCTAGACAGCGAGGCAGGTGGGGCGAAGCTGAAGGCTTATCCTGACTCTGCTCCTGTGGCACTACAGGACTTCAGATCAGTCAATTAACTGTCTGTGCCTGGACAAGGAGGAACAGAATCTTTCTTGACCCATCCCTGCAGGGCTATCAGACCAGACTGTGAATGGAAGGGTTCTGAAAACTCAAAGGCCAAGTAACACCTTCTTTGGTCTTCTAATTATCGTTCCTATAGTTGATAAGCACAATAAGCTGAAGCGAAGACTATCTGGACAATTTCCTAACTCCTTATGAATGCTGCATAATTACGAGGCTTCCAAATGACTCCTCCAGACTAGTGCTAACACTGCCAGTATTATTTAATGCTCCTGCATCTTTTCTTCTGAATATTCATAGCCTGTGTGACCGGGGTGTATGGCTGGGAGGAGGAATTGGTTTCTGTTTCATGGTCACATCTCAATCTTCTTGTGACACGGATGTCACCACTTAAGAACACACCAGTCATATTGACCTCTCCAAACAGTAAGAATGACCACATACCAATGGCGATCGCAGTCTCCTGGGAATCTCCGGTCACCATCTTTATGGACACTCCGGAGGCAATGAGCGTGGTAACGGCTTCTTTCACACCAGTTCTGGGAGGATCGATAATTCCCACCAGGCCCAGAAATGTCAGTTGTCCCAAGTCAGGGCCAGAAGCCAAGGCCAGAACTGTGAAAGAAATGACAAACTTCAAGGAAAAGAAATATGAGTCTAAAAGACACCAATTCAAATATATCTATCAGCACAGAAAGCAGTGATGGTGAACCTTTTAGAATCCAAGTGCCCAAAATACATCCTCACGCCACCTGTGTGTGTCCCTCCCCCCTTATCCTAGGCAGGGGAGGGAAGAAGCACTCCCATTGGCTGGTGGGGAGAGAGGCGGATCATGTAAGGAATATTCTCGGGCACAGTGGAGAGGGGGAGGGAAGCAGCCCCCTCCGGCACGCATGCCATAGGGTTGCCAACATGGCTATAGAGCATGAAAATAGGTCAAGAAGAATTCCCTTAATTGATCATTTCAAATCCTAGTAAGTTTTACTCTTATTAAAATATAAAACTGTCAGTGATCTAATGACATGGCTCTCCTTGCTATTCCTTAGAGAGTCATTTCCTCTCCTGACTCCATGCATTTGAATTGATTGATTCTCAAGCTTAGAATTCTCTGTCTCCATCTCCTGGGTTCCTTGTGATCCCAATTAAAATCCCATCTTCTTTTTTTTTTTTAAATATATTTTATTTGATCATTTCCAAGCATTATTCGTTAAAGACATAGATCATTTTCTTTTCCTCCCCCCCACCCCCCATAGCCGACGCGTAAGTCCACTGGGCATTAGATGTTTTCTTGATTTGAACCCATTGCTTTGTTGATAGTATTTGCATTAGAGTGTTCATTTAAAGTCTATCCTCTGTCATGTCCCCTCAACCTCTGTATTCAGGCAGTTGCTTTTTCTCGGTGTTTCCACTCCCATAGTTTATCCTTTGCTTATGAATGGTGTTTTTTTTTCTCCTGGATCCCTGAAAGTTGTTCAGGGACATTACACCGCCCCTAATGGAGAAGTCCATTACGTTCGATTATACCACAGTGTATTAGTCTCTGTGTACAATGTTCTCCTGGTTCTGCTCCTCTCGCTCTGCATCACTTCCTGGAGGTTGTTCCAGTCTCCATGGAACTTCTCCACTTTATTATTCCTTTGAGCACAATAGTATTCCATCACCAACATATACCACAGTTTGTTCAGCCATTCCCCAATTGATGGGCATCCCCTCGTTTTCCAGTTTTGGGCCACCACAAAGAGCGCAGCTATGAATATTTTTGTACAAGTCTTTGTGTCCATTATCTCTTTGGGGTACAGACCCAGCAGTGCTATGGCTGGGTCAAAGGGTAGATATTCTTTTGTCGCCCTTTGGGCATAGTTCCAAATTGCCCTCCAGAATGGTTGGATCAGTTCACAACTCCACCAGCAATGAATTAATGTCCCTACTTTGCCACATCCCCTCCAGCATTCATTACTTTCCTTTGCTGTTATGTTAGCCAATCTGCTAGGTGTGAGGTGATACCTCAGAGTTGTTTTGATTTGCATCTCTCTGATTATAAGAGATGTAGAACACTTCTTCATGTGCTTGTTAATAGTTTTGATTTCTTTATCTGAGAACTGCCTATCCATTTCCCTTGCCCATTTATCAATTGGAGAATGGCTTGATTTTTTGTACAATTGATTTAGCTCATTATAAATATGAGTAATTAAACCTTTGTCAGAGGTTTCTATGAAGATTTTTTCCCAATTTGTTGTTTCCCTTCTGATTTTAGTTATATTGGTTTTGTTTGTACAAAAGCTTTTTAGTTTGATGTAGTCAAAATTATTTATTTTACATTTTGTGATTCTTTCTATATCTTGCTTGGTTTTAAAGCCTTTCCCCTCCCAAAGGTCTGACATGTATACTATTCTGTGTTTACCCAATTTACTTATGGTTTCCTTCTTTATGTTTAAGTCACTCACCCATTTTGAATTTATCTTGGTGTAGGGTGTGAGGTGTTGATCTATTCCTAGTCTCTCCCACACTGTCTTCCAATTTTCCCAGCAGTTTTTATCGAATAGTGGATTTTTGTCCCAAAAGCTGGGATCTTTGGGTTTATCGTATACTGTCTTGCTGAGGTCATTTTCCCCCAGTCTATTCCACTGATCTTCCTTTCTGTTTCTTAGCCAGTACCAAATTGTTTTGATGACTGCTGCTTTGTAATATAGTTTGAGGTCTGGGACTGCAAGGCCCCCATCATATGTTTTTTTTTCATTATTTCCCTGGATATCCTTGACCTTTTGTTCTTCCAAATGAACTTTGTTATGGTTTTTTCTAAATCAGTGAAGAAGTATTTTGGTAGTTCAATGGGTATGGCACTAAATAGATAAATAAGTTTGGGTAGGATGGTCATTTTTATTATATTGGCTCGTCCTATCCATGAGCAGTTAATGTTTTTCCAATTGTTCAAGTCTAGTTTTAGTTGTGTGAAGAGTGTTTTGTAGTTGTCTTCATATAGTTCCTGTGTTTGTCTTGGGAGATAGATTCCTAGGTATTTTATTTTGTCTAAGGTGATTTTGAATGGGATTTCTCTTTCTAGTTCTTGCTGCTGAGCTGTGTTGGAGATATATAGAAAAGCTGATGATTTATGTGGGTTTATTTTGTATCCTGCAACTTTGCTAAAGTTGTTGATTATTTCAATTAGCTTTTTGGTTGAATCTCTAGGATTCTTTAAGTAGACCATCATGTCATCCGCAAAGAGTGATAACTTGGTCTCCTCCTTGCCTATTCTGATGCCTTCAATTTCTTTATCTTCTCTAATTGCTACTGCTAGTGTTTCTAGTACAATGTCAAATAGTAGAGGTGATAATGGGCATCCTTGTTTCACTCCTGATCTTATTGGGAATGTATCTAGTTTATCCCCATTGCAGATGATATTAGCTGTTGGTTTTAGATATATACTGTTTATTATTTTTAGGTATGACCCTTCTATTCCTATGCTTTCTAGTGTTTTTAATAGGAATGGGTGTTGTATTTTATCAAAGGCTTTTTCTGCATCTATTGAGATAATCATGTGGTTCTTGCTAGTTTGCTTGTTGATGTGGTCAATTATGTGGATGGTTTTCCTAATGTTGAACCAGCCCTGCATCCCTGGTATGAATCCTACTTGATCATGGTGAATGATCCTTCTGATCACTTGCTGGAGTCTTTTTGCTAGTATCCTATTTAAAATTTTTGCATCTATATTCATTAGGGAGATTGGTCTATAGTTTTCTTTCTCTGTTTTTGACCTGCCTGGTTTTGGAATCAGTACCATGTTTGTGTCGTAAAAGGAGTTTGGTAGAACTCCCTCTTTGCTTATTATGTCAAATAGTTTGTATAGTATTGGGGTTAACTGTTCTCTGAATGTTTGATAGAATTCACAGGTGAATCCATCAGGCCCTGGGGATTTTTTCTTAGGAAGTTCTTTGATGGCTTGATGGATTTCAATTTCTGATATGGGATTATTTAAGAATTCTATTTCCTCTTCTGTTAGTCTAGGCAGTTTGTATTTTTGTATATATTCATCCATTTCTCCTAAATTGGTGTATTTATTGCCATATAATTGGGCAAAGTAATTTCTAATGATTGCCTTAATTTCCTCCTCATTGGAGGTGCTGTCCCCCTTTTCATCTTTAATGCTGTGAATTTGCTTTTCTTCCTTCCTTTTTTTAATTAGATTGACCAGTACTTTGTCTATTTTGTTTGTTTTTTCAAAGTACCAGCTTCTTGTCTTATTTATTAAATCAATAGTTCTATCACTTTCGATTTTATTAATTTCTCCCTTAATTTTTAGGATTTCTAATTTGGTTTTCTGCTGGGGGTTTTTAATTTGATCGCTTTCGAGTTTTTTCAATTGCATTTCCAATTGATTGATCTCTGCTCTCCCTTGTTTGTTAATATGAGCTTTCAGGGATATGAATTTGCCTCTGATTACCGCTTTGGCTGCATCCCAAAAGGTTTGAAAGGATGTTTCGCCATTGTCATTTTCCTTGATGAAATTATTAATTGTTTCTATGATTTCTTCTTTAGCTAAACGGTTTTGGAGTATCATATTGTTTAATTTCCAATTGGTTTTAGATTTGGTTTTCCATGTACCATTACTAATCATTATTTTTATTGCCTTGTGATCTGAGAAGACTGCATTCATTATTTCTGCTTTTTTGCATTTGTGTGCTATGTTTCTGTGACCTAATGTATGGTCAATTTTTGTGAATGTGCCATGTGGTGCTGAGAAGAAGGTGTATTCCTTTTTATCCCTATTTATTTTTCTCCATATGTCTATTAATTCTAATTTTTCTAAGATTTCATTCACTTCTTTTACCTCTTTCTTATTTATTTTTTGATTTGATTTATCTAAATTTGATAATGGTTGGTTTAAGTCTCCCACTAGTATGGTTTTATTGTCTATTTCTTCCTTCAATTCTCCTAGTTTCTCCATTAGAAATTTGGGTGCTATATTATTTGGTGCATACATGTTGATTAATGATATTTCCTCATTGTCTAGAGTCCCTTTTAACAAAATATAATTACCTTCCCTATCCCTTTTGATCAGGTCTATTTTTGCATTGGCTTTATCAGATATCATGATTACCACTCCTGCCTTCTTTCTATCAGTTGAGGCCCAGAAGGTCTTACTCCATCCTTTAATTCTGACCTTGTGGGTGTCAACCCGCCTCATGTGTGTTTCTTGAAGACAACATATGGTAGGGTTTTGGATTCTAATCCATTCAGCTATTCGTCTACGTTTTATGGGTGAGTTCATCCCATTCACGTTCAAAGTTATGATTGTCATTTGTGGACTCCCTGGCATTTTGATTGCCTTCCCTAATTCTAACCTTTTCTTCTTCGGCTCTACCTTTTAGTCCAGTGATTTACTTTGAATCAGTGCCCCTTGTCCCCTCCCTTGATGTTTCCCTTTTTAGTCCCTCCCTTTTTGTTCCCTCCCCCTCCCCCCTCTCTTTCCCTCCCTTTTTGTTCTCCCTCTCCCCCTCCCCCCCTTGGTTTTCCCTTCTCCTTACCCTTGTTGGGTAAGATAGAATTCAAGATCCCAATGGATCTGGATGTTTTTCCCTCTCAGAGTTGATTTCCCTGAGATTGAGGTTTAAGTAAACCCCCCCCCCTCTCTTCCTCTCCTTCTTATAGGAGTTTTCTTCCCCTCCCCTTCCCCTGTGAATCTTTGTGTGAGAACCATTATTCTATTTGGTCTTTCTTTACCCCCTATTTATACATTACATTTTCCCCACATATTAGTATACATAGGTTGATATAAATGTAGTCCTTATAGAAGAGAGTTTGAGTAAAAGAAGATAACATTTTTCCCCTTTCCTTAATATTTACCTTTTCAGGTATTCCTTGCTCTTTGATTTTCGGTATCAAACTTTCCACAGAGCTCTGGTCTTTTCTTTGCAAAAAGTTGGAAGTCTTCTATTTTGTTGAATGCCCATACTTTCCCTTGGAAGTATATAGTCAGTTTTGCTGGGTAGCTGATTCTTGGTTGGAGACCCAGCTCTCTTGCCTTTCTGAAGATCATGTTCCATGCCTTACGATCATTCAGCGTAGAACTTGCAAGGTCTTGTGTGACCCTGATTGGCATTCCTTTATATCTAAATTGTCTTTTTCTGGCTTCCTGTAGGATTTTTTCTTTTGTTTGATAGCTTTGGAATTTGGCAATTACATTCCTGGGAGTTGTCTTTTGGGGGTTTAGTGTAGAAGGTGTTCTGTGAGCTCTGTCAGTGGATGTATTGCCCCCTTGTTCTAGAATCTCTGGGCAATTTTCTTTGATTATATCTTGTATCACCATGTCCAGTTTGGTGTTTATTTCTGGCTTTTCTGGGAGTCCAATTATTCTTAAATTTTCTCTTCTCCCCCTGTTTTCCAGATCTATCACCTTGTCGGTGAGATATTTTATGTTCTCTTCTAATTTCTTGGTGTTTTGGCTTTGCTTTATTAGTTCTTGCTTTAAAGCCTGGTTTTCTTTTACAGTTTGGTCAAACTGGTTTTGTAGATGCGTGAATTTCTTTTGCATCATTTCCCACTTTTCCTCCCAGAGGGCTTCCATCTTTTTGGTCCTTTCTGATTCAAATTCTTCATGGGTTTGTGGAGAGTTTCTATTTCCTTTGGAAGATTTTGGAGAATTTTCTTGTATATCTTCTTCTATCTGCTCTGTATTTTGTATTTTGGCTCCATAGAATGTGTCCAGAGTCGCCCCTTTCTTCTTATTTTTCTTGGTATTTTGGGGCTTCTGTGCTTCTGTAGAGTTTGTCATCTCTGAACGTGGAGGACTGGCTTTTCTTGTCTTTGTCTGGTGATCAGAGGCTTTAGTCCTGGGCAGATGTTGGTTCTATGAGCGTTCCCTGGGTTAAACTGAATATGCCTCACTGGAACTGGAATGGAAGGGTCGGACCACGAGGCCACACTCTCCCCCTGGCTCGATTTCCGGAAGTTGCCTTCAGAATCCCTGGCCCTGAGGCTGTTTCGTCGGCCTGCGGGGGGGATGGGCTGCCGCTTCCCCAAGCTCCGAGAGCACAGACTTTCACTGAGACTTGGATAGCAGGATCCAGCCCGTGAGGCTGTCTTGCCCGCCCTGAGGGTTGCTGTTGTTTTGACCAGCTCTTTGCAGCGGAGGCCCCAGGCAGTAACTTTCACCCGGACCGACCGGCTCTTTGCAGCGGAAGCCCCAGGCAGTAACTTTCACCCGGACTGGGACTTGGGTAGAAGACCCTGAGGGTTGTTGTTCCTCAGACCCTGCTCTCTGAGCCCGGCGCGGCTGCCGCTTCCTGGAGCCTTGGACTCTGCGCTCCTACCCCTGAGGTCCGAGGGATCTCGGGTTCTGGCTTTTAAGGGGAGCCGTACCTTTTGAACCGGGTCCAGGTCCAGGAGGAGGGTTCCCAGGGTCTGTGCTGTTGATCGTTTTGAATTTCGGTGCCTTAGGAGCTTCTAGTTTGAGATCGGTCGGGAAGGGTTTTCCGGAGATCTGAACTTCAGCTTTCTCTAAGCCGCCATCTTAACCGGAAGTCCTAAAATCCCATCTTCTACAAGAAGCCTTATCCTATCCTCTTTAATGCTACAGGGCCTCCCTCTGTGATCACCTCTATTTTATTCTGGATTGACCTGTCTATAAAGAGTTGTTTGCATGTTGTCTTCCCAATTAGACTATGGGTTCTTTGACAGCAAGGATCATTTGTTGCCTTTTTTTGGTATAGTTATCACTCAAGACATAGTAGGTATTTCATAAATGCTGATAGATTTAACGTATCAATTTACAAGTAAAATCATAACATACTTAGATATTTTTAATTAAAAGCTCTATATACTGGTTTCCTTTTGAAACGAGTCACTAAAAAAAAAAAAGTTTTCTATTGAAAAATCATGGGGAGGCGAGAGGGGGCACTTGGGTGACTCAGTGGATTGAGAGCCAGGCCTAGAACCTGGAGGTTCTGGGTCCTGGGTTCAAAATCTGGTCTCAGATACTTCATAGCCATGTGAACCTGGGCAATTTACTTAACCCTCATTGCCTAGCCCTTACCACTCTTCTGTTTTACAATCAATACACAGTATTGATTCTAAAATGGAAGGTAAGGGCTTAAAAAATGATGAAAAGGGTTTCAAGAATACTTGTTTTATATAAGAAGTTGTAACTATGTTCTTTCTGTCTTCCTCTGTCTGTCTTCCCTTTCCCTGATCAACCTTTTAAAAAAAACAACAACAAAGTATGAGTATCCAAATTAAAACATTATAATCAGTGCAAGAAGAGAGGCCAAACCAATAAAATCACTTTGTTTTGGTAATCTCTCATACATAAAATTTTTAAAAATAAAACTTAAAGTGCTTCCCACTTTATTATAGTTAATATATAAATATATATATATTACATATATATATATAATAAATATAGTTAACTATAGGTTAACTATAGTTTGGTAGGAGTTGCAAGTCCTATCTTTATTTATAAGATGTAATCTGCTTTCTCTCCATCAACTCCTCAATTTTGTGCCAACCAACCAACAGAACTCCAAAAAAGCCCTAGAAAAGAGTTTTTTCTTTCTTTTTTTTTCCCCGAGAGCTATAACTGGTCAGAAGATATGAATAGGGAGTTCTCAGAAGAAATTAAAACTATCCATGGTTATATGAGAAAATGCTCCAAATCACTATTGATTAGAGAAATACAAATGAAAACAACACCATCTCCTACCCATCAGATCGGCTAACATGACCAAAAAGGAAAATGATAAATGTTGGAGAGGATGTGGGAAAATTGAGACATGAATACACTGTTGGTGGAACTGTGAACAACCATTCTGGGGAGTAATATGCCCAAAGGGTCCACAGTCCAAAGCTATTCAAGCCTTTTGACCTAGCAATACTGGATCTAAATCCCAAAGAGATCAGCGATAACGGAAAAGGATCTACTTGTTTAAAATATTTTTAGCAGCTCTTTTTAAGGTGGCAAAGAATTGGGAAGTGAGGGAATGTCCAACAGTTGGGGAATGGTTGAACAAGCTGTGGTATATGATTGAAATGGAAAACTACTGTGCCATAAGAAATGTTGAACAGGACAAATTTTTTAAAACCTATAAAGATCTATATGAATAGATGCAAAGGGAAGCGAGCAAAACCAGGAGAGCATTGTATACGGTAAGAGAAATATTGTACAATGATCAGCTGTGAAGGTCTAAACTATTATCAGCAAAACAAGGTTTCAAGATAACCCCAAAGGGCTTGTGATAAAAAAAAAATGCTCTCCACAGCCTAAGAAAGAACTATTGGAATCTGACTTCAAATCAAAGCACGCCATCTTTTACTTTTTTTCATGGAATTTTTATTGTATGTGTGATATGTGTCTTTAGACACAACATGGGGAATGTGGAAACACGTTTTGCATGAAAGCACTGGTATAACCTACTTCAGACTATTTACCCCCTCAAGGAGGGAGGGAGAGATCTGAATCACAAAATGTCAAGAAACAATTGTCAAAAATTGTTTCTACATTAACTGAAAAAAAATTCAATTAAAAAAAATTCAAGTTAAAAAAAATTCAA
This sequence comes from Monodelphis domestica, assembly GCF_027887165.1. Classification (NCBI taxonomy): domain Eukaryota; kingdom Metazoa; phylum Chordata; class Mammalia; order Didelphimorphia; family Didelphidae; genus Monodelphis; species Monodelphis domestica. The sequence goes on from NC_077231.1 coordinate 286,956,063, forward strand.
ATTAAAAAAAATTCATCTTTCAAAAAGAAAAATGGCCTATCCCATTTCTAAATGGAAAAAGGAGTCTTCCCTCCAAGGCCCCCCCCATGAGCCCAGCTACCTCTCAGTCCTGCAGAGCCCATGCTGGACTTCTCCTGCTGATACACATCTTTCTGCTGCTGAGTCAGGGCCAAGGTCTGTCCTTTGCTGTTGTACGTGGTGCAGTATCTAATCACGTGTTCATAAGCACCTTTCATAAAACAAATTTCTGGGTTGTCCTGAGAAGAAAAAGAGACATGACAAAGAAGTGGAATTTCTACTAAACTGCCACAAAGCAATAAGATGTCAGTATTATCCTGGCCACAAACAGATTTCTGTGGTCAATTCTTATATCTTCCCGGAAAATGGAAATAACTGACCAAAAGACAGCCACTTAAAAGAAATTATCCCTAGCAAAAACTAAAGTTCCATATTTATTTACATTTTAGTGGTACAAAAATGTTGAATACATATTAAGAACTTATTTGCATTAATTCTTTTTATTCCATATTAGGTATGAAAAAAAATTCTGATGACTGTATTTTTACATAATTTGCTTAATTTTTAAACTGTACATTTTATTTAATGCCTTTAAAATCATTACTATAATAGAGGGTCCACAGTTTCACTCAACTGCCAAAGGGGCCCATGACACAAAAATAGTTAAGATTCTTATTCCAACAGCTAACCTTGACACTCTAGAAGAAGCTTTTTTTTTTTTTAGGGGAGTGGCATAAAGGGTCAAAATAAAATTTCACTGATGTAGCACTGTTCAGCAAATGAAAATATTGGGTATTAAGAGGTTGCCTTGGGTATTAAGAGGTTAAATGGCCTGAGCAGGGTCACAAAGCCAGCATGGTCTGAGGTAAGACTTGCACCCAGGTCTTGTTGATGCCAATGATTGCTCTCTACAACCACTTTATCCCTCTCCCAACCCATCTAGAAGAGTCCCAAGAATTGTTTACACATTTCTACTTTTGTTACACATATGACATGCTGGGCTTTCTTGAGTTACCAAATTCTAGATCAAAAAGAATCAACAACTCCTTTCTATTTCTTTCTTTAATTAAGAACCACTAAGACCTTCTTTAGACTCTCCACATACCCTCCTCCAGGAAACTCCTCTCTGGGAGATCTCCCTTTGCTCACAATCAAGTGGGCCAAGTACTCACATCTCATCAGTGCCCTCTGGCTGGACCCTGAAACTGGGGGCAGGGCCTCGGGCCTGTGCTGAAAAATGCTATCTACCTCCCAAGAGAGAATTTTTGAACTTGGGGTGAAAATTAAAATATAATTTCTTTTCTTTCTTTTTTTTGGTAACATGGTTAATATGGAAAATGCTTTGCTTAGTTTCACACGTATAACTGATATATTGTTTGCCTTTTCAGCAAGAGGGGTTAGGGCTAAAGGGAGGGAGAATTTTTTTTTTAAACTCTTACCTTCTGTCCTAAAATCAATACTGTGTTGGTTCCAAGGCAAAAGAGCAATAAAGCCTAGGCAATGGGGGTTAAGTGACTTGCCCAGGGTCACACAAGGAAATGTGAGAGATCATTTGAAATGCAGAAAAAATGTTAATGTTAAAAATAAATACTAAATTGGAGGCGGGGAGGTGGACACAATACAATCTTCTCCCCATTTCCTACTGGCTACCCTGCTTTTTGACTTTTCTGGAACTTTCATTATGTCCTGTCTGCTTCCACTTTTTCATGTTGCCCCCCCATAGCACTTTTGGGCTTCCTTTAGGGGGGTGTCTTCTCCCATTAAGCTCCATGAGGGCAGGCACTATCTTTGTTTTTATTTATAAGCTGGCTTAGCATAGTGCCCAGCACATAGTAGGAGTTTAATAAATGTTTTTTAACTGACCAAAAATAGTAATTCCTTATCCCAATGGGCAGAGATTGCACTGAACAGAAACTACCACATTCATTTGCTTTTTTATTTTGCATTACAACTGAGCTCTTGTTTAAACCAACAAAATGCTTTAATGATTATTGTTCTGCAGTATAGTTTAAGATCCTACGCTGTTATATCCCCATTCCTTCTTACTTTATTCATTATTTCCTTTTCATATAAATGTCATTATTATTTTTGCTATGTCTATTAAGTAACCCTTTGGTAGTTTGATTGGTATGATGTTGAATAAGTAAATTCATTTAGGTAGCATTATCATTTTTATTCTATTTCTTGCCCTATTCTCTGGTTATTTCGGTCTGTCTTGGCTTCTGCCATAGGGGTTTGGTAGGCAGATTCCCCAGTATTTATACAGGCTTTCATAATGTTAAATGGCTCTCCTTGTTCTAGTTCCTCTAAGGGGTTTTACTGATATTATGCAGAAATGTTTTGTTTATGACAGACACTTAATAAGTTAACTTGCTGAACTGAATGAAAAAAAAAAAAAGAATCCAGTCTCTTTCTGCCGTTTTCACGAAGTTGTGCCCAAGACTCCTGGGAATCTCAATGGTCACAAAGGAGTCAAGATTTCCCCATAATATTGAGGCAACAGGTATGGCATTCTTTCAAAGTCTGGGGAATGGAAATTTTCAGGAAATTCTACCCATGACTCCTTGGGTCAAGGGAAGGCAATTAAACTTAACCCATAGCCAAGGAGATTTGGGAAAGGAAGCCTCCAAAGGTTAGTGTGCTTAAAGAAAACATTTCTTAAGTTTTTCTCCCAACTGTACTTTCTAGGAATTTATAATCCCTGCAACAGTTGAACTTGGAGCCCCTTTCCTTTGCTCATGAACAGTGATTTCTTAAGGAATTCTTAACTCTGCTGTTGGCTGTTGTCGTGTACCTAAAAACAAAAATAGAATGGTTTGTTTCTATTTAGAAGTGAGAAAGTAGGAGAAGAATTCATGTCCAACTTGAATTACATAAGTCTGAGGGTATAAAGACTGCTGACTTTAAATGTGGATGCTTCCAAGCACAGACGCTACAATAGTTATGAAGCCATTAGAGGGAAACACGATTATGAGAGACAATCCAGTAGTCATTAAAAGGAAGAGTACCTGTTGTGTTCTGTGTACACACTTGACAGCCATCCATTTTTGCTCAGAACTGAAAGGATATTCTGTTTTCCTAATATAGTCCTGCTGAAGTCCATCAAGACCCATCTGTGTAAAACGCAAAAAGAAAAATGTTCTTTTTTTCACCAACTTGGCTTTTTGTCAGTATAAGAAAGGGCCCACGCTTCGTATGAAGCAGCCCAGGTCAAAGGGGCAAGCCTCATCAGTCCCATACGGATCACTGCTAACAAAAGCGAACATTCATGGTAGCAGCTAGGAGGTAAGAGCACGAGCGCCGGGCCTAGAGTCCTCGGAGAGACTCGGCTTCCTAAGCTCACACCTGGCCTCAGATGTGTGACCCTGACAAATCATGTAACAATGTTTGCCTCAGTTTCTCCAAATGTAAGATAAGCTTAAATAATGTAAAGTGAGCAAAGAAATCACAAATCACTAGTATCTTTGCTAAGAAAACCCCAGCAGGGGTCAGTAAGAATCACAAACACTTATTAGGCACCTACTCTGTGCGAAGCACAAACAGGACCTCATTTGATGTTCACAACAGCCCTGAGGGAAAGGTGCTCTGATGACCCCCACTGTATAAATGAGAAAACTGAGGGACATAGAAGCTAAGTGACTTGCCTAGGGTGACACGGTAAGGGGGCCCGAGGCTGGCCTTGAACGCGGGTCTTCCTGCCTCGAGGCCTCTTGCTCCATCCACCGCACCTCTAGCTGCCTTTGAGAAGGTCAGCGTATTTTCAGCCGCTCTCCTGCCCAATGCATGCTACTGACCGCTGCTGCTTTTTATGGACCAGCCCTGGGATCTCAGGGGTCAACAGCTGAGTGTCCTAGAGGCAGGTGAGCTTGGTAGCCTCCCGGAGAGTTTAAAGGCCTTGCCCAGGCCTGCAAGGCCCTGGGCCCCGGAGGCAGACCTCGCTTTGGCTGGGGGATGCTGCTGGGCCCATCCATAATTCTGGCTGCTGGGACAGGCAAGGCAGTGGCCGTTGGGGCTCTGTGCCACGGCTGGAGGACCAGAAGAGAGAGCAGGCAAGTGCTTCTGAACCTGCCAGTGCCAGGATCAGGCCTGTGGGCAACAGCTGGCCTCTCAGCCGGGAGACGCGGGCTCAAGGAGCTAGCAAAGCCAAAGCCACGCTAAACAGAGGCTCCTGGCCTGGGTCCATGTGATTTTTCAAACTGTTGTCTGATGACTACATTCCGCTCCTCTCGGTTCCCATTAGGCTCCTCCATGGCATTCTACATATTTACAATCACTTCGAGGCGGCGTCCACAGGTTCCCCCAGCCCGCCAGAAGGGCCTTGTGAGACAGTGTTAAGAAACTCGACCCCAAAACACTTCCTTGAAGCTCGAGAGTCTGCGCTGGTTTCCACGGGTCACCACGCTCACTCAAGCTGCAGCTCTCCTTCTCTGGGGCGCTCGCAGGGCTTCCGGGCCCGGGCGGCCCCCTACAGACCCGCTGCTCTGGCCGGCCGACCACCCTCGCCCGTATGCAGCTCATCTCAGCTCCTCGGACGCATCCAGCAGAACTGGAGCTCCCCACGGAGGAGGCCACAGGCGTGAGCTCTACCCGAGATGCAGGAGACGCGCACGTGCATGTGAGCCCTGGGCGTGGATCGGGCTTCCTGACTAGACTCACGGGTTATTGCAACGTTTTTAATGGTCAGGAAGAAGCGGCAAAGGAGCAGGCAGGTCGCACTGAAACATTTTTTTAATGCACAGAAGAGAAAGAACTTCCAAATGAAGCATGAGTAGGATAACTTCAAAAGTCAGGTGTAGCATTTGTTAAATAAATACATTTTTAAAAAAGCAACTAGTATAGCATGAGATTCGGTTTCATATGCAATTTCTTGTGCTCTGCAGTGTATATGGCAATGCTCTTTTTATGTTAAAGTTCAGAATAAAAAAATTATATTTAAAAAATTAAGAAGGCATATGGGATTTTTCTATGTTGCTCAGAAGCAAAAATAAAACTGGTCCTTCTATACTCTCTCCAAAGACAATGTCTCATATAATACGGAACTGAAAGAGAATCTCTCAGAGACACATACCTTCATTGCAAGAGCTATTAAGGCTCCCTCTGTAGGCTTTCCCATTAAAGTGTTGTTCCTAATCACAGCATCATTGCACACACAGCCCACCTATGAGAAATACACATGTCACTTAAAACCATCAGAACACGTGGTTATTCCAAAGTGACTCCTCTTTAATAGCTAAGTACTTACCTCGACAATTCTACTAATGGATGGGTGATAGAATCCATGAATAACGTCTCCATCAAGCATTACTTCACCAAACTGATTATAGCCTACTCCAGTCACCTAAGAATTTAGAGAAACTTACATCAAAATTACTGACCAGTAGAGTCAACAGCAAGAGGTCACTTTCAAATTACTTTATGCCACAACACTTCAAAAAGCAAATTCCTAGAAAAACTTTTGAATCTGCTCTTCAAAAGGAAAGCTTACAAGACGCAGGAGAAATCCACTTGATGGGCCTATCTAGTTTAATGTTTTCTTTGTCCAATAAAATTTGATAAAAATGTGAAATCACTGCCATTACTGATTAATGAAACTACACTGACAGAAAGATATCACTCTACAAAACCTCTTCATTGTTGTTGTTGGGTATTAACCTCCTCATAGCATTTATGGAATATTTTAGCCAGTAATTAATAATAATAATAACTCATAATACTCGTGACTCCAAGTTTGTAAATCAATGCATAGTAAAAGGAACTGAAGCAGAGCTAGCACAGTACAGTTTCTACAATACTTTTCTCCTTACATGCATGACTAGCGAAATATATATTTCATATATATATAAACATATAAAGTATGAACATATAAAGTAAAGTAGCTCATGAGGTTGGGGTAATACGGGCCAGAATGTGATAGGAACTGTGGAAGGGAAGCCCAACACTGAGGAACTCACATACTCAGAGCCATCACTCACAATGTGTCCAATGGAAGATTGAGTAGCGAGTGAGAAAACAGTCAGAGAGAAGTCACAATCTGAATGTGTCCCACAAAGGTCAGACAATTTTCAAAAGGGAGACTGCCCAAGACCACAAGCCTGACGGCCACCAGGCCTATGAAAAAGCCAACCCATTCATTGTGCTTTAACAAAGAAAGCTAAATCCTGGCAAACTGTTTACTGCTCATCTTCTTCCTTCATCCACGTGGCTATGATTACCTTGTAATGTCACAGCTCCCATAAGCTCTACTAATTTAATAAAAATGAAACATCTATTCATTATTAATGAGACTACATCTACTGAGAGGGGCCACTTTCTAAATCTTTTTAAAGCTGTGGTGTGTAAACTTCACTGCAGCATTTACAGAACATTTTAACTAGTAATAATGATAAAAAGAATGATTAGTTGGTAATTCTGCAAAGGCTAAATGGGGTTGGAAATGTGGCCTCATTCTGTCAGACACAAAAGTTGCTAAAACTCCAAATTGAGTTATGGTACTCAGTAGAGTACTTTGTACACATAGATATTCAAGCCTAGGGTTGCCCTCAGACTTTTGGGACACCCTGTATCATGTGTTCAAGAAATACTTCCTAATTATCTACGCAACTCTTTAGAATGGCAACAAGGAAGAAACTAGCTTGGCTGCTGACAAACAATTTTGAAGCAATGTAAAATGTTTAGCAAGTTAATATATGAAGCTTCTCCCTAAAGATACACCTTCAATGACAACATCAAAGAAAAACAGCACAAAATACCTCTGCACGCTGCCCATCCGAGGTAAAGATGTGAGTGACGGTCATTTCATTCTTGGTCAGGGTTCCAGTTTTATCCGAACAAATCACGTTGCAGCAGCCTTCAAGAAGCCAGAGTGTGATTGTGAAAAAAAGAAAGCAGCAGGGAGGGCACAAAGGTGTCCAATGGTCACAAATAAATAACCCGGGAAAGCTGAGCTGTCCCAAAGATGACAACTGTGGACAGTATCTGCGACACTCACTCACACCCAGGAAAATGACATCATGTCGGCTCCCAGTGGGAGTCTTCTTATGCTTGCTTTTTAATATTGGTCACCCAACTTCCCATTCAGGGTTTAGAAAGCAATCAAAGTGCAGTCACTTCTCCCTCTTAAAAATATTTTTTAAAGTGTGTCTTCCCTCCCTACTCATTTCTAGCTTCCCATCATGATCCTCACATGGCATTCCAGGTAACTCACTGGGATCCCAGGATGTACATATGTAAAACATCTTACAATTGAATTATCACAAGGTATCTGATACCTCAGAGCATGATACCAAAATGCCAAACATGTACACTTAATTCAAAGTGTTTTTTTTCTACATCTCAGATTCAGAATAAAAGATCTAGAGAGGCAGAGAGACACACACACAAAGAAGTAGCCACCTTAGAATACAGCAATAAGTAAGGGGGCAGCTGGGTGGCTCAGTGGATGGAGAGCCAGGCCTAGAGATGAAAGGTCTTGAGTTCAAATGTATCCTTAGACACATCCTAGCTGTGTGACCCTGGGTAAGTCACTTAACCCCTATTGCCCAGCCCTTACCACTCTTCTGCCTTGGAACTAATACACGGTATTGATTCTATGGCAGAAGGTAAGAGTATAAAAAAAAGAATAGAGCACTAAGTGACCATGGTACGTAAAACATCTTGAGTTAATCAAAGAAGCTAAGCTCTCGAGTCATCTTTGTAATGGCAAGTCTTGTGCATGTCATCTTTTTGTTAGTATCAAAATGAAAAAGCATGTTTTTAAAAGACTTCAGCATCATGATCCAATACTGCTAACAGACTTCGGCCCCACAACGCAGTCATGACTGACCTCCCAGGGGACTTTGCTCAGACCCCAGTGATGGCACAACGAGCTACAGAAACAAATATTTTCAGTTCAGTGCTGACCTTGCTCGTTAATTCTCACCTAGACACGCTTCCAGGTCACAGCACTTACCTAGAGTTTCAACGATGGGCAGTTTTTTGACAATAGCCCTCTTCTTCACCATCCTCATCACCCCAAGAGCCAAAGTCACGGTGACCACAATAGGAAGGCCTTCAGGAATGGCAGCGACAGCCAGACTACAACAGAAATGTACATGTGAAATAAAAAGCACAGACAGGCTTTCTGAACAAACTGTATGAATTACTTAAAATGGAGTTAACAAAATAACCAAAAAATTAGAGCTGCCAAAGCCTTTAAAAAAAAAAGGCCCAAGAAGACTTTCCCACGGCACCCCTTTGCAGAAGTGGGAGGTCTACAAGTGTTAGGCACTACATGGATTCCCAAATCCAATGTATTGATCAGTTATGTCAATTTCCCCCCTTATTTTATTTTACTACTGTGTAGTATTGGTTCCAAGGTAGAAGAGCAGTAAAGGACAGGCAATGGGGGTTAAATGACTTGCCTAAAGTCATATTGCTAGGAAATGTCAAAGGTCAAATTTGAGGTCAGAGCCTCCTGGCTCTCTCTGTCCATTGAGCCACCTGGCTGTCCCCTTATTTTATCTGTTTCTAAAAAACCTAACATCAGCTATTATGTAGGATGGCTCTCTGGGAGTGGAAGGGAGAGAGATTCTGAGGGAAACTATGGTGATATAAAAAAAAACAAAACAAAACAAAAGACATCAATAAAAACTTAGTTTTGGAAAAAATATGTTGATGTGGATGTGACCTGTATATACACTGAATCATTGATATATAATAAGCCCCAAAATGTTGTTTTATTAAACCTGTGTAGAATTTAGCAGTAGAAAAATGAGACTCAACTCCTTCGTCTCACCAAGGGTTTTTTCAAATAATGAGGAAAAGCAGGGTTAACTGTAAAGATCAACAGACCCCACAGTGATCTGAAAAAAACCTTAATCCTCATGTAGAATGAAGATGATACTTATCAGTTAGACCCTCTTTTGGACCACAAGGGCTTGGGGGAGAAGGGGGCTTTCCCATCTGTTTTGTTGTAATGGACCAAACACTACAAATGGAGTCCAATGGCATCGTTTGCTTCTCTCAGACAATTGCTCCAAATGTCACAGCTGTCAGACCCAAACTGAAACACTAACCGCCAACTGCTCTCTCACCTCACGCCAATAGTAAACATATCCAGGATATGTTTTCCTTGTAACCAGCCAACCAGCATGATAATACCTGTAACAGAATCAAAGAGGTCCTGGCCTCGTTATTCAGACCCTGGGGGAAGAGCATCACGACAATTCAGGCTAACTGAAATCTCATGGCAGACAGAGAAAAAAGCAGGGTTTAGTTGTAATGGACCTCAGGAGTCACAGAATCCCACCCTCTCCCTTTACAAATGAGGAAACTTAGGCCAAAAGAAGTGACTTATTCCAGGTCACAGAAATAGACAACTGGTGAGACAGAATATGAACCCAGGACCTTTCACACCAAATCTAAATGCAGCACTACTTTAGTTTATGAGCGATTATAATTAGATAAATTCAAATTTAACACTATAGAAAAATTGTAACAGTGTCTTAAATTTTCTTAAAGAGCCAAATATGTGGAATTCATAATAACATAACTTTCTAGGAATGAATCTACTCTGTATTTCAGGAGAGACACATCTCTGTTTTTAAAAAACACATCGAATTGAGATGGACACAATGGGCAAAGAGAACCGAGTTTAGATCAAAAAAGGGTAAGGCCTTCTAATGAAAACCATCTGGAGTCAGCCCAAGGCCTGACACATAGGAAGTGCTTAAGAGGTGCTTATTTCCTTCCCACAGTCACATTTCCTGAGAGCAGACTTTTCAAATGTACTTTGAAGGCATTACAAAATAAAAATCTCAACCCGGAAACCCATGAAATCCCTTAAGCTAGCCTTAAAAAAAAAAAGAGGCGAATGAGAACAGAACAAATTTAGCTATCAGAAACTGGCTTGGGGGTGGAGAGCAAAACATTCAGGCTGGTGCCATGTGTGGGGTGTGACCCTCTCTACCTACAATGACCTGATCATACAATAACAACTGTTCTTCCCAATGATGACACCGATTCTGACCTTGAAAGATCCTGAATGAAATAAACAGTAGAATATACTGAGAAGAAAATTCACGCAGGCATCTGGGAAACAGTGTTAAATGAAATGAAAGTAAGTTTTTTGGGCCACTGTTAATCCTTAGTGATCACTCAATATAACTGGCCAGAGGGTTTGATTGTATAGTTAATTTATGCTTATCATCAATAAGAGGAAGTACAGAATAATTAAGTTAGCTTCCTTTTCTTCATCACTTTATAATAGTAGACAAGTTAAAGAAGGTTAAAGTAATTCCTTGAGAATGATGAAACGGAGGACTTATGAACTAGAATATGACCTCCATGAACTGATGTGGAGCAAAATGAGCAGAAGCAGGCGAACACTGTATTCAGAAAGTGAAACATTGTGGAACGATCAAATGTGATCGACTTTGCAGCTAACAGCAATGCAATGATCCAGGACAACTGAGGGAATTATGAGAAAGAATGCTATCTACATTCAGAAGAAGAACCGTGGGAGCAGAAATGCAGAAAAAAGCATATGATTTATCACTTGTTTATATGGGTATAGGATTTGGGGTTTTGGTTTTAAAAGATTGCCCTATTACAAAAAAGAATGATATGGAAATAGGTATCAAGGGGTAATATATGTGTAACAGTGCAATTGTTTATCAGTGGAAGGAAGAAGAGAGGGAGACAAAATAAATTATGTAACCATAGAAAAATATTTAAAAATTGTAAAAAAGAAAAAGAATTCCTTGAATCAAGCAAAAATAAATTCCAAAGAATTTTTATGTATTAATAGAATTATTATATATGTCCCAGAATTATTATATATATATTACATTATATTTGCAAAGAAAGCAAACTAAATTCTCAGCTCCATTAACACAGTCAACGAAGCTGGAAAGGCTCCAAGTACTATTGCAGTTACAGACTGTTTCTGTCATGGATGGGTCAGCATGGCCAGATTCAGAAAGGCTACTTATTGCGAATGTTGTTCACAATATGGTAATTTTCTTTTGGTCCCAGCAGCTTCTTGAGATTGTCTGCTAAGGCATGGGAGAGCTGTAATCTATGGCTGTGAAAGAAGCAGCTACAATGATGAAATCATCATGTTCTCTTAAAGCAAAAATCCTAAAGGACATTCTGCTTTGGTCAGTTCAATTCCACATATATTAAATCTCTGCCTCTCTAGCCCAAGATTCCTTTAGGAAGTGAAATATAAACAGGGAGCCAAGCAATAAAGTAGTACATCCTCATTACTGATTATGAGCCTATTTGGATGTTAATTTTCCTTTGTTATCAAATGGTAGTGGTCCCTCTCCAGTTAGCTTGTATTTATTTTTATTTATTGTGTCCCAGCTTTAAAGCCATAAAGGACCTTAGAGGCCATCTAGCCCATTTCCTTTATGATACAGATTAGGAAACTGAGGCCCATAGAGGTTAAGGAACTTCCTTGGGTCACAGAAGAGTAGAGGGGCAGATTAAAGACCGAAAACCAAATCGTCAGACTCCAACAAGCATTTCTTAAGTGCTTACCACGTGCTAGGCACCTGCTCCTTTCACTCTGTTTATACTTATAGATGTACTTCTTGCCCTCCCATTTTAGACTACAAGGTCCTTGAGAGAAGGAATTGTTTTCTATGTATCTGCACTCCTAAGACCAGACACAGCACCTGGCACAGAGTAAATACATGAGGGCTTGCTGACTGATTTCACTGGAAGTTCTCACTGACTCCATAGGATGTGATAGTCTCAGGTTATTTTTACAGTATAGCCAATTAATAGTTTCTGACCTATACTCTAACTCCATTCTCCTTTCACTAAGTAGCTAGCTGGCATGATGGATAAAGCACAGGATGTCAATTCAGGAAGACCTGAGTTCAAATCTAGCCTTACTAGCTATACTACCTATACTAGCTATGTGACCTTGGGCATCACTTAACCCCTTTGCCTATATTTCCTCATCTGTAAAGTGGGGATAAAAACAGCACCTTACCCCTAGAATTGTTGTGGAAATAAAATGTATAAAGTGTTTTGCAAACCTTAAAGCACCATATAAGTAACAGCTGTTATTCTTATAAAGTCTATTAAAGAAATATACATTTGGCCTAATTAATACCAAAGCTGAACATAAAACTTATTTGGAAGACTGTGTACAGTGCTGCCTGATTTAGCAAATGACTTTGATAATAAACTTTTGACTTCCCTGGGTATATTGCAAAGAACAGGATCAAGGGGGAGAATTGTGTCTCTGTGCCACACTATCTACAAGCCCTTAGACATGTTACTGAACTGCCCTGAGCCGGAATTTCACAGAATTTTAGGCTCAAGAGAGACCTCAAAAGCTCTTGAATTTAAGCCAGATCTGATGAGAATCTCTGCTACCAAATTATACACAAATATACATCTAGCTTTGGTTTGAAAAATTTCAAGGTCGAGGAACTTGCTTCCTCCAAAGATGGCTCTTTCCACTCTGCAGTAGCACTAATTCTTGGGAATTTTTGCCCCTTGGAACTTTTACTCATTAATTTAATAACACCCTCTGAAAGTAAGCAGAGCCAAGACTCTTGAGAGCCCTTTAAAGACTTCAAGACCCACTTATGTCTACTCTAAGTCTATATGCCCCAGTTCCCCTGGCCCATGCTCACATGTGAACCTGAAGCCCTGCCCTGTCCTGGCTGCCAACTCTGGAGCACACAAAGGTTCTTCCTAAAATATGACACCTAGAATAGTTCAATCCTCTAGATGGAATTGGACTCAAATCAAAGGATAGGAGAATTAGCACCTCTTAAACCTAGAACACTCAGCCCACAACTGCATTAGCTTTTTGTAGCAACCTCATATGAACCTTGCCTCTACTAAAAACCTTCAACTGATCTTCAGACTATGATCTAATCACACCTCCTCCAACTTGTACATGGGAAGTTGAATCCAAGTTAAAGACTACATTTTTTCCTATTAAATTTAATTTTATTTGATTGGGCCCAGAGTCTGGCCATTCCAGTCACAACTCTTCTTAATTCTACTCTCATCCAACCCCTAATCTCTATATGTTTTCCATAAGAATAGCATGAAAGACTGTCAAAGGCTTTCTGAAAATCTAGGCAAACTTTAAACAACAGCATTTATCTTATATAATTACTTTAGGGACCCTGTCAAAAAAGGGAATGGCACAAACTGGACATGGCCTTTTCTTGATGCAGTGATGCTGTGCTCAGATTTTCATTAACCAGTCTCTTAATAAGTATTTAGTTATTGACTGACAGCTCTCAAATTCTACTCCTTTCCTTTTCTGAGTATTGGGATAAGATGTGCCCACATTTAGTCCATGGCACTTGCTTCCATTTTCCAAAAATTTTAAAGGTTGTTGGATGGAGGATGCAAATATTTAACAGGCTCTCATAACCTAAACTCATTATCAAGACCTAGCAAAAGCCTGGATATTAACTCTCCATCTGCCCTTTTTTGCTTTGTCCCCTCAGGTCCAAAGACCATTCTCCTTTGCAGAGGAAACAGAAGCAAAGAAAGAGTTGAGAAGATGTCCCTTCAGTTGTCCATTGCTTTCATCCTTTCTACCCTAAGCACCAATCTTACTCCCTTGATCCTCCTCTTTTCCCCCAATGTTGCTTAAAAATATGCTCTTTTTGTTCTTAGTTCTCTTTGCTGGCCTCAGTTCAGCCTGAATTCTCCCTCCTGACTCAATTCTTAGAGGACGGTGCCATGTTGTGTATTCACCTCCATTATATGCCCTGGCTTCCATTTTCTGTACATCTTTTTTTGGGGGAAGGTGGTGATAAGAGGGATGGAGAGGAAGGTTTTAAATTTAAGTTTTATTGATGCCTTGTTTTTACTTAACAGTCAATTCTCCAACGTCCCAGTGCCCCATACCAAACCTCACGACAAAAGAAGTGGGGGGAGAAAAAAACCCTGACAAAGTGGCCTTATGTGGGAAGGTATACTATCCCTCTCCACCACAGTCCCCCACCTCTATGAGAAGAGAGAAGCTGTTTCCTTGCATCCCTCCTGGGACCCAGCCTGGGGATCTACCTGGTTTCTTTGCAGTGTGGCTCTACTGACAAAATTGTACTCATCGTGCATTTCAGTTTAGTATTTTGCTAGACAATATCCATAGAAATCTTCTGTGTTTCTCTGTATTCATCATTTCTTCTGGCATAATTGTATTCTCTTATATCCATATGCCATTATATGTTCAGCTGAATCTCCCAATAAATGGGCACCTACTCTGTTCCTATGATAGTCAATTGAAACGACTCCCTAAAAACTCTGGTACATTTGGAGTCCTTTTGTGTACATCTCTTTTTAAGCGGATGGCTCCCTGCACAGACACAACGGTCTCTTTTGATGACTACTCCTGTTTATCATGAGAAATCATTTTCTAAGTAGGTTCAGAATTTGCCTTGAGAGCTCTTTATCTTCTTGGGCTAATTTCTCCCTTAAAATGTTAGTGCACAGGGTTCTAACCATATCTTCTCTGAATTCTTTCAAACCAGCTCTCCCCAAAGCTTAAGGTTTCAGGTCAGACTACTTGGCTTTCCTTTCCTTCTCTGTCACAAATTCAGAAATATTCCACTTGCCCTCATGGTTCCCGCCCTTTTCATCCTAGACACATTGCTGGTAAGAATCAGATCCATAAGGGAGATTTCTCCCTTGTTGGTTCTTGTCTTTGATAGCAGAAAATTATCATTAAGGTGAACCAAGAAATCATTCCAAATCTATAAAATGATTATGTCCCTTCCAGCTCGAAATCTTTCCAACATTAAAGACTAAATATCCCCTTCAGATACACAGCCACTCTTCTCTTACCTATTATACCAAAGGAATAAAAAGAAAGTTGTTTTCCTAAAAGATCCATACTCTTCTGCAGTGGTGTCTTCGGAGCCTTTAAGAATGAGAAGAGCAGAGAAAGTTATCATGATGGGGCTTCTCAAATAACATCTTCATGTAAGCAAAGTATGTTCATCTATAAAATTCACTGAAGATTATGTATTTAAGATAAAATGAAATGATATGAAAACACTATGACAAATCAAGGTTATTAGGAGAATTAGAAACTTACACATCTATGTTCCACATATGGGAAATGCCTAGAACATTTCAAAGGCTCAGCAAGTACTTCTGAAATGAAAGAGTACCTCAAAATATTCAGGTGATACTTCTCAAAAATTAAATCCATAAAGTAGCTAGGTACCTAGCTCAGTGGAAAGAGCCAGTCTTAGGTGCTATATTTAAATCTAGCCTTAGATACTTCCCAGGTGTCACCCTAGACAAGTCACCTAACTCCAACTGCCTAGCCCTTACCTCTCTTCTACCATGGAACCAATACTTAGTATCAGTTCTAAGACAGAAGGTAAGGGTTTAAAAAAATGTAAATCCACAAAAAGTTTTCTACCAGATTCACTAAAAATTCTATTCTGTAATAAAACTGTTTGTACCATACAGAAAAGTTAGCACTGGCTCACTGGCACAAACAGTTAAAAGCTTCAACCAAAGCTGTCTGCCCAAGAAAATAGAAATAAGGGCATCATCTGAAGAGACAACATGTGGGATGGTTCTGTGATATCTGCTGAGTCTAGAAATGAAGGAAGTGAGAAGTGTGACCCAGAAGGTCAGCCACAGCAAACACTAAAGCATTGGATAAAAGATTTTGTTTTCCTTCTGTTGAAAGCTGCAGTTGAACGATGCCCTTCCCAGGATAATGGCAGCACCCAAGTTTTCATCAGGCCTACGAGAAGCCTAGGGTGAGTAGAGGTCTGCATGCGAAGTACCCACGTGAGTGTTCTACAGAAGAGGACAGGACTGAAAAATAGGAAGCATCCCTAAGAACAAGGCAGTCGTGACCAAACCAAGAGCTTCATTGAGAACAAAGACAAATGGAGCAGTGAGGTTCCGCGGGAGATCAGATATAATAGACATACGCTGACAGTCTCATCCCACTTATGATTAGGGAAGAGAGGGCCAACTTTAATTTTGTAAACTCAAAAATTCACGTGAACATACACTTATAAGGATGCGTATTACGTGGGGTAATTAGATTTTCAAATAACTCCACAGATTTGAAAATGAGATGCTGAGTGCTAAGCACTCAAGACCAGAAACACACTGGAAAACTAAGTCTGTGAGTTTTACTTATCATATAAACATGTCTTTAAATGACAAGAATCATTTTTTAAAATATTGTGACAACTGCTTAATTAATAAAGAACCAATCTGTGCTTTTCACAGACTGTCCCCCGCTGGAACAGTCTTGACCAGGAGAGGTGAAAGGAAACCTAAGCACATGCGTCTATACAAGAAAAGCCACGCAGGCCAAGGTGTGGAACTGGGCCAGGGCAGTTTCCCTCGCTAGCAGCCCCGTGTCCCCCAGAAGCTGGCCTCGTCAGAAGAATAAGCTTCAGAGAGCAACAAGAGAGCAAAGGCACGGACCCATCAGGCCTAGCTTCCTGAAGAAGAGCCTCGGCTGCGAGGCCCCTTCTAAGAACAGGAAAAGTTCGGCAGAATGGCGGGCAGATCCACGTTGGACCCTGAATGGGCTTCCCTGGCTCCAAGGAGGCCTACTCCACACCCAGGGCAGCTACGCATCAGCCCAAAGCTTCTCTGGGAGAAAAGGAGCATCACGAGGCCGGAAAGGTTCCGAGCCTGGCAGCAGGGCCCACACGAAGCTCTCGGGGACTGGGCCAGACCCAGAGAAGACCACTGCTTTGCAAAGGGCCGAGGGCTCTGGCTTTTGTTCCAGATAACTTCAACGCGAGCAGGCTTGCGAGCCTCTCGGAAGGCTGCCCCCCCCCCCAGCTGTTTCCCATTTCTCCCCTTTGTGTCATCAGGAGGCCAGCACTCAGCACACAGTCACACTTAAGAAGCTCACCTCCTCTGCTTGCATCATTTTAAACACCTCGCCAAATTCAGAGTTTTCTCCTGTTCCGATGACAATCCCCTGAAAGGAAAAAAATGTTTAAAACGTCATCTTCAACTTTTCCTTCCTAACGATTTGAAGGACGAGGGATTTCACAAAAATGACAACAGAAACTGTGCAGCAGCTATCCATAGCAGCGCAACGGTGCCCCCCCCCCCTCCCCGTGTGTCTGCCAGGCAGGAGCTGCTGTGTCGGGGGCCGATAGCGGCTCTTCCCGCAGTAGGGGCTTTAACAAGGAAGGGGACAGTGAGAAACAGGGAGAGAACCTCCAGGGAGAGGAGGGGGCCTAGCGGGAATGCCAAAATGGGGATGAGAGCCTTATCTTCTAAACCCCCAGAATGAGCCATGTTAACATCTTTTAAAAGAATGACGAAGAAACGGTTTGCTTTTTGTTTTTAATAATCAAAGTTTGCCTTTGATTATTAAAATTGAATGGATGTGGAATGTTTTTAAAAAACTTTTTTTTTTCAAAATTACCTTTGCCTTGCCACACCTGACCAACGTCCCCATGAAAGCAATATTACTTCTTGAGGTAAGATCGCCATTGGTAGCCGCAGGCTGGGGTGTTGTCAATTTAGAACAAGGGGTTGTCTCTCCAGTCAGACTGGATTCATCAATTGAAAGATCCACAGCCTTTGGAATAAAAATGTTAAAAGTTTTATGTTGAAAATTGTTACTACATATAATTGAGAAAATAAAATATTTTAAAAAATGTTAAAAGTTTAATGCTTCATTGCATTGCACTATGAACTTACCAAATTGTTAAATGCACCCCCCCCCCAAAAAAGCCAGGAGCATCAGTCCTAAGGATCACTTTTTTTTTAACCCTTATCTTTTGTCTCAGAATTCTGGGTATTGATTCCAAGGCAGAAGAGCAGTACGGGCAAGGCAATGGGAGTTAAGTGACTTGCTCAGGGTCACCCAGTTAGGCAGTGTCTGAAGCCAGATCTTAATCTACTGAGCAACCCAGCTACCCCCTTATAGATCATATTGAATGTCAATAGGTGGCTATGGCGCAACATTAGCCAAGAATATTCCAAGGGGAAAAAAAAAGAGCATTTATTGGTAACAAAATTCATATGGGAAACTATATTGTTATGTTTTTTTCTCTAATTCTACAAATGTGGCCTCTGGACACCTTGATTATTAATTAAATTTACACTGAGTTATATGTATAAAGAAGATATTAATATTTCTCAATATTGTATGACTAGACAACAAGCAAGTTCTTAATTTCTGTTAAATTCATTAAAAAGTTGACTTGACAAAGGTCTTGTTTATGATTTGATAGAGTAACACTGATATATTTTATATATGCTATCCTTTCTTATTGTGGTACTTTTCTCAATTTCCCCTGATTTTTGTTGGTGGCATGCAGAAATGGAGATTATTTCTATGAGTTTATTAAATTAAACTAAAATAAGTGATCTCAATTTTTTTTAAGAAATGAGGTCCTAATCAAAAGTACATGCCCCTCGAATGGAGTTAACAATGGCAAAAGACTATATATATTACAGAGATTAGATTGCTGTACAGTTCAAACAATCAAGGAGAGGAGTCAAGGGTAGAGGTTGGGCTTTCATTGGTCAACAATCACTATTCTAACCAAACCAGTGGGTTCTTCCTTGCTAGAGGCCATCCTGCCCAAGTGTCCAAATAACCACTTGCCAGCTCTGTGGTAGAAAGGGTTCCTACCACAGTGCTGGACTAGTTGGCCAACTCCTGAGTTTTGATGGTTCAAGGTAAAACATCAGGTTGACCCTGCTTTACTTTAACCTAAAACTGTCAAGTGTAGGTAGCAGCAGCAGTTGCTAAGGTTGCGTACAAAGACCCATGAGGGAAAGGCACAAGATATTTTCAAGGGTTTGCTTATTAGGACTTTTCTGAGGAAACAAGTTATTTAAGTGCATTTGTTTTATGTAATTCTTTATATAGCAAAAAAGTGTAAAGAAAAACTAAAACACAAATCCAACAAGATGGAAGTTGTTCCCCAAATATTCTGTGCAACAAGACAAAGTTGTTTAACATTATTTTTTCTTCCCATGTTGCCCAAATCATCTGAGACACAGGTCTGGACATCTCACTGCCCACTCCAACACATCAATGGTTAACTACAAGATAAAATGCCAGCCCCAAAGACCATAATTTAAGGTCCTATCTAACCTGGTTTCAGCACCCCTTCCCAGTCTTTAAGCTGTTATACACCCCTTCTCATTCTAAATTCAAGCTAAATCCGGATGTTTCTCTGATGGTGCCTGGTACTTTGGGGCACTCACAAAGCAGCCTCCCATGCCTAAAATGCACTCTTTCCTCATCAATGCCTATTGAAATTCTTCTCTTCCTGCAGCTCAGATAATGTGTTCTAGGAAGCTTTCCCTGAAATTAAAGGCCTCTCCCTCTTGTAGATACAACTTCTTCATTTGTCTATGTATATTTTCATCTCCAGCAGACTATGTACTCCTTAAGGAACATGACTGTCATTTTTCATCTTGTATCCCCAATGCCTAACAGAGTGCCTTGCATACAATAGATGCTTTGTACATGTGTTGAATTGGATATATACATATCCACCTATTTATACCTATATGAAATAAATGCATACATCTTTTTTAAATGCCTAACGCCCTTTTTCTAAGCTGTTACAGACACTGAGAGTCTATGCAGGGATCTAGAATACTTGTGAGATGGGTAAATGGCATGGAATGACAGAATATAAATGTTTCTAGAGAAAAGTCACAGCCCCAAAATGAATCACATGCTTTAAAAGGAAATGAGAAAGATGTTTTTGATTAGTCCTGGGCAAGAAACAACAAGTCCCTTTGCTTTCAATGTATCAGGACAGTAATAATTTCTCAAGAGAAGAATCACCTGGGTTAAAAGTTGGGCTGTCTTCAGCAGTGATTTATAACACTGAAACACCTTCCTTCATTATCCATGAAGGGGGAAAAGGAGCTCCAGGACCTTTCTCTTTTCTTACTCTAGTTATTTTACATATCTAAGGCAAACATGAGACATAATCTGGGGAGCTCTGACCAAAGATCTGACCAAAAGTCTAAATGAGTCCAAGTGGTCGATGATATGTGTCTTATCAAATGGGCTTTGAGAGATCTTAATACGAGCCCACATGGGTCTGTTGTGTATAATGATGCTGGTTCCTAGAAGAGTATGTGTGAGTGTGTGTGTTTAATGAGACTGAGGTGGGGGGCCGGGGAGGTTCAGGAGTTAGGAATAAGGATGATCCCCAAAGCAAAAAGAGAAAATGGGTCATCGAAGCATTTTGTCAAATGCCCAGGAGAAAACTGCCACTCAGAGGGACAAGCCAATAGAGCATCACACGTGCCAGGTTTTTGATGGCAGCTCTACTCTGCTTTCGGGTTGTTTGCATTTTCCCATAGAATACTCTTTTCCTGTGTTACTTTGGGATGTTCTCTTTTCTCAAAGTTCATGAAATTCTGAACAAAGTGATCTCTAAAAACCCAACCAAAGAAGCATGTGCATCCTTTTTATACTTAGATAAAACTCATGGCACAGAGGATTGAATGAAAGTGAAAACTACTCTCTGATCAGCAAACGGTGTGAGGAATGCTGGAGAACAGAAGGACTTGACAAGGGCAGGTTTGGTGGCTTGGCCAAGCCTTGTCTGTTTAGTTCAGGCTCTGCAAGGGTCAGTTTTGTTAACAAGAGACAGGCTACTGAAGAAGCATTAGGAACAGAAGGCAGGTAGCAGAAGTGAGCAAAAGGGGGTGGTGAAATGTTGCTAGGAGCAAAAGAGAGAACAATAAATAAGAAATGAAGAGGTGAGGAAGAAAATAGGTGAGAGTAGAAGACCAGGGGTTCTCAGAGTAAGTAACCTTTGAAAGAAGGCCACAGAGACCAATTAAGTTCCAGTATGGGCCAAAATCCTTTGCCCAGAAAACAGAAACCACATTTCAGCTTAAATTAGCAGATAATGTGCACCCTTCTTAGAAAGATAGTGTCTTTAAAAAAAATTTTTTTTTTAACCAATACCTTCCTCTTTTAGAATCAGCACCAAATATTGGTCCAAGGGAGAAAAGTGGTAAGATCTAAGATAAGTGACTTGCCCAAGGTCACCTCCTAAGGCCAGTTTTGAACCCAGGACCTCCTGCCTCCAGGCCTGTTTCTCAATCTACTGAGCCACCTGGCTGCCCCAGTTCTGCATGTTTTTGTTTTTTTAAAACCCTTACCTTCTATCTTAGAATCTACACTATGTATTAGAGAAGAGCACTAAGGGCTAGGTAATGGGGGTTAAGTGACTTATTTGAAGTGCAAAGGTTATATGGAAATGATTTGCATCCTCTGGAAAATCCATACAAGAACTGGTATCTCTCTGAGTTAAATACATTGATTCAGCCCAAAATGGTTTAAAAGGGTTGAAAGGCTGGTATCTTATTAACAAGCCTTCTTAGCACACATTTTCAGTGATTACTAAAAATACACATTTCTAAAAATGAAAAGGAACAAGTTTATAATAATAGTTTTTCTCCCAAATTAAAATAGTCAGTTAAGAAACCGATATCCCAGGAAGGTTGGGGGGGGGTGGGGGAACCTAGGTTTATGTCCTGCCTTATTAAAGCACCATTTTGTGACCTGAAACACAAAATTACATGCCACTTCAGCTATTTTGATCCAATAAAATAAATCAATTTAGTATTCTAATATTTCTTGTCCTATTTACCAGGTTGTATACAACCAATAGAGACGACAGAGTCTTTGCAGCTTCTTTTATAAGCCTTTTCTCTCAATATTTCATAATGTTCCAAATCCTTCTTTAATAGAAATTGAAGAGCAATTTAAATTAAAGATCTCTTCCAAAGCTTCATCTGGACATGGAGGTGATCCTGGGCCCTCCCATCAGAGAAAGCTATTGCCAATATCTTTGAATAGTGGTCCAACAATAATAAACTGCATGCACCTCTTGGCCAAGACCAGCCTAGATATCTAAGAAGATCCCGATTCTCAGAGATACCATGGGGTGGTGAATATTTTCAGTAAGAGCAATACCTGAAGATCATTTTAGAAAGTCTTAGAAGAGAGTATGCACATCAGTGAAATCAGGAATTCTTGAAATACTGTAGCACAGAAATGTATTTTAAAGACTCAGATACCATTAGACTTCTATAATTTAAAATACTGAAAAGTAAAACCAATTGCTGAATTTATGGTTTCACTTTTTTGAAACTGACTAATCAAAAATGGGGTTGCTAGGTGGACAATATATAAGATTCTGAGTCTGGAATAGAAAGACTAGGGTTTAAATCCAGCCTTAGACATTTACCAGTTATGTGAACCTAGGCAAGTCATTTTCTTGTTCGCCTCAGTTTCCTAAACTGGAAGATAGAGATTACACCACGTACCCTCCCAGGGTTATTGTGAGGATCAAATGAAATAATAATTATTAAGTGCCAAGTGCTCGGGAGAATGACTGGAAAATAGTGAGTATCATACATATTTTAGCTATTATTATTATTTTTATTAACATATTTCTCTCAAGTGAATTTTTGTAACAAACCAAGAAATGACTGGCACTTCAAAATCACATATGGTTATATGTTGCAGAACAATTTAGTAGTTAACTATAAAAGAAAATTGCTATTATGAAACAGTGATAGCTTTTTGGTTCCTTTATTTGGTTTAAAACTAGTACCTTTCCCCACCCCATGGAAAAAGTCAGTTAAAGAATTACCCTATTCAAATTCTAGTATAATTTTCTGTTTTCAGGTTATAGATAGGCTGTCATTCTCTCAACCTTCATATGTGGAAATTATATGTTTTAGGTGGCAATAATTACTCCATGTAGTTAGCATTTTGTAAATGTAAAAATATTATTCTGAGAAGAGCTCTGGAGGCTTCACCAGATTGCCAGAGGGAGACATGACACAAAAAAGTTAAAAGTCCCCTCTTGCTTTCTGAAATGCAACCATGATAATGAAGGTAATTTAACAATGCAAACCGAGGGCACACACATATATCCATATATATATATATATACACGCACACACACACACACACAAGGCTCTATGCACTAGGCTCAAATGTTAAATTATCCTCAATTATCACAGTTGCATTTTGGAAATCCTTTCTTTTGACATGGATACATGCACACACATGCACGCATATTATATATTGTGAACTTTAAAAATTATTCCACCCTACTCAGACAGTACTTCAGGGGAAGATAAAGTTGTGATCTCCTGATTGAACAATGAAAGTACTTAGTTCTCACCTTACAATGAAGCTAAAACTTTAAGCTAAGTCTATTTTTAGATCTTAATACAAAAGTGTTAAGTACCTATAAAGGTTAAATTAATCACAAAAAGGACAAGTAACTAACAAAAGGAGAACTTAACAAAGAAGTGTGAAGTAACTCAAAAGATATAATCTAATCAGACAAGGTGAGAACTAAAGAGTGGACAGTCCTGGAGAAAAGCATCTGCTGTGATTGGTAGACATGAAAATTTAGAGGAGGAGACACAAGAGTGAAAGGTCTATAAAAGAGGATGAAAAGTTGAGATTTGGACATTCGGAGATATGGGCAGTTCAATGGTGAAACTCAATCTGGAGGAGCTCACTCAGACAGCTTCCTTGAGATGGTCTTGTGGTGAGTGATAAGACTGACTCCTTTTCCCTTAGGCTCAGGGAGGCCCCTTTGGCCAAGGCCTTTAACTCCTGCCTGGCTCAGCCTGAGCCGGAGCAATTTAAATTAACTCTTTTCTCTCCCTCTCTCTTCTCCTTAATTCCTTCTCTCTATATTAATTAAAATCACCATAATTTCCAGCTGACTTGGGTATTTTATTATTTGGGATTTTCTCTGGTGACCAATTAATTTAGATTTTTAAGTCACAACTATAAAAACATCCTTTACAATATGTGTGTGGGTGTTATATACATATATAGATATATACACACATATACACACTGAGGCAGACACCCTTGTACATGCCTACACGTAATGGACAAGTGAATACAGGTGTACGTGTGATATGCATGCATCTGTGTATGTTCAGAATCCATGGAGAGGAATGTGAGATATTCTAACATCATTGGTGAGTGCCATGAGTAGCTTGCCTGGCACGATGACTCACAGAAATGCAGGCCAGAGAAGAAGGTGCTGGACTCAGGCCAGCAGCAAGTTCTTAGGCTCCCCATCCATGGCTACATGGATGGCCTGTAAGGGACTCCTTCATTCCAAACCTTCCATCTCAATTCATGCCCCCCCCACCCCAGGAACGCCTTGGAGGGGAGACAGCTTGGGAGGGTCGTGCTGATCGGAGCTCAAACATCTTAGCTTTCCATCTCTGACTTTTCCCTGAACACCACACTGGTACTAAAGCACTAGTGAGAAAAAACAAATCGTGATTTAGATTCTGCGGTTCTGTTCTTATGGATGGGCTATGAAACCTGGAGTGGAAATATACTGACTAGCCCCTGTTCTCCTGTCCTTACCTTGGAGGTCCGCACTCGGGCCCTGCGATGGCCTAGCATGTGAATGCCCACCCTTGCCCGCTCTGAGGACTGGCCGCCCAGCCACCTTCTCCAGCTCTGCAATAACTATCAGTCTCTTCTCCTATGGACTAGTCTTGGACCCTCTTAGATAAGCTTCCTGGAGGCAAAGGCTGTCGTGGCTTTCCTATTTGTATCCCTGACACTCATCCCTGTGCCTGGCAGAGAGCAAGTGCTTACTAAGTGCACTTTCTTTCATTCTTTCAGTCATTCATTCACATAGAATGCATACTAAAGAGAGCTATGAACCCCCTGAAAAAAACACAAAGTAGCTCCTTTTGCTCCAAAGGCAGATTGGCAGTCTGGCACTGTCGGGGGGGGGGGGGGGGAGAGAGAGATAAGAAAACATTCTCTCTGCCTGCTTCCCCAAACTCATCTCTCTGATGGCCCCTGCAAAGCCAACCCCAAGAAGGGTTTCTCTTAGTGAAGCAGAAGGAAAAAAATGAATGCACAAGAAAAGTCGCTCCTCCTTATTGGGCTGTTGTCTAGGTAGGGCCCAACAGCAATTCCTTTCAGAGCTGGTCAAAGGGGACAATGCTCCGTGTTTTTTGGTAATAGGGCCCAGGAGAAAAGGCTCATCTGAGAGGAACACCAATGAAAGCTAGCTTCATCTATTTTTTTTAATTGCAGCAACTATAAAAGCTCTTGAATCACACTTCCTCACAAGTCTCATCAGAATGCAGCCCTTCCATAAGTAAAAGGATTCTCATCAACAGTTCTAAGTGATTTTTTCCACTAAGATCAGACTAGTGAGATAAGACTGCTATTCCTCCCCTCTGAGAATCCTCTTCAAAAACTTGCTCCTTCACTCTAATGAATAAAATTGAATTAAGAGCAACCACTTCTAGTTCTTATAACTGGTGCAAACATTTTTACATACCTATAAGAAGTATGTGAATATAATTCTGCTTTACTCCACTTTGAATGGCTTCTTTAATTTCTCCAGCTGTTAATGTATAACCACCCCACCCCCTGCCCAAGGTCATTATTTGTTTCCTATAGACTTGGACATGCACAGGTTATCTTCCTGATATAAGCTCCATGAGGACAGGGGCCAGTTATTTTTTTAACTCTTACCTTCCATCTTAGAATTAATACCAAGTGTCAGTTCCAAGGCAGAAAAATAGTAAGGGTAGGGCCTAGGGTCACATTGCTAGGAAATATCTGAGGCTAGATTTGAACCCAGGAACTTCTATCTCCAGGCCTGGCTCTCAATACACTGAACCATCTACCTACCTGTCCCTGTACTTAACTTCAAATCACTGCTAATCCAACTCAAATTCTTTTCACAAACAAACCAATTTTGTCTCCAAAACTAAAATAACTACACTGAATTCTAGCCGAAGAATTGGTAAAAATTGGTACACTGCAAGACATAACTTTAAAGTCTATGTCATTTACCAAAGGTTCTCATAATTATAGTGAAGAATTCTTATGGTTCATTAATATATCTTTATTTTGCATGCAGAGATATGTTCTGAACACTACTGGAGTCCTGCTAAAACACCTTTAAAGAAAGAAACGGCTTCTTTCCTAAGAATTCATATCTTTCCATGTCAATTATATTCCCATAAAATCTTTATTAAGAACTCAAAATAATACTGAAAATTTAGAGTAAGCCAAAAACATAACCACAAAATTCTGGAGTGCACCTCTTGAACTTTTGCATCTCAATACCACTTTGCATTCTTGAGAACCACCCCCTCCAAAAGAGGCTTTTGTTTCTGTAGATTATATCTATTGATATTTACTGTATTAGAACTTAAAATATCTTTGGGTTTTTAAGAAATGGTTCTGCCCTTGAGGGCTCTCTTGAAAAGGCAGAGACTTGAAAGGGTACAGACTCTGAGAACTAGACTTGTGCTTATTAACAAAGCTTCAGCAATTTCCTGCCACAACATGATGTCACTTTTGCTTGTCAAATCTGGTCCATTTTAGTCTTCTGTCTGGGATTTTAAGGGCTCATGGTGGATTTCAGGTTTAGTCCTGTTAAAGTAGTAGTACCTGGATTTGTACAATAGAAAAATATATTTAGCTACTTGTGGGAACTCTGAAGTTGGGCGATACAGGCAAATGGTTGCGGCCTACACAAAGAAGTTCACCTTATAATAACAGTTTTCCACTAACATGAAACTGATGGTGAAAAGCAAATTTCGAGTAAAATGAAGTAGATGGGCAAATTCATCCGTTCTAATCTCTGGAATGGCAATGTCAGACTCATCCAGCACAACACAGAATTTTAGAACTGAAAGGGAAAGGCCTGAAGGCCAACCACCCCAAACCTTCCCTAAGTGAAATTCCCTTCTACCCCAAATTCAACCACCCTCCATTCGGCCCAACGTTCAGGCAGCTCTTTTGGGAGCTGTGTGTGACCCAGCACGTTGCCTGTCCTGCCTGGCTGGCTATGTGGCCTGGGACATCCCACCGCCACAAGAGAAGAGCTTTCCTTTTGAAGAGATGCGAGAGGCCCGGCTTCCTTCCACATTTCCCAACACACGCTTGTCCCGGGCCCTTTCTCTTGCTCTCCTGGGCCACGATTGGCTTCCCTACAAGGAGACAAAGCCGTCCCCGAGACAGGACGGGCCTGGACATAGAAGGCATCCAAGTCCCCGCCCCCAAGAATCGGGCCGCTTGGGCTCAGGCAGCTGCCATCAGAGCAAGCTAAGCTCCGCGGTGTGCTGGCTGCAGGGCCTCCTTTTATACCTGGACCCAACTCTTAGCCAGGCAAGCGAATCCTTCATCAGGATCACTATTAAAAGATTAACCTGAGGGCAGCTGGTGGCTCAGTGGATGGAGTCACGTCAGGCCTAGACACAGAAGCCCTGGTTCAAATGTGGCCTCAGATACTTCCTCGCTGGGTGACCCTGGACAAGTCACTAAACTAACCCTGACTGGCTTGCCCTTACTCTCTTCTGTCCTGGGCCAGCTGCAGTACTGATTCTAATACGGGAGGCGAGGGTTGAAAGGGGGCCCTGGAGAGAGGCTCACGTCCCTCAGGACTGCTCAGACCTCACTTCATGGGCAGCCCTGGTTCCCAGGCTCCCCTCCACCCGAGCCCAGCTTTGTTTTTGGCTTCAAGCAAATGGAGCTCGGCAATCAC
This sequence comes from Monodelphis domestica, assembly GCF_027887165.1. Classification (NCBI taxonomy): domain Eukaryota; kingdom Metazoa; phylum Chordata; class Mammalia; order Didelphimorphia; family Didelphidae; genus Monodelphis; species Monodelphis domestica. The sequence continues at coordinate 286,983,620 of NC_077231.1, forward strand.
AGCTTTGTCTTGCTCCCCCCCCGCCCCCAAAGCTTAGCAGAATACCCAGCACACACAATGGGCTTCATAAATGATCAATGAATTTTATTTTTTTCTCCAATTAAGGAGCATTTATTTCTCCTCCGCTGAGGAAACCCCCCCCCAAATAGAAAACAAACCCCAAAACACAACCCTGGTCACCAAGATTTCTAATTGAACAAACACCAGTACACTTGAGGCCAGGAGCCGGGCCAGAGCTTTCTCGTGGGAATGCTCCCCAGCATGCCCTCACCACACAGTCTAGAACCCTTCAAGTCGGGCACCCTGGCCCAGGGCTGTGGGGATTCTTTTCCATTTATCGGAAGGGGAAAATATTTGCCAATCCAGCCCCTACTCCATCCTGTGGCATTTCTGAAGCCAGGAAGTCTGAGGCTCAGACACTCAACCAGCCTACTGGACAAGGTAGGGTCCCTGGAGAAGCAGGAGTGAGACTCTAGCCACACGGGGCCTTCTCTGCCTTCAGGCAGGAAAGGCTGGGCTGAAATCCAGCCTCAGGTCCTTGGGAGCTGGGAACTCATGCATGTGACCCTGGGAATGTCGTCTCACTGCAGGCTGCCTCAGTTTCCTCATCTATAAAATGGGGATAATAAGAGCACCCACCTCCCAGGGATCTTGTGAGGACAAAAGAGACAACTTATAGAAAGCGTTTCACAAATCTTCAAGGGTTGTGTATATGCTAGCTATTACTGTCATTGTTTTCTAGACTCTATGGTGTTTTCAGCAAAATTACACTTTTTGGCTATCATTTCTATGTAAAAACTATTGAGGACTAGGATAAGATCCTTTAGTAGCAATGACAGTAAGAAGTACAATTATCCAATAGACATGAAAACTTTGCAAAGGGACACTATAAAAAAGAAAGGGCTAAGCCACTGGGCAGCTATTACAATTATGTAAAAAAGAAAAGAAACAGAAATGTTCTCAACAACAATTCCCCATTAACTCAATCTCAACATTTAAATAAGAATTAAAAAATAAACCCAAATCATCTGTCCCCAAGTCCCATTTGTAGAGCATTCTCTATTTCGACCCTCATGGACTTTATCCTGCTTCTGCTTAATGTTTTAACATAGAAACAACTCTGTTTTCTTGAACCAAGCAAAAAAAAAAAAGGGATGACAAGAATCAATTAGCATTCCAGTTTCCAATGAGTTCCTGGCACAAGATGTGAAAGTACTATGTTTACAAAGAAAGCTCATGCTTTATGGGGATAAAATGAGAGGGGAGGAGGAGAAAGAGAGGTATTGGACTTTCTGAACCATCTCAGAGATCTACGTTCAAGTTTAAAATAGAAAAACTAAGATTCAAGGCATTCCCAAAGTCTTAGTGTGGTTTTCAGTTTCTGGAAGGCAATCTCCAGAATTGTAGAGAGTCTGGTCTTGGAGTCAGGAAGGCCCCAAACCATTCTGGCTATAGATTTGAGACGATCATATGAGCCCTGTCACCTCTCAGTCCTCCAGGCAACTCTCCAAGACCTTAAGTTACAAGGAAGTTGAATGATAAAAGTGAAAATCTCATGATGCTTGAATCCAAGATTCAACCTCCTCCCTCTCAAAAAAAAGGAAACCTAACAATCAAAACATATTTCAAAGTCAAACAAGATTTTTAGTTATTTAACTCAATTATTACAAATAAATTTGCATTTTTTTATATTCTCTTTTTATGTGGGACATCATCATTCAGCAAGAAGGGAGTAAGGAGCTGGAAAGAAATATGAATGGGGCAAGGAAGAAAGGAACAAAATAATATTAATCCTAAAAAGGATTAGCATAAGTAAGAAATAAATCAAACGTGGCAGGTACATATTGTTAGATAGCTTATTATTTAGAACCATTAGACTAAAGCAAAAGTGTGACCATCATAGTTCAGTCCACGAATTCACTTGAAGAAAGACCCTCATGCTTGCTGGCTTGCTGTTTGTTTTTTTAAACCTTGCGTTCCATCTTGGAATCAATACTATGTATTGGTCCCAAGGCAGAAGAGTGGTAAGGACTTGCCCAGAGTCACCCAGCTAGGAAATGTCTGAGGCCAAATTTGAACCCAAGACTTGCTGTCTCTGGGCCTGGCTCTCAATCCACTGAGCCACCTAGCTGCCCCCTCGCTTGCTGTTTGTTGCAGAATTCAACTCATTTCCTATTTAAAGTTGAAATGGTCTCTCCCAGACATCTCCTTTCCACCTGCATGTTTTCTATGAAGTTCTATGGAAATTTAAATTTATCACAACTCCCCAGATCCCCAATTATTTAAATGCTTACTAAAGCTGACATTCCTAAACAAGAAATCTGGTGTTCCCACTTCAATGCAAACATTTTTATCCCCAGAACTCTTGCTTGCTTACTGTTTTGAGCTCTACTTCCCCTTTCCACTGAAGGCTGTCATACATACCTCAAACAAGCGAAGGTCAGCAGGGACTCTGTCTCCCACAGATAAACAAACTGTATCCCCTGGAACCAGGTCTCGTGCAAGTGTATGTTCCAACCTCCCTTCTCGAACACTATAATTAAAAAAACAATTAACCAGAATTGAAAGGGCGCTGCTCATTTAAAAAGAAATTTCAGCAAGCTGCAGCAAAAAACACCATGACCACTTAGAAATAAGAGAAAGGACACCTTCCTGCTATTGATTATTAAGATGGCCCATATGACAGGAATCATTTTAAGAAATGAACCATCTAAAATGTGAAACTAAAAATGGAGAATTAGAGATACTTTAGGTCTTCTAGAGCAGAAACTACACTGAGGTAATACCAATATTTTAAGACTATAAGACTCTCTAAATTAAACTAAAACATCCAAGTTCAATATTAAGTGTGTGACTGCAAAAAGCCCACATTTCTGAATAACAAACATAACAATTTTTTCCCAAGTAGAATCTATATTATCTACATTAGTAGATAAACCCAGGTCAACAATGTTTAATTCTAAAGAGTAATTCTCAAATGGGCATCTCAGTAGATCAGTAGGGCTCAGTGGCCCAGGTCTGGACATGGGAAGTCCAGGGTTCAAATCCGATCTCAGACACTTCCTACCTGTGTGACCTTGGGGAAGGCAAACCCTTGTTGCCTCAATCTCACCTCTCTTTTGCCTTAGAATCATTATTGATTCTAAGACAGTAGATAAGGGTTTAAAAAATAAAAAAGTAACTCTCCACCTCCATTTTAAACGGGAAGAAACATTGACATCAGAAACAAAAATCATACCAGTGACATTCTGGTGGTACAAGTTTACTCAGTTCTTCAAGTGATTTTTCAGAACGATACTCCTATTAAAATGAGAAATACAAATCAAAGGATGAAAGAACGATCATCTTAACACAAATTCTTTGAGCCTTGCTTTCCTCATGTAAAAAATTCTATTTCACAAAGATGCTTGTTGCAGGGGCTAAAGAATGCAATGTACATACAAACTACAAAAATGGACAAACACAACATAAATGTAAAGTAGTAGCATATCATTTAATTTAAATAAACCCTAAGTAAAAACCCCTAAGTAAAAATAAACCCTAAGTAAAAAAAACCCTAAGTAATCCGTAAAGATTGATTGGAAAGGCTTTCATGCCTATCATTTAGCTGGAAATCTCTCAATTCCACTGACCCCTTTCACTGAAGGCATATGTTTCCCCAAAGAAGCTCATGAAAAAGACTAAATCATAGTAAATTCCAGTAAGTTTTAACAACCTTAATGTCATTCAACTTGACCAAAACTGTGAAGATGAGTATTTGATGTGAGTTCTTAAGCTTAAATTATCTGAGAAATTAAGACACTAATCAGTAGAAATACAGATGCTTGAAATAGTTAAGAACCATCACAATGGAGACTCAATTCAAATAATCTTCCGGGTAGGGTAGGTAGGAAGGCAGAAATAAAGGGCAGGAACCCTGTCATCATTACAAGAATCTGGAGACAGTAAAAATTGAACTGTCCTCACAAGGTCATAAAGGAAGAATACAGGTCCATCAATGAGAGCACTGTTCTGTCCTAGTCTCTCATAGAACCAAACTGAGGGAAAGGAGGAACCTCAGACCTGGTTTGTAGGGACCAGAGCTTCTTTTCCCTTCTGGGTTCGAGGGAGAGTGAAAACATCTGCCGTGTGCTCTAGCGTCCATGCCACCCCTCCATGACCTTACTGTGTCACGGTCCCCACAGGGACACTTCATGCAGAGAATGAGTCTACCCGAAGAATTAGCTGATTCCAGCCTGATTACTTCCTTCAGGCCCAAAGTGCGGGCCATGTGCAAAGGTGACCTGGAGAGAGCTAAACCAACTTGGGGTTAAATACGATCGATAACTTGGTGTAAGCAAGCCCCACATTTCCTAAAACCGGGGTGCTGCACCCTTAGCCCAAGATCAGGCTCGGAGCCCCACCTGGCCACGAGATCGTACGGTGGAAATGAGCCGTTCTCCAAACACAAGAGACCATAACAAGAGTTCATGTTGTGGGGAAAAGAGGAACGAGCAGTTCTGCAACATTGTAATGGACGAGAGCCCCCCACGTGGGGACCTAACAACAGAGGCCTCCACCCTGCCTGAAGGAGAAGCACGATCGAGTGAGTTAGGAGGTCACAGGTCTGATGGCCGCCCTGACACCGGCGTCTTCCGGGTGGGTGAGACCCTTAGAAGCTGGTCTAACTCCTCACTTGCACTCAGCAATTCTGTCTACACGGTCTTCTTCTCACCCCTGTCAAAGGCTGCAGTCACGTTTCCTGGTCTCCTGTCCTTGACCAGGGAAGGGGGGGGGGGGGCCGAGGTGGCCCCTGTGTCCTGTCCTAAAGTTTCAGTCCATCCTCCTGCACCTGAGCTGTGGCACCGGATCCCGCTGGTGGAGACACCCAGAGAAGGGGAGGCCCAGGCAGGCCCTGGGAAGAGCCAGCCCCTTCTCCCCCCACCGCCCAGAGCAGAGCACACTCACAAACCCTCCTGTTCCCCTTCCGGGCTCACCAGCCATCTTTTCTGGTCTGAGAAGAGGGATGAAGTTAACTTATAATGACTGCTCCCACGCTCCCACATGTGTCATCGGGCCTGCTGGAATAGAAGCTCCTTAAGAGGAGGGCCGGGGACCTCCCTGGGATCTCTTCTATTTAGGGCCAGAATACAGCTCACTCAAGATGTGCTAACCAAATGCTTTTCAGTCAGTCAGTCAGTCAGTCAGTCAGTCAGTCAGTCATCCTACTGAAACAGCAACAGCCTCTCTCAGGGTTTAGGAGATCAATGAAGCCACACAGAAGCCTCTACCTCGTTTAATAGGTCAGATGGAACTGATCACAATCTTCTTTTCACCCTTACTTTTCTGTCTTAGCTCAGCTCTAAATCAGAAGGCAACCAAGGGTGAATCAATGGAATTAAGTGACTTCCCCAGGGCCACCTGGCGAGGAAGTACCTAAGGCCAAGGTTAAAGCCAGGTCCTTCCATCTCTTCCCCTGGCTCTCTGAGTCACCCAGCTACCCCTGAATACCATGCTCTAAAGCTTTCAGGTTCCATACTAAGTGGGAAATTAATAAAGACCTAGAATAAAATAATACCTCTCCAAATCACCTTAATGGGACTGCTTTAATGTGCACAAACTATCCTTTCCCTCCTCTACTGTGTTTCAAAGCTCCAGAACAAAAGAGATCCTTTCACAGAATGAAACTTACTGAGGAAAGTCAATGATTCAAAAAACAAGCATCTCAGTCATAAAAAGTCCTACCTCAACAGGGCTCAAGGATCAAATTCTAATTTTAATGCCGACTACATCTGGCCCCGGGAAATGTTAAAACACATTTATAATTAAGTAACATTTCCACACATTAATGTAGACGACAGGTCTTTCCTCAAGGCTATATTCCCAGGAGTACAGCAAACTGCAGGCACTGTATACACACACACAAAGAATGGGGCAATGCTGAGGACTTGTGCATCCGAATGGCTGCTCGATGCAGAGGGCCGAGTGCAGCTGGGCTCGACCAAGGGTGTCAAACAGAAAGGGGTCACGTGCCAACTTAGGAAGCCCCGTATTAACATGATTGTTGTGACGTTTCCCAGCCACAGTTTAATCTCGTTAGGCCCAGGATCATAAATCTGGCAAGGCAGGCGAGGGCCAATTTGGAAAGATCTTTACAAGCCAAAGGGAAGGGTTTACATTTGATCACTAAGACAACTAGTGGTTATGGAGTAAAGGAGTCTGCTTTAGTAAAACCGCTTTGGTGACCACTGGAGAATCGAGTGCAGCTAGAGCTGTCTCAAGACCAAGACTACATGGAAGTCAAGAACCGGGAAAGGCTGGAAGGGTGGCGATGTGCTCACCAGCGAACTGGATGTTGGGAAGAAGTGCAAGCAGCACCCTGGGGTGGCCGGGCTTCATCTGAGATTTCCATAGGACAACCAGTAGTTCAGACAGTGATGTGAGATGGGGGGGGGGGGTCGTCTGGTGAAAGACTGCACTGAAAATATAGTTCTGTGAGTCCTTTGTAGAGACAGAATAATTAAACTCCTAACAGTGAATGCAGTTACCAGAATAGATGAGAGAAGAGAGAAGGCCTAGGACAGAGCCTTGGGCTGTGATACGGGGAGATGAACCAGCAAAAGAGCGATCAGACACATACTTAAGAGGGGAACCAGGGCAGAAGAAGGTCTCAAAGACCCTGAAAAAAAGAACATCTGGGAGAAGGGCACGGTCCAGTGTTCGAGGCAGCAGAGAGGTCAGAGGATTAGGACTGGGAAAAGACCCCCTACATTAGGAAAGCATTAGTAACCTTGGGGAGAGCAGTTTCAACTGATGGATGAGCCCAGGAACCAGACTGTAAGGAGATGAGGAGCAAAAGGAGTAGAAAGTTCCTAGCTTCCTTTTTTCTCAGGAAAGTATCAGGTGAAGTTCTCAGTCAAATAAATGTGAAGAGGAAGGCACGAGAGAAGTTTAAAGAGAGAAAGATGAGAAGAGCTTTTCTGGGGCCTGGGAAAGGGAATCAATTAGGGAGACAAAGGACTGCCTTGCTGCATCAAAGGTGCAATTTAGGTTAGACAGATCTACAGTAGATCCAATCAGTCCAATTGCAGGAATTCCTCCAGCAATGTTCACTAGCACAAGTAGGAGCAGAGAAGACAAAGGATAAGACTGGGGTTTGCGAAGTCATGAGGGTTTGGTCCGAGAACAGTGTGGAAATGAACTCTCACACTCTAGCTCAAGCCTGGAAACAAAGAGTTAACATTGATAAGGTCTGCAGAGTGCTTTGCATATATGGTGTCCCCAAGATGTGAGTGCAGTTTAAAGTTTTTAAGGGACACTGTATAATCTCAGCCAATCCTTACAATTGTGAGATAAGTGCTATTATTAGGTGAAAAGAGGCCCAAGCTCATAAAGCTAGTAAGATTCTGAAATGAAACACCAACTCTTCTGACTCCAAGTCTATCATCCCTAAGGAAGCAAATAAAAATTCAGAGCACTGAGGGAGGGAGGGAGAGAGGAGCTCACTAACAGGATGAGGAATAAGCTCAAGGCGTTGAGCAATAGAAGGAGAGGGGGTAGTTTTTGACCCTGAAAGTGGGATTTCTGGGTATTGACAGAAAGCTTGGTTTTGTCCATCTCTGAGTGTGGCTCAGGTAAAATAGTTTTGGGGATAGGAGGAAGTTTAAAAACTGGAGGTGAGGAGTCTAAGGGAACATGAACATGTTCATTAAAGTCCTCTAGCATAAAGTTAGAAGGTGGAGAGAAGAGAAAGCTAGGTCTTTAACACCATGAGAAAGGAAAGAGAAGGACCTGGGGACCAGCTGACATTAGCCACCATGGTCCCAAGTGGCCAATACATTTTAATAGAATGAACTTCAAAGAGGGAAGGTTGTTCAATGGTAGCTTTAGTCTATTTCTGTCAAAAAAAAAAGTAAACTAATGAATATCATGTGTCTGACTCCAACATGGCTGAGCAAATTTGGTTAGTGAACCCTTTTGAAGGGCTCACATTAATATGAAATGTGACTTAAAATGCACCAGGGTTCAAAGTTCTGATTACTGTGGACCCTAGAGCTTCATCTTTCCTGATATGCAATGACACAGCCTTTAATCACTGGCATTACATTTTGATTTTACTATCTTCAGTTGCATTCTCTTGTTCAATCTAAGCTAAGTAGACATTGGACATGCTGAACTCTTAGAAAAGGTATTAATGCAGCTCACAGGCAGGCCAGGTTCGGATGAACTAATTCTGATTGGCTTTTCATATATCATGTTGCTACCAAGTATACAACAAATCACAAAGGAGTGAAATCAGCAGAGTGGGCCATGAGACTGATGAAAAGTTCTACCAAAGATGAATTACTAATATGTCTAAATTTCAATCAACAAAAATAAGATTTAAGATTGATATAATAAATGAAACTTTGGCATAGATGAATCAGTTCATAGTCACTTTTAAGATCTCAATCTGAGGATTACGTATTTGTGTGTATGTGACACTCAGGGAAGAAAACAAATGTTCTTCTCAATCACAGATTCCAAACTCTTGTTCATCAATATTTAGATATAATTACATCTTAAAAGATAAAGTAAGATTCTACCAAGATAGCCCTTACATAAAACTTAGTTTATACTTGTTTATACCTATACTCATCAACAGAAAGAGAAAGTACCAACACTTGTATTTCTACACTATTATCCCAACTCAGAAACAGAGTACTCTTCACAATTCCACCCTAAATTTCTGACTTCAGTGGAACAGGCCATTTAGGCAGATAAGAGCACTTCCTGCTATTGGGGTAAGAGGAAAACCGGTCAACGTGGTGATCAGAAGATAGCAGCGGAGTTTTTTAAAAAGGATCCAAGAAACAAATCTATCATTTTGCTAAATGGATTAATCATTCTCCTTTCAGTCACAGAAATCTATAGCATGTTCTCCAAATGGTCTCCATAAATGTCCAATAATTTCTACCCTCCCTGCTGGCTTTTTTTTTTTTAATTTAAAACCCTTACTTTCTGCCTTAGAATCAATATTAAGTATTGATTCTAAGGTAGAAGAGTGGTAAAGGCTAGGCCATGGGGGTTAAGTGGCTTGCCCAGGGTCACCCAGCTAGGAAGTGTCTGAGGCCATATTTGAACCTAGGACCTCCTGTCTCTAGGCCTGGCTCTCAATCCACTGAGCCATCCAGCTGTCCCCACTGGCTTTTTCTAGCTGGTTTAACTATGGTAGAAAATGAAAAGTAACAGAATTGTTCCAAGACATAATTAGATAAAGAATTTTTAAACATCCAGATACATTTCTGGGCTTTTTACTACTATATATACTTATATATATATATATATATATATATATATATATATATATATATATATATATATATATAAACTTTTAAAAAAGCTAAGTGTATGGTTACTCTGATTAATACAGTGATCCAAGACAATTATAAAACACCAATGATGAAAAAATGCCCTCTACCCCAGAGAACTGCTGAACTCTGAAGGCAAGTATAATTTTCTCTTCCTTTCTCTCTCTCTTTTTTTGTGATATGGCTAACATGGAAATGTGTTTTGCATGATTTCCCATATAAAATTGATATCACTGTTTGTTCTCTCAGTGGGTGAAAGAAGAATGGGAGGGAGAGAATCTGGAGCTCAAAATTTAAAAAGAAAAAAACGTCTAAAATAAATAAGGAAAAAGTTATATAAACAAATAAGTTTAATACCAAAAAAAAAGCTTAGTGTATTCATTATACCTACTATACTACTTCTCTCCAGAACTGTTAATTTTTCATTTTACTAGCCTTCAAGGGAGTCAGAGAATCTTTTCCCACATCTTGTCACTATTCTCAAAAGCTGATTAAAATATCTATTTTCATGCTAGCAAAATAGATTGCTTACCTGAACAAAGGCAACAGTAACAACAATAAGTATCGCCTAAAAAAACCCAAAAACATAAAAGCAGTCAGTGTTTCAAAAAGAAAGTTATTCTCAAAAAAAAAAATCAATATTTAACATCTCTTTAATTTAGTGTTCATATCTATAACAAAAATAGCAATTGTACATATGATTTCATTGGCCCAGGGAACTTCCAGGTGAGGAAACTCTTTTTACCAAAGCAGATCAGTAATATTTCTGCAACTCAGCCTTGGCCCTGCCCAGGAAACATGGTGAGGAGTTCAGCAACTTGCCCTTGAGTAGGCTATTATGATTAATAAGAGCATCTATAGACTAATTTCCTTAAACTATGGAACAATGTTAAGCAAGAAATGTGTACCAACTTTTTAGAATTCAATTATAATTAAAACTAAAAACTAAACTCTGCTTAAGCAATTTGAAAAAGCCACCTTCTCATTCTTACCACAGTGATACTGACGGCATCATCAAACTGGTGCATTAACACGCTGATGACTGCAGATGCCAGGAGCAGCATTATTAGGGGATTTTTAAACTGAAAAGAAAAGTAAAACAATTAGCAGCTGAGCTACAATCAAGAAGAGCAAGGATCTCTCAGAATGATAGAAAAGGCAGCAAAGCTAGGAAACCAGGGTCGACCCACCACCAGGGGCCACTCTGTGAAGCTTTTCCATTTTGATCTGTGCTACCATCACCACATTCATTCAGAATGTGCCACTCCAAAATAATAAAAGCTGTCACTACCAGGGAAAAGCCCCAGTCAGCACTCAAACTGGAGTCTGTCAGGTCTCCCTCTGGACACCAGAGGAGTATTTCATGAAAAGAACAGAGAAAGAACTTCTTCAGTGTTAAAATGACAGGGAGGCTGGGGGAGCTATTGGAAATTTTCTCTGAGAATAAGGCAGGAGGAAAAAGCATTAGTTATAGCCGGAAAGAGTAAAAACCTGTAAGAACAACCAGGTGCTTGCTGAGGGGTGCTCTGGGTCGCATTTGTGTCCATGATACCCAGCAGCCCACTCCACAGAGGGCAGCAGGGTTTCTTAGGAAACAAAGCCCAGCACGATGCCAGCTATGACACAGCATCACTTGTTGCCACTGAAGATCTTCAAGGTCACAGCCTTCTTTCTGCCTGGCCTTCCAGACACACCCTAATCTAGTACCCTCCTTTCTAGGCTATTCTGACTCCCATTCCTGCACTCTAGATTCCAGTAAGACTTCATCGCTATTTCCTAGATTGCCATCCTTTCCATCCTTTCAAGCCACTTCAGAACCCACCCGCCTGACCCAGAAGCCCAGATGTACAGACCTTGAGTCCTCATACTTTTCTCCCCTGGCCAAGCAGGAAGACTGAACAGTTGTCTTGTATTTCCATTTTATTCTCCTATCAGACTGTGGGCCCCCATGGAAGCAGGGCCTGTGTCTTAGCTGACCTTTTGAAGAGCACTTCAGAGTTAGGGGCTGACTTTGACCCCGTAAGGCAAAAGAGCAAAGTGCCAGGGCTCTAGAGGGTGCTGAGCCCGCCCCTACATTTTTGTCCCATGCCACTTAAGAGGCCAGGAACTCTTGGCCCAGCTTGAGCTGCCCCAGGTCTCAGGAAGGCAGAGCGGCACCTGGAATACAAGAAACTCCTCTTGGATGTTGAGATCCCTGGTATCCAGCTACCATATATGAGGCTCACTCCCCAGAGCAAGACTTTGTGCTAAAAGGGAGGAAGCAGTAGGGCAAACACCAACTCAGCGTGCCATTATAAACTCTGATTACAGAGCACCACTGTCACTCTAGCCATTTGCAAGCCGGATTACACAATTTTCTTACTGAGATTTCTGAGCACCGTATCTTAGCGGTGGCAAGGTACAAAAGCATCTACTCCACGCTCCTCATCCTCCACAAGGACAAACTAAGGTGCGCTGGAGCAAGGCGACTTACTGGCATTTATAAACAGAGTGGAAAAGCCACGATTGGTCCAAGGTCTCCTGACAACACTCCAGTGGATTTTCATGACAACATAATGTTGCTGGTAGAAATACATTATTACAGATTACTTTTTTTAAAACCCCTTACCTTCTGTCTCAGTATAAATTCTAAGATAGAAGAGTGGCAAGGGCTAGGCAATGGGGGCCCGTATCACACAGCTAGGAAGTGTCTGAGGTCAAATTTGACTCCCGGTCTGGTAATCTATCCACTGTGCTACCTAGCTGCCCCAAATTACATATTGCTTAATAAATATAACAGAAAATTCAAATTATCAAGTCATGTGATTTAAAAACACTCAATGGTAAAATAAGATTTCTTTTTAGCTCAAGACAGAAAACAAACAAAAAAAAGAATAATCTAAACATTTAGGTACTAATAAGGAAATCTGAAAAAGTTTTAAGACAAAGTATGTAGTGTTTTTGTTTTTAACAAAAGATTCTTTAATCATCCCTGTGGCTGGTGAAAAATAAAATGAAAAAGAAAACAAAAAAACTTGAGCTTTCAAGCATTTTAATTTATTAAGCAATGCATGCTAATTGCCTAACAAATTAGGCCAGGTTCCTTCTTCAGCTTCAGGCTGGACCACAAATATAGGGGGAGACTGATTTTTATACACTGAAAACAATCCAATGAGACCAATTAATTAAAAGTTGTGAATTTTAAAAGTCTCCATCTTGGTCTAACACCCAAAAATTGTGCACACCCACACTACACGGGCATGTGCTAGTCAGTGACAAATCAGAAATAACTAACTGCCCACCTGGGCTGTCCTAAGCCAAGCTAGAGCCAACCATTGGATTTGTGAGACACAGGAAGTGAGGTAGGGAACAGCCTCTGGAATTCGCTGACTTCCTGTGGAGAGAGCTAGACGGGAGTTGGTGTGAGGAGCTTGGACAGAGAGGACGCCCGCAGACAGCTTTCCTTCAGAGCGGTCACGTGAGTTAAGGACTGATTCTTTCCACCTGGGCCTTTGGGCCTAAAACTCCCTCTGCCTTGGTCAGAGGTTGAGTAGCCCCCTTCCCTTTTCTCTTCTCTCCTTCTCTCCCTCTCCTTTCCCTACTCCCAGTGTGATTAAACCTCCATAAACTCCATTCTGACTTGAGTGTTTTATTTTAGGAATTTCATAAGTAAATTCCTTGGCGGCCATTGTTCAATATTACATAAATCCTGTAGTCACATTTGTAACCATTACAATATTATAATCTCTCCCAGAAGCCTAAAATTTCTACCATTACAAAGTAAACATTAAGTAATTCAATTTCTAATTGGAGGAAAGATTAGGGGCTTTCCAAGTGAGGAGCAGGTACAATTAATTCCCTGAAATCAGAAAAGGAGGTTTCCCATTCCCTGTAAGTGTCTAGGAATAGTCAAAGGAAAAAGGAAGCAATAAGTGATTGATCAGTATGAGGCCAGTTTTCTTTCTTTTTAAACCCTTACCTTCTGTCTTAGATTCAATATATAGTATCAGTTCTAAGGCAGAAGAGCAGTAAGGGCTAGGCAATGGGGGTTACGTGACTTGCCCAGGATCACACAACTAGGAAGTGTCTGAGGCCAGCTTTGAAGCCAGTTTTCAAATAAGGGATATGGGTTGCTAAAGATGTACAAATGTGAGAGACTCCTTTTATCAAACTTGAGATTTGCCTGGGATTCTAGTCAGCATGGCCTAGGTCCTTAGTGAAAGGTCTCTAAGCAGCAGGTAGAAATGATCCAGCTTCCCAGCCATGCAGGGCTGCATTCAAACAGTAGAATAAAGTTTTCTCCCAATTCCCACAACTGAACAAAGTTTTCTTACAAACCAGGAATTGAACTCGACCCATAACTGAATAGAAAGATAACTGAGCTCGCTCCAGAACTGAATCACAAGATGGAGCGGGTATGGTCCCCTTGATCCCCTCACCATCATCCACATGGATTTATTACATAATCACTATGTGCTGGCCTTTATGTTGAGACTGGGGAGACAAAGAGAGGTAAAAGCCTCTTCCTTGCCCACAGAATGAGGGCAACAACCCAAAGATGTCTGTGCAGTATGGAGATACTATGTAAATAGGAGATGAGCTCAAAAGAAGGCACCAGAAGTGGAGGTACTAGAAAAGGCCCTTTGGAGAAAGCCACAGGAGTCAGATGGTGGAGCTAAGGAATGAGGGATGGTCAGGGCAAAGACATGGGGCTACTTAGCAATGAGAGTTGTGTTCAAGGAACACAAAGTCCCCAGATAGAGTATATGAAGGGGAGTCAAGGGTAAGAAGACTGGAAAGGCAAGAAGAAGCCAAGTTAAAGAAGGGCTTGCAAGAAAGAAATTAAAGCCAAAAATGCTCTAAATCACTACTGTGTAGAGAAATGCAAATTAAAACAATTCTGAAATGACATGTCACACCTATAAGATTGGCTAAACTGATAAAAGGACAAAATGACAAATGTTGAAGGGCATGTGGAAAAATGGGAGCACTGATATGTGGAGAGCAATCTGGAATTATCCCCAAAGAGTTATAAAATTGTGTATAACCCTTTTAGACACCCAGCAATACCACTGTTCAGTCTGTAACCCACAATGATTGGGGGAAAGGAAAAAAAAAACTTCCATGTTCTAAAAATTAGCAGCTCTTTTTGTGGTGGCAAAGAACTGAAAATTAAGGGAATGCCTATGAGTTGGTGTGAAAAGGGAATTAACACTCCCTTTGTTGTTTTTTTTTTAACTTAATCAATCAGGAACTTGGAACTCCCCTCCTGGGCAGTGCCAGACAAATTAAGGAACTATGATTAGTTCCTGAGGTGTGATGTGGGAGAACTAGTGAGTGGAGGAAAATGTTTATAAGGTGAGACCCAGCACAAAGTGGGGCATTCTGATTCTCACTCGCTCTAATGCACTGGTGGCCCTTGATGAAGGGACGCTTGGACTCAGATTCGGATTCCTTGGTTGGTGACTCGGCCTGAAGGGAGACGCTAAAGAGACTCCCACACTCTTCTAACTGGAAATTGAGCTCTCTGTCAGGGGGTAAGCTGGATTTCATCAGAGCAGACTCTATGGCAGTAGGCTAGGCAATTCTCTACTTCTTTCCTATACTTCCCTTATTTTACTATCTCTCTATTTTGATTAAACTAAATTGTTAAAGCTACTAACAGCCTCATAATTTAAATTGTAATTATTACAATTTGTTGACCACCACTCCTTTTTAACTCTTACACTGAGAATGGTTGAACAATGATTGTGATGGAATACTTCTCTTCAGTAAGAAATGATGAGCAGGTTAATTTCAGAAAAACATGGAAAGTTCTACATGAAATTATGAAAAAGCAAAACAAGTAGAACCAAGAAAATATTATATACAACCACAGAATTATTGTTTCAAGAATAACTTGAGAATGTCCAAGTCCAGAAAAACATCAAATAAACAGAAACATGAAAGACATAGTTTATATACACTTTTTTTTTTTTGGTCAAGCAATGCTACCTCTAGTGTAGGGAGAGGAGAAAGGGAGGGAGATACCTGGGAATTTTGAAGTATCTAAACAAATAAAATATAAAATTAAACAAACACAGTTACCAAAAAATATTTCTTAAACAATACAAAAGATTTTATGTCTGACTTTAAAGCTAATAAGGAATTTATTGGGGCACAGGCTGGCATGGTCAGACCTACACTTTAGGAGGATTATGTTGGCAGCTGAATGGAGGATAGTCTGGATTAGAGAGAAACTTCAGTCAGCAAAACTAACCTGCAGACTATTGCAATCATTTAGGGGTGAAGTAATATGGCCTGCAGAGGGTGGTAGCTGTAGGAATGACCAGAAGGGGATAAAGTGAGAGATGTTACAAAGAAAAAAATGAGAAGATTGACAACAGACTGGACATCAGGGATGAGGGAGAGTAAGAAATCAAGGAAAACATAGAAGTTATGAACCTGGACAACTGGGAAGTTGGAGGTCCCCTCAAAAGGAATAAGAATACTGGGAAGAGGGGAGTTTTCAGGAGAAAATAATAAGTTCTATTTTGGACATGTCAAGTTTGAGGTGCCCAACAGTGATATGAGACTGGAGGCCAGGAGAAGGCTCAGTATTAGATAACCAGATCAGAGAATAATCAGCACAGAAAAAATCACTGCAACTGGGTAAGCTGATGAGATAGAAGAGAGAGAAAAGACAAGATGACCAACCAAAGATTGGCCATTATCTCTAGAGGAGATGATGAGGATGATTAGCTGACACAACGTGAACAAGTTACCTTTTTCATAAATTAGTAAAAGAGGGGCAAGTAAATATACTATCAAATAAAGTTTATCAGTCAAGTAAGTATTTGTTAAGAAAATTTTTAAAGAAAGCTTCTCATCTTTATTATTCTGCTGAAAATTTTAGTGTTTCCTTCAAAACTAATTCCAGTAAGCAAAAACTGATACAGAATCATATTACTGCCCACTCTAACTCACATCATTAGGCAGACATGAATAAGAAAGGTCTTTTAAACAGAGGGACAAACAATTTACTAAATAAATTCTCCTTGTATAATGGCTATGCTGACCCTAAAAGGAATCATCAATCACATTCAGTGTTTCAATTTATATTCATTTATATTTTCAAAGTACTGCTAGAAGTATTATCTTTATGTGAATATACCCACATAAAATTATTGCTCTTGGGATTAAAATTTAAGATTCAACTCAACAATTCTTTTGCAATAAAAATCAACATTAGCACCTTGTACCATGAAGAGGAAAAAAAATTCAAACTAAGATTTAATTAGTACTTCTAACAATTCCTGTGGGGATTACAGGAAAGGGAGGTTTATTTAAAGCAAAGAAGGAAGCATTTTACCTGAGAAATATACTTTTTCCACAGTGGCTCATCTTCACTGATATCAAACTCATTCCACCCATGGAATGCTCGCCGGTGACACACTTCACATTTGTTCAGACCATTCTGAAGATCTGCCTGTTAGATTATGCACAGTAAACCATTATTATCAAGTCAAATGCCATGCTATTTAAGCTCGTTTATTCCCCAGTGAAGGAAGAGAAGTGAGAGAAGTCAATTCCAAGCTCTATAAAAATTAAGTTATTAGTATGTAAATTCAAAAATCTTTTCCCTAAAACTGATAGAAATAAATAAGTATTTACTAAACTGCCAAGGCCTAGTATACTGACTTTCTTCTGTATAGGACCAATCAAATACACGGGCAAATCTCCCCCTCCTGGAGAGAAGAAAGCCATTACCACCAGCATATAGTACACATTTCCCAATTTATTCAATAGAAAATATAAAATGAGCTGGTTCTGAGGACTTGGAGAGATGCAATGATATTCCTCCCATTCCAATGTTGATTCTCATGATTTAATATAATTTCAAACAAAAAAGCAAAAAACAAAAACATTAAAGAAGTAGCTGCAACCCAAGAGTAAATAGTTTTCCCTGATTAAAAGCTTTATATTAGAATTCATCCTAGAGAAGGACAAATCTTAAAACTATGCTATTACTTTGCCAATTTAAGTGGTTTTAAAATTTGGTGTATAAAAATCAATCAACAAACATTTTTAAGTGCCTCCTATGAAAAATTAATTCTTAAATTATATTCTATCAAGATACATTAAAGTCACATAGTATCAAAGTGAAAACATTTTCTATTTAAGATTTTAATGACAAGAAAATATGTAAAAAGGTTGCCTTAGTAAGAATATCAATGAAATGTGTTTTATTATTTTTTAATAATCCAGAATCCCACTCCATCACTTACTTGAAGAATGCTTACAACTTCATTGACTGGTAATTCACTTGCTTTTTTTGATGTCAATACAGGAATCATTGTCTCATTTTCACCATTTGGTAATTTTTTAAAACGTGAAACCTGAGAAACAAAAAGTAAAGTCTAGACATGTAAAGAGAACACATATTTCACAATCAATAATAGGTGATGTTGTCTAGAATTTCTGCAAATTAAATCCCTATCACTTATTTTCAGTTGTTAGGAGTATGCTCAGATCTGACACAGAAAGAAGTAGTTTCATCATTATCCTAATAATTCTTCTTGGAATCACTGCACTAATCTTCAAGATTATACATTTCAAAAATCAAAGCAGATACAAACACACTATGTTCCACAAAATAATGCATTTCACACATTAAAAAGAAAACAGTTCTCCCTTTTCGAGCACTAAACAAACATGACAGCCTCCTTACCTATCCGATCCGGAGGATTGCTTATAATCCTCTCACTGATTATCCTTAATGCATGCCTAAGAGAACACAGGCAAACTGCATAGAGATGGCTTCTCATTTGAACAACTCCCTGCATTAGTCACCTCCCTGCCTGGCCCCCACAATGACTGGAGGCCTCAGTGGCCCCCAGAAAGGTAAGGAAGGGCGCAGAGAAATTTGGTTTGAGGCAAGAGCTACCCTGGCACAGTTTCACTTGTTTCTTGACCCTTGCCCCTCTGTCCTCTTCTAACCTCTCAGTTCCTCAATCTCCGTAAAACATACAATCTCTGCCTCCACCGAGCATCAGTCACACTCAGGATCGGCACACCCTGTATCTCACGATTAACTAGTTCATCCTGTTTCAATTTCCAAGATCAGAGAGTCTGATATGGCTCTAGTTGGCCCAAATCTCCTATCATTCAAGCATTCCGTAGGCCTTACCACTCCCAAATTTATTATTTGTGTTTATTAGGATCTCCAACCCCCAATGACTTTCTCAAACTTCCTTTTTCTCCCTTCTTCTTACTACTTACTTCTTACTCTCTGTCTTGGAGTAACCTGTTCAATTCCAGAGTTCCCCTCTCATATGCATCCTGAAAGCTTCTTATCAGTCCTGGTATTACTTCCCTTTTAGATGTGTTCCATGGGATAGTTATACCCTAAAAAATCAGCTCTCTCCCGAATCTAGAATTGGGGTCAGGGCATGCCTAGATTGCCTCTCCTTTTCTTTGTGTCACTCTAGAAGTGACTGAATGGTTCTATTTACTCTCAAGGTTCCCTTTATTTCCAAACCAGAAACCAGGCCCTCCCTGTTACAAGGAATCAGTTTTAGTACGGAATTTCTCTCTTTAGTCCTCTGCATTTTGAAGAATGAAGTTTTTTTTGTTTGTTTTTTTTTTAAGATAAGTTAAAAAATCATTAGCTGCCTGCCTATTGGAGGAAACAGTACTCCCACAAATCTAGGGCTAACTGGTCTCCCATCATTCTTCAACTTTTCAGTACAGTATAAAAACAAGAAATTTAGATAGACTAAGTAGATCAGCATCCTAACCAGAATGTTAGTTAAATTCTTTGCCTGGGCTAAAACTAACTCTACTGGAAAAAGAAAAAGAAAATCTAATATATTTGACACATTACACTTTCTATGCAATGGCGATAGTACCTATCTCAAAGTTGTTTTATTTTATATACCTTAAAACAGTGAATAAGAGTGAGCTAAAATAATTATTAATACACTTACATATTAAAGGTCTAAATGTTTTTAACAGTTCTAACAGGTAGTTAAATTTGAAATGTATATAAGATGTACACATAAGGGTGTACATGCATACATAAAATAATACCTAAGTATCTAATCACATAGGTAATAATATTCACATATTTTTATATGTCTACATAATAAAACCATAAAAGCTCTATACATGTTAATTTTAATATAGGAAAATCTCTTTATAATTATTTCAGGGAAGACTACTAGCATCCACTTTAGTGGCAAATCATAAAACACGGCCTTTAATACAAATACTCATTTAGCTTGAAGCACACCTGCTTTTTCTTTGCTATTAACTGTCTCCTCCCTCTACACACACTTAAAAAAAAAGGGTCTCCTTGTACATAAGAAAATGGCTTTTTATGAGCTTATCCTAATGTCTTTAAAGCTATTTTATAAAAATATCTTTCATATTTTTCCTATCTGCATCCAAAGAAATGAATCATGGTGATATAATATTCTTCATTATAAAGTCTAAAATTCTCATATATGCTTTGATTGTAAAATAACTAATGTACTAACAATGGGTATAACAGAACCAGGACCTGAGAAAAACTTATTTAAAAAGGAAATCAGAAATCGGGCTGCCCACATGGAGGCTAACCTCTAAGGTTTACCTGAAGCAGGAAGGCAGACACAATTATCTTATGGATAATAAGCACCCAATGTGGCCAAACTGATAAACATTCCTATAACGTTCTCCTCGTATGCAGGCTGAACTTGACTCTGGAATACATCAGAATAACATGGGGAACATGAACAAGAACCAGAGAAGGCCAATTCCACCTCTGGGGGGTCAGAATGGGAATTCCCAGCCAAGACAAACTGGGATGTTCCTCCATCTCTAAGCTTTAGATCACAATGATCTCTACCTACCAGCATATTTCCCTCTTATACTACAGACAAGCTCCCTGAAGGAAAACTGTCCTTTTCACATCACCATGCCTTATTGGTATACGTTTGTAGAATTCAAGAAGGAAGCAACAGAACTTAATACAGGGAAATAAATCAACTACAAAACTGAACATTTCCTTAAGAGATTATTAATATTCTAATATTCTAGGCAAAGAAATCATCTTTTTCTTCCCTGATGAAATCATATAGAAAGCTGATGTATAAAGATTTGGCATTTTTCCAGAAGATCTCTGAAAATAGGAAGCAAAAATGTTGCCAGAAAAATTTGAGAAATAAGATCATATCTAAGACTAAGGGAAGTGCTAAGAGAATAGAAGAATTGGAGAAAATACTCCCAAAGCAAGACAATAAGTGGAGAAATAGCCAAGGCGGAGACAATTGCACATTTGGAGAGAGAACGGCACTAACAGGCATTTATGTGGCAAAGCACTTTACCTATGACATCTCACTTGGGTCTAACAACCCCATGAGAGAGACATTAATACCCAAAGTATACAGATGAGGAAACTAAGATTCAGAAGTTAAATGACTTGCCAATGGTCACACCATTCACTGGAAAATATAAAAGCAGACTTTTAGGCAAAAGTCTTCCCAACTCCAGGTTCTATCCTCCATCCACTAGTCCAACTACCAAGAATAAAAAAAAAGAAAAAAGAAAAGTCAAGATACACAAGAAAAACCCATAGAGATTTGTCCAAAGGAACTAGATGCTGGAAAGTGTTTAAAAATCTAAAAATAAAAATTTTGCTTTTAAATAAGATAGTTTCCAAAAAGTTATTATATTCCACTTTTCCTTCAGAAAAAAAAGAACCTAAATCCTGAATTAAACAGTATTCCTTAAGAACTACACACTTTCAACCTTTGTGGAGACAAAATAAAAAATGTAACCATCTTTGCTCTCAGAATGAATGTTGATTGTCACAAATCCTCATTTCTGTGCTAATCTGTTCAATTGGGATTCTAAAATGAGATAGGAAAATTATGTCACCCAGGCAGTTAGCTCTCTTAAAAATATGGTGCAAACATAATACTTTACTATTCCAAATATGATAGAGGTCAAGTTCTAGGGTACTAAAAATCATAGGTGAGATGTAAGGGAAGAGGGATCAGGGTTCCTGATATTTTATCAAGAGACTAAAATATGAGAACTTCAGGAAACAATTTATAATCTTTTCCTATGGCACTCTAATCAATGGGAAATGGCCTTAACTATATAATGCTAGCAAAAATCTGTTAAATAACATCATTAAAATAATCTGAAAAGTTCTAGGCAGGTCAATTTTACTATGTTTGATTATTCAAGAATCATTTGTTTTATTTAAGCACTACAAAAAAAGTATACAAAAATTTATTTCTTAGCTTTTATTAAAAATTCAGCCACATATTTTCTCAGTTGAAAACCAATAGATACTGATCAAGAAGTACTTCATAAATAAAAATTACAAGCATTTTCTTAATTTTTAACCTGCCTTGAATTTAAACACAAATGGAAAGATTTCAAGGTATGAGAATTATTTGGTTATTTCCTCTCTTTAAAACTAGTTCTATTGTGCCCTGTTTTATCCCCCAAATAAAGGCATCACATAAAAAATATTGAATTATGGGTCAAACTCAGATGGCAAGGTTTTGGCTGAATGCAGACCCCAATCATCCCGCAACACCATGCCCAAACACAAAGGCAAACTAAGCTTTCTTACATTGCAAAAAAGAACATGAATTCAGCTTCCACAGAGTATAATCCAATGTTTAACAGCTACTGCTTCTAAGAGTCAAGACTCCACTGCAACACCAAAACTAATACAAAAAGCTTCTGTTTTGGTTAAATGGATAGAATGTTCCTCCCCCCCATATGGGAATGGAATTAATGGCTAACATTTATAATATAATTATTATATTAATATAAATATTATATATATATATATACATAATTATATTATAAATGTCCCCAAACTTTTTACACAGGGGGCCAGTTCACTGTCCCTCAGACCGTTGGAGGGCCGGACCATAAAAAACAAACTATGAACCAATCTGTATACGCTGTCTGGGATAGCGGAGGCTGCAGCACTGGCTGGGATGGGCCTGTCACACCCTGCACACTACTACCCTGCACCGCCACCACTATACCGGGCAGCAGTATACACAGTGCGGAATCCCCTCCCCCAGATCACCCCTCACCATGCTGACGTCTTCCAATGTGCAGCCACATAATTCTTTGCATGGCGCCTCGTTCTCATTCAGTTACTCTCAGAGCAAGGCGCCACACAAAGGATTAAGTCACCGGAAGTAGTACTGTTAGTAAGTGACGCCATGCTTTGCGGTGTCGCCACATCCTGTGCTCCTCTCACTGAGCACCAATGAAAGAGGTGCCCCTTCCAGAAGTGGGGTGGGGGCTGAATACATGGCCTGGGGGGGGGGGCCACATGTGGCCCACGAGCCATAGTTTGGGGACCCCTGATTAAATAATATCTACTCTCTGCTAGGCACTGTGCTATGTGCTTTACAATTATTAACTCATTTGATCGTCATTACAACACTGGAAAGTAGGAGCTAGTATGATCCCCATTTCAGAGATCAGAAAACTGAGGCTGATGGAGGTGAAGTGACTCACTCGGGGCCAAATATCTGGTGAGTGTCTGAGGCTGGACAAGCATCACAATGAAGCAACAAAGTAACTGTTTTTGGTTATAGATCTGCTACCTTTTCTAGATCTGTATGAAGTTACCAAAAAGAAAGATAGTCACATAAAATGCATCTGGAATTATAATTTTTTCTTTTTTAGTATTTCATCTCTAATTTTCAATTTGGTATACTGCATTTGCCTTAACGTATTTTAGGATATGAAAAATGATACAATTGGGACAGCAAAGTAGCATGCTGGGTAGAACACCAGGCCTAGAGTTGGGAGGGTCTGGGTTCAAATCTCACTTCAGGCACATCCTAGCTGTGTGACCCTGGGCAAGTCACTTAACCTCAATTGCCTAGTGATCCTGATTTTCTGTCTTAGAATTGATACTAAGAAAGAAGTTTGTTTTTTTTGATGATACTAATAAACCCCTGCTTCAAAAGTTGATGGAAGCATTTACTAGAACTATACTGTGTGGCCTAAGGAAGCCCCGCATTCAACGGGTATTGAATGCCAATTGTGTGCTAACAATGTACTAAGCACCATATGAGCCTCAAACTACAAAATTCTTGTTGGAGGAAGTTTATAATCTACTTTATAATAATAGAAACCCCACGATGATCCTATTGAATAAGCAATACAAATGTAGTATTCCTATTTTCAAGATAAGGAAACTGGGAAGTGAATTTGCTCAACATCACATTGTAAAGGCTCAAATCCAGAATGGGAAATGGTCCACATTTCCTGATTACAAGCTCAGACCTCCTTTGACTATAATTACACTACCAATCATAACTTATTAACCACCCACGTTCAATTTATTCAGCAAATAAAGGAGGCTCAGTGGATTGAGAAAACAGGTCTAGAGATGGAAGGTCCTGGGTTCAAATCCAGCCTCAGACACACACAGCTGTGTGACCCTGGGCAAATCATTTGACTCTCATTGCCTAGCTAGCCCTTACCACTCTTCCACCTTAGAACCAATATACAATATTGATTCTAAGACAGAAGGTATGGGTTTAAAAAAATAAAATTAAAAAATAAAATAACATCAAAAGTCCATGATCAAGTACCAAAGAACAACCTTAATACCAATAAAGGAGAAAATATTGAAAGACTGAAGAATTTTGGGGAAGCTACATAAAAAGTATGGGAGGGGGTAGCTGGGTAGCTCAGTGGATTGAGAGCTAGGCCTAGAGATGGGAGGGCATGGGTTCAAATTTCAACTCTGATACTTCCTATCTGTGAGACTCTGGGTAAGTCACTTAACTTCCATTGCCTAGTTCTTGTCATTTTTCTGCCTTGGAACTCAGTATTGCTTCTAAGATAGAAAAAGAGTTTTTAGAAAGTATGACGCAGACTTGAACTAGGTCTAGAAGGAGAGGGAGAAATATAACACAAAGAACTTAGAGAATATACACACACACACACACACACACACACACACACACACACACACACACGTGTGTGTGTATGCAAGTATCCTCTCTGTTGTATATCTCCACATACAGATACTTGGGCATATGCTCTCCAGGTGTGACCTGGCCAGACCATCTTCTCTGCACCACTCAAGCTCACAGCAGCCTTTGTGGCTGCTACATCACACAATTAACTCACTGAATTTACAAACCACTAAACCCAGAGATCTTTTTCAGATAAGCACTCTCTAGTACCATTTCCCAATTTTGTTTTTATAAAATTGATTTTTAAGCAAGGTACAAGACTTTGCATTTATTCCTATTAAATTTATTATTAGATTTTGCCTACAAACTTTTCAGTTCAAGCACAATCCCCCTTCCATCTGGACTCTATATTCTCAAATATAAGCTTTCTTTCCAAGTTCTGTATCATCCTCAAATTAAATAAAACTGTGAACCCCTAACCAAAAAAAGAGGGAAAATATCCATATGCAAAATTTTTTGTAGAAGTACTTTTTATTGTTATGAAGAACTGAAAGCAAAGCAGGTATCCATCAGTTGGGATATAGCCAAACAATTTATGCTCTATAAAGAACAGAATATTTAAAGTGCCATAAAAAAGAATTGATAGAAAATCTTGGGAGGGTCTATATGAAGTGATGCAGAGTGATGTAAACTCAACTAGAGCAATTCATACAACAAATTATCATATTGTGAAAGACATAAGAATGTGACCAATGACAACAATTGGGACCCCCAGTTCTGACCATCTGGCAGAGTTGATGAGCCAGACATAGAGAACAAGATCTGAATCTTCTGTTATGGCCAGGGTTGTGGATTTGTTTTCTCTGGCTATACTTGTTTTTTACAATAAAGGACTTTTCATTTGGGGGTGGTGGGTCTGACAAAGGTCTAATTACTCAAATTTACAAAGAGCTAAATCAATTGTACAAAAATATCAAGCCATTCCCCAATTGATAAATGGGCAAGGGATAATTCAGGCAATTTTCAGATAAAGAAATCAAAACTATTAATAAGCACATGAAAAAATGCTCTACATCTCTTATAATCAGAGAAATGCAAATCAAAACAACTCTGAGGTATCACCTCACACCTAGCAGATTGGCTAACATAACAGCAAAGGAAAGTAATGAATGCTGGAGGGGATGTGGCAAAGTAGGGACACTAATTCATTGCTGGTGGAGTTGTGAACTGATCCAACCATTCTGGAGGGCAATTTGGAACTATGCCCAAAGGGCACTTTGTCTGCCCTTTGATCCAGCCATAGCACTGCTGGGTTTGTACCCCAAAGAGATAATAAGGAAAAAGACTTGTACAAGAATATTCATAGCTGTGCTCTTTGTGGTGGCCAAAAATTGGAAAATGAGGGGATGCCCATCAATTGGGGAATGGCTGAGCAAATTGTGGTATATGTTGGTGATGGAATACTATTGTGCTGAAAGGAATAATGAACAGGAAGGATTCCATGGGGACTGGAACAACCTCCAGGAAGTGATGCAAAGTGAGAGGAGCAGAACCAGGAGAACATTGTACACAGAGACTGATATATTGTTGTACAATCGAATGTAATGGACTTTTCTACTAGCAGAAATACAATGATCCAGGATAATTCTGAGGGACTTATGAGAAAGAGCACTATCTACATCCAGAGAAAGAACTGTGGGAGCAGAAACACAGAAGAAAAGCAACTGCTTGATCACATGGGTCGATGGGGATATGATTAGGGATGTAGACTCTAGACCCTAGTGCAAATATCAATAACATGGAAATAGGTCTTGAACAATGACATAGGTAAAACCCAGTGAAACTGGGCATTGGTTACAGGAGGGGGTGGAGGGGAGGTAGGGAAAAAACATGAATCTTATAAACATGGAAAATATTTTAAATTAATTAATGAAATAAAATTTTCCAAATTAAAAGAAAAGAAATGATAAACAGAATAATTTCAGAAAAAGCTGGAAAGATCTACATGAACTCATGCAAAACAAAATAAGCAGAACTGGGAGAATATCATACATGGTAAAAGCAAACTGCACAATGATCAACTGTAAAAGATTTAGCTTACTCTCAGCAATCCAATGACTTAGGACAGCTCTGAAAAACTTATGACAAAGAATGGTTATCTATCTCCAGAGAAAGAACTATTGGAATTAGATGCAGATCAAAGCATATTAACTTTCACATTAGCTTATTTAAGATTTCATTTGGTGGTTTGGGTTTTCTAAGAGCATCTTCTTACAACAGTGACCAATATGGAAGTATGTTTTGCAAGATAATAACATGTGTAATCCAGATCAGATTGCTTTAAAAAAAAATGTTCCATTGGGAACATAAAAGAACAAATAATTCCCTATTCAACCAGTTCCCAATCAAACTGTGTTGCTGTCAAGCCTACATCTCTATGTGGTTGGTCTTATGCTATTAAACATTTTGATCAATGATTCTGTTGAAGACAAAGATGGTCAAGCTTATCCATTCATAAATTTCCTTTTTATTACCACAGAATTGACAAAGATCAACAAACATGAACATTTTCCTAGAAAAATAACAAGAAAAAACCCCACTATGTATGAAATCTTCAGTCTCCACTGTGTTCAGCTTGGGTTCTGTTGTTTAAATTTTAAATTTAAAATAGTAGTTCCAACTCTTTTTTTTAATTCAAAGATATTTCATTTTCCCAATTACATTCAAAAACAATTTTCCACATATATTTCTGAAATTATAAGATCCAAATTGTCTCCCTCCCTCCCCTTCCCTTGCCCCCTCTCAGAAATGGTAAGCAATTTGATTTGGATTATATAAAAGAAGAAATGCATATTTAAAGGCTTGGATAAAAACTATGAAAACAATATCATATTTCCCTGCTCTATCATTTCTTATCTTTTAATTTTTTCATATTAAAATTTGGATTCATGATTAATTTGGAATATTTTTTCCAGTTATATGATTAATGTTTTTTCCCTCCCCTCTTCCTTCCCCCCTCCTGGAGCCAATGAGCAATTCCACTGAGTTTTACATGTATCATTGTTCAAAACCTATTTCAATGTCATTAATATTTGCAATAGAGTGCTGATCTATCATTTTACGAACAATATCAAAAAAGGAAATTGAGGTTAGCTTGGTGTGGCCTGTTCTGGATAAAGCTATACTCAACCTGTGAGATCACTACTTCCTTTTATGTATGTTCACCAAACACTTCTTTAAAAATAAATTATAAAATCTTGCCAAGATAGTTTTTCCCATTCTCTGCTTTGCTTTAAAAAGTTGGACATCTGCCTTCTCCAGTGCTAGAGCACTCATCAGGTCCCCCCAATTTGACAGTTGTTCAATATTCAGTGGAAAGAGAAGCAATTCAAGTCAGAGGAATTATCAAAGATTACTAATACGTCAGCAAGCATTAGGAACATACTATGTGGGGCAGCTAGGTACCACAGTGGATATAGCATCCAATCTGGAGTCAGGAGGACCTGGGTTCAAATCTGGTTTCAGACACTGCCTAGCTATGTGACCCTGAGCAAGTCACTTAATTCCCATCGCCTAGCCCTATAGCTCTTCTGTCTTATTAAGGCAGAAGGTAAAGGTTTAAAAAAAAAAGTCTACTAGGTGTCAGGTAGGGCTACACACACAGAAAGAAAAGCTAAAGCTGTTTTTAAGGAGTTCCCAGTGTAATGAAGAAAGAAAACATGGTCAGGTACAAACAGGACTAAATAATAACAACAACTAGCACTTGTAGACTTCTTTATGGTTCACGTTATGCTTTGCAAAAGAAGGTGCTAATAGTATCATTTTACAGAGGAGAAAACAAAGGCTTAGTGACCGTGGGTGATTTGCCCATGGTCACAAAAAAAAGAATCTGAAGTAGGATCTGAACTCGCTCGGCTGTTCTTGACTCCAAGTCCACACACACTGGGCCTTCTCAAATTCTGACTAGCTACTTCTGGGACCTGGGCCAGCCCCTTTTCCACCATGTCCCTCAGTCTGTCTGTAAAATGCTGGGGGAGGGGGAGAAGAGTGGAAGGAGGAGCTAGATGACCTCTAAGGTGCTCACAATTCTAAATCCTCCAATCCCACAGAGATAGAGGTGGTGCCTTCCCCCTCGAAGTGCTCACTGCAGGAGGAATTCAGGACAGAGCTGAATGGGGTAGCTGCACTATAAATTCTGCCAGTGTATTTCAGGAAGCCAGATAGTGAGAATGGGGTAGCTTATCTGAGATTTAATTGGTCTATAAATATGTGGTGCTGGGACAAAATGTGTGTGGGTGACAAGAGTTGAGATGGGAAGAAGGGACACAGCTACCCTGCCCGGGCCTTTCCTCCCATGTCCTCACTGCTGGGATGAGCGGCTACCATCATGCATCACCCTGTAACACGCAAAGGCACCTGGGATCAAAGTCGGCCTTGCCCGCTGTCAAATACCCAGGGCCAGTGCAGCAGTGGATACTAGGCAGCAAGGGAAGTCTGGGAGAGGGTGAGGTCTGCTTCAATAGAAAAGGCACTCACAACAATGAAATGGAAACCTGAGCCAGAGGAGAGGGACAGAGGTTCAACCAGACAAACTCTGAATGCAGGATTCAACAAGAGCCCTGCCCTGTGGCCAGTAGGCATCACTACCAGGAATACAGGCCTCCTGTACAGTTTCTATCTCAGGTACCATGGTGCCTCTTTGTTAACCAAGGTATAGGTCTTCACTGAAAAATCAGATCGCTCCATAGACAAGAACTACAGAATAGCAGCAGAGCAGGGCCCCAAAGCTATTAAAACTCAAGCCTGAGCAACAGGAATTGGTACACTTGACCTTCATAAGCAAAGAATGTTGCCGTTATCAGCAGATTTTGCTCCTGCTCTCATTTTCAGGAATGAAACACTCTATGAATTGGAAGGAGGCTTTTCATATTAATATTTGTATCTGTTGGTCATCTAGTGATTGCTCTAAAATAAGATGATTCTAGGTCTTTTTTCTCTCAGAAGAATATAAATCACTATTTCAACCATCGGAGAGCAGATGTGAAAGGAGAATGGCAGAGTACCACACTACTCACTCATTCAATTGCCCAATCTGGGCACCTATTTCTCCCACCTATACCCATCACTAAAATAAGACCACCAACCTGGATCAGGAGTTCTGGGCTATGACACTAGCCTCCTATTAAGTCTTTAATAATTTTATGTCTTTAAAAAACCCCAATGTATATACCTTAATTAAAAATATTTTATTACTAAAAAATGCTAACCACCATCATAGCTTTCATAGAGTTGTAATCATTTTGCTGGTGGTAGGGCTTGCCTGATGTTGATGGCTCCTATTCTAGGTGATGATGGCTGCTGAAGGTTGGGGTGTTTGTGGCAATTTCTTAAAATAAGACGACAATGAAGTTTTCCACTTCCTTTTGCTTGAATACTCAGGAGGCCAATGTAAGATTACTAACTGGACTAATTTCAATATTTTTATGTTTCAGGGACTAGGGAAACCCAAATAGAGGGAATGAGATAGGGAAATGGCCAGCTGGTGGAACAGTCAAAATATACAGAACATTTTTCAATTCAGTTTGCCATCTTATATCGGTGCAGTTCATGATGCCCCAAAACAATGAAAACAATAACATCAAAGATCACTGACCACAGATTACCATCATAGAAATAATAATGGAAGAGTTTAAAATATTGCAAGAACTATCAAAATAGGATACAGTGACACAATATCAATAGCTGCTATTGGAAAAAAGGCAACTCTTGACTTCCTCAAGGCAGAGCTGCCACAGACCTTCAATTTGCAAAAAATGAAGCACCTGCAAAGCACAATAAAAATGAGGTATGCCTGTAAACATATCTAAGTATATAATGATATTAACAGATTACATACAAAATAAATACAAGTACTATCAGTTGGGGGACAGGGATAAGGAGAGACATCTTGATAGATTTCAGAAGACAGAGCATAGGAGAAAATACATGCCACATGTTAGGGAAAACCAATGCAGAGAAAAACCAGATCTGGCTGAACTAGAGCAAAGGAAGGGAAGTAATGTATAATGAGGCTAAGTTGGAAGCAGCTTGTGAAGGGTTATGAAATTAGCTAATAGCTTTTTTTTTAAGCTAATATTTGCATAGTCTTTATTATGTGCCAGGCACTGTAAAAAAATGAGGAGTTTATGAAGTATTTGGTCCATGAGGCAACAGAGAACCACTGGAACTACTAAGGACCATGGACAGATCTACTCTTAAGAAAATCACTTTGGCAGCAAGGCAAAGGACAGGCTGGAGTGGGGTAAGATGGCAGATCAACTAAAAGATTATTCTAACAATCTGGGTGACAAGTGAGGAGGGTATGAGCTGAGAAAGAAGATGAAGAAAGTCACAGGAAGTGATGTGGAAAATAGGAGCATAAAAGGAAGAGACCAGCATGGTCTAGAGACTTTCCTTTCCTGGCTTCTGGAGAGATTGATTCCAGAGATTCATTTCCCTCCTGGCTTCTGGAGTGGCTGAGATTCCTGCCTTGGCTTTGGAGGAGGCTGTGTTGGTGGAAATCTGGCTGAAAACACCACAAGGACCTCTGGCTGAGAATTACTAGGAAATTCACATGGAGACAAGGGATTAGGGAAGCCCCAGCCAGGGCTGAGCCTGGCTTCTCAGGAAAAGGGCTTGTAGGCTTATTAGAATTTGTCTGGTTATCTACATTTTTCCACTTTCACTCTTTCCACCTCTTTATAAATAAAGCTGCTAAAAGTCATTTTGATATAAGCTATACTATTTTTAAATCAGTGACCACAATATTGCTTTAGAATACTCATATTTAGTCATAAAACCTAAATTTAAACTCTTACAGTCATGTAGACTGAATTATTTAATTTATTATTCAAATTATTCAACTGAAGTTCAGGGTCTGTCCTGAGCCCTTTCTCTCCTCCCCTTCTATTACTTCACTGGGTGATCTCATTAATTCCCATGGATTTAATTACCACCTCTATGATGACAATTCTCAAATCTTATTCTACCCTAAACTCTCTGCTGACCTCCATTCTCTCATCTCCAACTGTATTTCAGATATCTATAACTGGATGTAAAATCAACGTCTTAAATTCAATATATCCAAAATCAGCCTCATTATCTTTCCCCCTAAAACCTTACACTACTTCCTACCTTCCCTATTAATGTAAAGGGCTACCTCATACTCCCAGGCCCTCAGGCTGACAGTCCAAGAGTCATTCTCAACTTCATCCTCTCTCAAAATTTCCATCTTCAACCTGTTGTCAAGGCCTTCCAATTTCACCTTTACAACCTCTCTCAAATTCATCCCATTGCTACTTCTCTAGGACAAGCTGGACACATCTCCAACCTGGACTCCTGCAATAGGCTGCCAGAGCCTCTAGTTTGTCACCACTGATACAGTTCTCCCTCCATTTGTACACCAAAGAGCAAGTCCAATCACATCCCTTTCTTACTCATTAAACTCCAGTGGCTGCCTATAGCCTGGCCTCAATGATCAAATACAAAGTGCTCATTTAGCATTCAAAGTCTTTCACAGTCCAGCCCCTTCCTACTGCTCCAGGTTTCTTACACCTGATTCCCTGACATGTATCCCTTGATCCAATGACACTGGTCTCCTGGCTGTTCCAATAAGGCCCTGCATCTCTTGGCTCCAGGCATTTATTTTCTCTCTCCCCCATACCTAAAATGCCCTCCCTCTTCAATTTTACCTACTGACTGGATTTTAATTATTTCAACAGACTGATTTGGGGTAAGAATATCAGTTTACTGGTTAGGCCAACATCATAATCAATAAAGTAACACATTATTGGCCCTCTTGATGACGAAAGACTTCCAACGACCTGGATCAGATATTCATACATGTTTGAAAGTTCATTATTTGGCTCCTCCCTTGAACATTCCAAAACATCTCTAATCCATCAAACTCTCAGTCCTTCCCAAAACCAACAGGTAAAGGTTGTCAAAGTGATTTATCAAGTAGGAAGGAAAAAAATCATTGTAAAACCTACTGGTTAGCTAGACTTTGTGAAAGGATCACAGTCTTTTTTTTTTTTAAACCCTTACCTTCCGTCTTGGAGTCAATACTGTGTATTGGCTCCAAGGCAGAAGAGTGGTAAGGGCTAGGCAATGGGGGTCAAGTGACTTGCCCAGGGTCACACAGCTAGGAAGTGTCTGAGAAGGATCACATTCTTTAGAAGTCCTAAGAACAAAGAAAAGTACAAAAATCTGTAGATTGGATGGTGTCTAAGATCCAAGACCTTGGCACAGGAATCCTAATATACAAGAATTGGGACTTTCCTACTCCAGGGCCCTGATATAACAATATAGTATAGAAAAAATAAATTATTCTCATTTGACTTCCCAGGCTTTCTTTAAGGCTCAACTAAAATCATGTCTTCTCCAGGAAGCTTTTCCCATATCTATTCGTTCCTCATTTATCCTGTTTATAGCTTGCTTGGCTACATTATTTTGTTCAAATGTGTTTCCCATCCTAGATTTTAAGCTCCTTGAGGGCAAGGATTGTCTTTTGCCTCTTCATATTCCCAATGCTAAGCATTGTGCCTGGTATAAGCACTTAATAATTGAACTCATTCTCTCTCTCTCCTCCCTTCTTCCTAGCTTCCCTATGACTGCTAAGGACCCCCATCCCCACCAACATCTTCGATGTCATTCTCAACTCCTCACTCCACCCAAATATACAATCCATTGCTGCAAAGTCCAGTTAGTTTCGTCTGTGAAATATCTCTCATGTCTGCCCCCTTATCTGCTTGGATATTGCCACCAACTATGCACTCACACCCAGACTACTGCAATAGAGTGCTGGCTGGTCTCCCAACCACAAGTCTGTCTGTGGTTCAGTCCATTCTCCACTGAGTGGTTAGTCATCTTCCCAAAGCACTGATCTGATCATGTTACACCCCACCCCCCATTCAATAAATTCCAGCAGTTCCCTATAACCTCCAGGATCCAATATAAATCCTGTTTGGCATCCCAAGCCTTCATAACCTGCCTTTCCCTACTTTTCTAGTCTTTTTTTTCTTTAAATCCTTACCTTCTGGCTTAGAATCAATACTATGTATTGGTTCCAAGGTAGAAAAGTGGTAAGGGTTAGGCAATGAAAGTTAAGTGACTTGTCCAGGATTACACAGCTAATAACTTTCTAAGGTCACATTTGAACCCAAGACTTCATATCTCCAGGCCTGGCACTCTATCCATTGAGCCACCTAGCTTGTCCTCCTTTCCAGTCTTCTTATACCTCACCCTTACCCCTACATACTCTGTGACCCCAAAATGGCACTGGTCTCCTTGTTATTCTTTGAATAAAACCCTATCTCTAGGCTCAAGGCATTTTGACTAGTTATGGCCTATGCAGGGTCTCCCCTTCTTGGCTTCCCTGGATTCCTCCCAGTCCCAGCTAAAAGTCTACCTTCTACAAGAAGCCTACCCAATCCCTTGGAATTCTCATCCCTTGCCTCAGCTGATTATTTCCTGTTTATTCTGTATGAAACTTATCTATGCATAACTGTTTGCCTGTTGTCTCCCCTTTAGACTGTGAACTCCTTGAAGGCAGAGACTGCGGTCTGCCTTTCTTTGGGTCCCTGGCACTAAGCTGGCACTTCACCAATGTTTGTTGCCTGATTCTAACAGCACTAAATGAAAATAACATAACAAAACGCCATGCAATTGTATTTGAATTTCCAGAGGTATAAGTAGACTTAGAATGTCTCCCCTAAGTTTTTTTTGCTACACAAAATGAACTCATTTATTAACAAATGAATTAGGGTAGTAATGACTGTTCTAGCTTTCTTTAAAAGCAGTTTAATTTTCTAAGAATTTATATTTTCTATGTAGGGTGATGCTGAAGTCTCCCTATGGTTTAACAGGGAGAAAAGGATATTTAATTTCCACCATGTTACAAAACCCTATCAGGAGAGTCCCTATTTTACTAAATTAACATATCCATTACCCATTAGCCTCATTTTCTAGATTAGATAAATGTTTCCCAACATCTCCATCTGCCTCCAGTTTAGAACCGATGCTTTCCTCTGGAGCTGCCAGGGGTTTGGCCTCCAAACTCCTACTCATATTCCAAGGGGCACCAAAAGTCCAATGACTTATACCAACTTTCTTTTTAGAACAGTCATGACTGATCACCCCAAACCCAGATGCCATATGACTAACCACACACACACAACTACTTAGGCCCCTCCATACCAACTCAGGCCCATGGTCATTCAGCTGGCTTCCTAAGGGTAGTTTTGTTATGGGTTCCAAGTACAAATGGGAAAACTTGTTTTTGCAAAGCCTGCTGAGTAAAAGATGCAAGTGCTTAAAAGTGCAAAAGAAGGCCCTTTATCAGCAAAGGAAAACCATTTTGCAGAGACCTGGCAACAAGTAATCTGAAAGCAGTCTTCCTGAGGAAGTGCTGGGGGCTTGTCAGTTGGTACTGTGGAGGAACAGAGGGCTTCAGCACCAGAAGGTCTAGGATTCTCCACAAGTGACTATGAAAGAACACTCTGATCCTGACATCAAAGTAAATGATGAGACTGCTTGGCTGTGTTCTAACAGATCCCAGGAAATTCTCTGAGATGGGAGGATGCTGTTCCTAAACTGAGTCTTTATAGACTTAAAATGGAACTGTGATGAACTATTCTGGTGAGAAAGCATAGACCTTTGCATTTAAATGAAACTTTTCTGATTCTTTTATTAGTTGAAAACAAGAAAACACAATAAGTGTAACAAAAATAAGTAAAATGTATATCAAACTATAATTTTAGAACTCCCCTGACAGAATTTAGGTACTAGTGCAACTTGATAGTCCACTCAATCTCAGGAGAGTCTTTACAAAACTACGGGGAACAGACCTTCATGTATGGGAAAAAAAGGAGACCATTCCTCTGTTCTCATCTTTGCCCAGAACTCCACCCTGACTTTCAAGTCCTTTTCCTTGACAGTTGGCATCCTAACTCCTTTTTCCAGTTTTTCCTCACATAAGAATTCTTCCCCTCCAGCCAAGTCAGCCCGTTCATCGTGCCTCAGGCTGGAGTAGCCTCCATGTGCTCTCCCCATCTCGACCTGCTGAAATCCTTTTTCCAAGGCCCAGCTCAACTATTCCACCAAGTCTTTCTTGATCCTTCCAGCAAGAAATGAACTCTTCTCCAGTGGAGTTCAAGATATGGTTTGACTTCTCTCCCCTATGAGAGGGGCAAACTGCTCTTCTAGACTGTCAATGATTGCAGCACAGGGACCAGACCTAGTGCATGGATGACACAGTCTGATCCTTTGATACATCTGTGATTTCAATGGAGGTAGATATTGGTCAACTAAGTTTTCAATTCAACTACTTACTGTAGTAACAAAACACCATCTAAAATAATAAATTTAGAAGCCATCCAAGCCCTTCATTGTACAGATGAGGAAAATGAGGCAGAAAAAGTTGAGTGATTTGCCCAAGATCACACCA
This sequence comes from Monodelphis domestica, assembly GCF_027887165.1. Taxonomy (NCBI): domain Eukaryota; kingdom Metazoa; phylum Chordata; class Mammalia; order Didelphimorphia; family Didelphidae; genus Monodelphis; species Monodelphis domestica. Next base: position 287,019,352 of record NC_077231.1, read on the forward strand.
AGCAACTATAGTATAACGTGAACCTATGTCCTCTGACATTAAATCCTATGATCCTTCTACTGCTCCACATGGCTTTTTTTTTCTTCCCAAACCATTACCTTCTGCCTTGGAATCAGTATGGAGACACATAGCTAAGAAGTATCTGAGGTCAGATTTGAAAACAGGCCCTCCCATCTCTAGGCCTGGCTCTCAATCCACTGAGCCACTCAGATGCCTCCTACACTGCCTCTTAATATTAACATTTGTATTAATAAAATCAAGGCTAACAATACCTGAATTATCCACCTCACAGAGTTGTTGTAAAGACAACATGAGATGACATTTGGGAAACTTTAAAGGACTGCACAAAGCTGGGTCCTCGAATGTACCAACTGCCCTCCTCCACTTCTCTCACCAGCTGCATTTTCCTATTCATCTGAGTTCAAAACTGCAGTCACCTCGATTACCATTATCTCCCATATGCAGTCACCAAGTCCTATCGGTATTTCCCTTGAAATATTTCTCACATTTGTCCCTCCCTGTGTCCCCATTTCAATGTTCACAGCTAGTCTAAGGTCTCTTGTACCAGCAGTGCCACTGGCCTCCCTGTCTCTAGTTTTTCTGTTTTCATCTAGCACACAGGACTAAACTAATTGTTCTGATTCTGTTAAGTCATCACTCCTATTAATACCCTACAATGGCTCCCTACCCTCTATCTCAGAAGCCTAGACTTGCTGAGTCTATAAGCAACTATATCAACAAAATCACAAGCCACAGGCCAGATCTTGTTAACCAACTCTCTCCACTCCCTCCTTCCCTGCTTAATAACAAGGACAAACTGTTAAAATATTATTGATGTTATTTCCAGAGATAAAAGTAAACTTAGAATTTCCTTATCCTAAGTTACTCTGTAGGAATCCTAAGGACCTCTTGAAAGTGATACAGTCCAACCTATTTCATTTAATAATTGCTTTTACAGCATAGCAAATCATAATCTTACCTAATTGAATATCTCCAGTTATTGAGAATGTACTACCTAATGAAGAAGCATGTTCTATTTCTGGAGAGCTTTATTAGGAAACTAATTTTTTAGTGAGTTAAAACCTAGCCCTCCTCCTGACCTCTAGTCACTGGTGGACTTACTTCTAGCCTTTGAAAATTATCTTGACAGGCTAGAACACTGGGTCAAATTTAATAAGATAAAATACAACAGGGGTGATGTACAGTTTTACAGGTGGATAAAAAAAAGTCTAGTACTAGGTCAGAGTGGCACAATGAAACAGTATTTTACATGAAAAAGATTGGCACTTTGGTGAACTTGAGTCCACTAAAGATGGATCCAAGGTACAAAAAGAAAGATGAAAAAAGCCAATGCAATGTTAGGCTGCATCCCCTAAGAATGAAAGGTAATAGCCCAGTTCTATCCTGGTCAGATCACATCTGGAGTGCTCTGTTCAGCTTAGGTTTTAATATTTTAGGAACAACATTGATAGGCTAAAGCAGAGATTCTTCACCTTTTTGGGTCATGGACTTCTTTGCTAATCTAGGTAAACCCTACTGGCTCCGCGGAATAATGTTGCTAAAAGCATAAAATACATTTGCTTACAAAGGAAATCAATTATATTAAAATTCAGTTACCAAAATATTTTTATAAACTAGTTTAGAGACCCCAGGTTAAAAACACCTACCTGAGGGCATGTCTAAAGGAGGACAGCCAGAATGTTGTAAGGCTCAGATGGCTTCCCATATGAGAGTCAAATGAAGGAACTAATAAAAAAATACTGTACAGGCAAGACAGCTATTTTCTACCATGTGAATGGCTGTCCAACAGAAAAGGGCAGAAAAAACATGTCCTGCTAGGCCTCAGTAGGCAAGATTAAGATAAATGGCCTGGAGGTCACAGAGACAAAATTCAGTGTTAATGTTGGGAATGACTTCTTAGCAATAAGAGCTACCTGAAATAGGAACGAAGCACCTCAGGAAAAAGTAGGTATCTCCAATAGTGGGCAAATGACCTCTCAGTGATACTGTAGAGAACATCCTTTTTTCAAGGGGAACAAGATAACCTCTCAGTTCCCTTCAAATTCTGAAATTCTTTGAATCCAAGATCCTTTTCTTAAAAGCCAGTCTTCAAATATTCAAAACACAATCATGCCCCATCAGCTCCTTCAATCTTTCTTAACATGACAGGGTTTCAGGTTCTCAGATCATGGGCTACTATCTTCTTTTGGACATGCTCTTTACTAATAGACGTTGTAAAATGTGACCATGCTAAAAACAAAATTCAGTGTAATCTCATCGCTGTAGGGCAAAATTCTCTCCCCTTATTCTACATTCTAGCCTTTTCTCAGTATACCAGAAGAAACATTAGTTTTGTGAATGTTTTGGTCAATGTGGCCTGAAGCCTGAGTTTGTAATCAACGAAAACTCTTAGTTCTTTTTTAAGTAACTGCCTGGTCACAGCCTTCCCACCACATACTGTATTGATTTTTGTCTTATCTTAAATATGGAAAAACATTTATTATTATTAAATTCCACTGCTAGGTTTAATCTATTGTTCCAAACCATTTAGAATCATGAAACTGGATTCTATCATCCAACAACTTAAGTTTCTCTCCAAACTTATCATCAACTTGTTAATTAAATACACTTTATGTCTTCATTGAAGTCATTAATAAAAATGTTGATCAAAATGGGGCCCAAGGACCTCTATTTCACTATGTCCAACACATCGTCATTAATCCATTTATCAACATCTTTCACAAAATTATCTCACTGTACTGACATCAAGCCCCCATTTAGCCCCCATTTCACCATTCTATACAAGAAGCTAGCTTAAGAAACTGTCAAATGCTTCACTCAAGATCTACTTTATCACTATTCTACTCCATGAATGACTGTCACAAAACATCATAGGTTAGGCTGGCATAACTTTTCGAGAATCCACGTAGGCTAACCCAGTCAACTTTGCTTTCAGTGTGAAAAGGTATTTGTAAATCATTCCTCTAAATAATCCATCCTAGAACTCAAAACAGAGATGGAGTCAAGCTTGAAGGCCTATTTCACAGATCCCATCAGCAGCAATATGAAGCCTATAAAACCTTCACAGAATGATATTTGTTCACTATAATCATAATTGAAGGAAATAATAAATTTCAGTTAGAAGTTGGTGAAAGAGTCATGTTTTTCCCCAATGAAATTCAGACATCTTGAAATCTCTCCACAGACCTCTATCAAGAATGCCTTGTCTAGAGTTTGTAAAATCTTCTTTAAGAAAATAGGACATTTTTCACATTTTTGTAATTTCTCTTTGACAATAGCTCAGTAAATACACTTGCAATTTTCTCAAAATTTTCAAAATAAACAAAACTCATCTCAAACAAGAGTTGGAGCTATTATCCAAACTAGGTTTTCCCTTACTAGTGAAGTTTGAATTCCCAAACATGTTTGTTCTACATTTTCCAGTCAGTCAATAAACATTTATTAATCAGCTACTAAACATTAGGCACTCTGCTCACTAGGCATACAAAGAAAGACAAAAAATAGTTGTCTCCCACTTGCAAGGAGCTTACAGGGAAATAAGATGTAAACTATGTACAAACATGAGATACATTGGATAGATAGGAAATGATCCATTGAGGGGAGACACTAGAATTAAGAGGGATTGGGAAAGACTTCCTGTGCAAGGCTGGCATTTTAGCTAGAACTTGAAAGAATCCAAGAAAGCCAGGAAATAGACAAGAGTGTGCATTCTATTCAGAGGGATGTTTCTGTTATTTTTCAGTTCTGTCTAACTCTTCATTATCCTGTGGACCATAGCATGCCAATGATGTCCATGGGGTTTTCTTGGCAAAGATACTGGAGTGGTTTGTCATCTCCTTCTCCAGAGGTTAAGGAAAGTAGAACTTAAATGATTTGCCCAGAGTCACACAGCTAGCAAATGTCTGAGACCAGATTTGACCACCAATATTTGGGACTCCAGGCCCTGCGCTCTATCTGCTGTCCCTAAGCCAGTGAAAATATGCAGAGCCAGGAAGTGTCAGGAGGCACTCCCAGGAAACCCACTGTTTTGCTGGAGAACAGTAAGGAGGCCAGTGCCAATGGATGGGGAGGGAAAGAAAGGTGTAAGAAACCTGGAAAGGAAGGGGAGAGGATACATGGAGATTAAGAAGGGCTTAGAACACCAAACAGAGAATGTTAGATTTGATCCTGGAGGTGATAAGGAACTGCTAGAATTTCCTGAGGAGAAGGATCACACAGCCAGGCCCTCAAGTTAGGACAATTACTTTAACAGCTCAGTGGAGGCTGAACTGGAGTGTGGAAGATAATCCAACCAGCAGGCTGTAGCAATAGACCAGGTGTGGGGTGGTGGGGGCATGTGTATGAGGTGTTACAAAGAAAGAATCAAAAGACCTTAGCAACAGGTTGGATCTGGGGAGTGAGAAGAAAAAGTTGTGGATGACGTCTAGGAGGAAAGCCGGGGGGATATGCAGGTGTTGTCTGCTCCCAGCAGCAGCTGATCATTCTGGTTTTTTTTCCCTTAAGCAGTGCCATCTCCAGGCTTCAGAACCACCTCTCCATATATACACTACTTCTGGCCTTTATTTTTTGCAAGATTCAATTCATTCTAAGATTTAAATCTCCTAACCCTATTCCATTTGAGTTGTATCACTACATTCTTACAGATTTTAAGACTCTTCCTGAGTTTTTCTCCTTGTTTTCACACCATTAATGGTAGTGAAGTACTCTCATTTAAGACATTTATAAAGACCTTCCTTAAAACGATACCATAAGGTGGATTGAGTATAGCTAGGTCCCAATGAATGCAAATAACAAATCATCTGAAGTGGCTGCAGGTATGTGCATTTGCTCTATTCAAAGTTATAACTGTAAAAAATAGGTTAACTGGTTCCAGCCCAATGGAAATATGCAAAGCAAATTCAAATACTATGACTACTTCAGAGAATTCATTATTAACACTAAATGAAGACAGAAGGTATTATCGCCATTTTATACATGAGGCTTGGGCACCATAACTGTTTTGATTATGATATAACTATTTAAGTACAAAGCCTAAATCAGATCCAGGACCTCTAAACCCCATGTAGGTCTTGAGCTCTGAGAGCCCCCACTGAAATGACAAGTCTTTTCATAAGTGCACTCTCTCTTTCTTTCTCATAAAGATCATTCACATTTTCAGAAGACATGCTTCCAAAACCCCCACATCCCCTCCATTCTCAACCTCAACTAAGCAGTCTTCACCTTCAGGTTCTTAGGCCATGAAAGAGCTATCTTTTTTCCTGAACTTTTAACCCTAACTTTTAACTTCTCCAAGTCTAGGGAACAGATCCAATAATTCAAGGGATCAAGCTATCCATGAAAAACATTTCTTAGAAGATGAAATGATCATTTCCCTCCCCTGCCCCCAAGGTCACAGAACTTCTACCTCAACCAATTCCTTCTTGTTGGTCAAAATTGGGCTCACTGCTATAGCTTTCTTTCTTCTTCAGTTTTGCTGAAGTAAGCAAAGCAAGTGAAGAATATAAGAGATGCTTTATTTTTTTTCCACATTTTCATCTAATGAATAAGGACTGCAGGGCAGTTCTTTCAGCCCTGGATGAATCTTCCTCTTTGGGGCTGTCCTTTCCATCTGATAATCCCAGGATTCATATATGTCTTGCACATACCAAGCACTTAACAGAGAGTTGACATTCCCCAAGTGATAAATGGTCAAAGGATATGAATAGGCAGACCAAACTGACCAAAAAGAAAGCCAAAGCCTAGATAGGTTCTCACAGAGTTGGTTAACAGCAGAGATGGGATGGGGGAAAGGGCCCTCATTCACAAGAATACACATGAGCTCATTAAGAGTTCTGACCCATGAAATCCTTCTATCCATTTGGTTCAGGATTTCTTTGCATTTGTTCCAAGAAGATAGATTATATGAAAACCATATTAGAAAGCTGGTTACCAAAAGATGATTTCAGAAATGAGTTAACTTTCATTTCATCAATGAAGTACAGTGGGGTGAGAGCTAGGAAACATTATAAACTGGAAAAAGTTCTAGATTTGGAATAGGAAGAGCTGGGTTCAAATCTCAGTTCTGGGACTTACTGTTGGCACGACCTCACAGCAAAGCACTAACCCTCTCTGGGCCTCAGGTTCCTCATTGTATAATGAGGGGAAGGATCTAAATGGCAGGTAAAACCTCTTCCAGATCTAAATCCTAGGATCCTTTCTTTGCCTTGTGTTTTCCCTTGATTAAGAAATAATCACTGAGAAATACCAGCTTCTCCCCCCCAGGAGGTGACAGCCTCTTGCTAACTAGCCAGCATACCCTTAAAAAGGAAGTGAAGTGAATGTGGGGGTGGGGGGCATGAGCACAATTTATCCACACCTGCTTTTAGGGAAGGATGGGTAAATGCTGAATTGGATAAGTCAATTCGGTAAAACTGAATTCAAACAATAATTCTTCATCTGCAAAATCCTAGACTAGTAGCATTAAAATCTATGTGCCATTATTCTAGCAAATCTAGAATAGAAGAATCCCTGCAAAGGTAAATTTTAAAATGGGAACTATTGGTATCCTTAAAAATTAAAATACACCACCCCAGTGCAAATAAAGGATCTATGATCATTGGGTTTTAAATGAGGGGGAACATGGGAAACATCTTTATCTTAATTTATTTCCTTTGGGGAGGGTTGGAGTAACATGGTCCACTTGATAAAATCATCCCTTGGGATTTGTTTTTCCATTCTGGCTCTTAAGTTGAAAAAGTCACTGTTACCTCAAGAATGATTAGCATGTAAACCTCAAGAACTGGATCTAAGATATATTTCAGTTTCAAAACACAGCAAAATTTATGTACGGCATTGAATATTTGGGAGCAGTATTCTGAATATTTGTTTCATAGATTGTGTTGTTACTCATTTGTGTCTGAGTCTTCATGATCTTATGTGGGGTTTTCTAGGCAGAGATACTGAAGTGGCTTACCACTTCTTTCCTCAGTTCATTTTACAGATGAGGAAACTGAAGCAAAGAGAGTAAAGTGATTTGCCCATGGTCACATAGCTAATGTGTCTATGGCCAGAATTGAACTCAGGAAGATGAATCTTCCAGACTCCAGGTATGGCACTATCCACTGCACCACCCTACATAGATTGTAGATGCCCTTTCTAAATGCATGTATGAACCTCTATTAAAAGACTGAACACCAGCTAAGAACTGGAAATGAGTAATCTTAAACTTGAGTCCTATTTACAAATCCACCAAAACAGTACATTTGTTTCCAAAAAGATGCCTTCACTGAAAAAAAAAAAAGAAACTATGCACAAGAATAAGTGATAATATGTTGATTATTACCCAATATATTTGAAATTGCAAGTTTTATATGTCACAGCAGGGATCCAGGGTGACTCACAAATTGACCTATAATCAAAGGATAAGGACCACACTTAAGCTAACCAACAATTATTACTCTTTACAAATATAAAGAACCTCAAATCATTTTTTCTCTATTCAAATATCATAGTTTGCAAATGAATTATACAATATGCCTAATTTAAAAGAAATGATTTTCTCCTTTTAACATTATAATACTTGGATTTCTGTAACCCATACAATTTTTCTAATGTCACAATACAAACTGTTTCATAGCTTATCATAGGCTCCAACTAAATGAGCTATTCCATACATACAGTGATACTTTTAAACCCAAAGAAAACAATATATATCAGTCACTAACCATTTGCAGGGAATATTAAAGTCTAGCATAGTTGAGGAAATATACACCTATAAGACAAACACTAGCTACTTAAATTCACAAGCAAAAGCAACACTGCTGAATGTTATATTGTCTTTATTCCTTCCCAGAAATTTGTTTCTGTTCAAATGACAGCATTAATTTCAGAACTCACCCAACAAGCTTTTCTCAATTTCCTTTTAAGTAATGCCTGCCCATGTAATGTCTTAAGAAAAATCCATCTCCCTTAACAACTGATGCTTTTAAGATCTAAATACCAAAAGAAAAAAAATGTGACCAGAAAGAAAGGGAGAAGGTCCTAGCTGAGAAGGGCATTTTATTTTGTTACACTGAGCACTTAGCTTTACTATTCAACACTAGAATTATTCCTCCAGTCCTCACTGTCACCAGGTTCTATCCCCTAAATCATGTAATGTATACTTTTAACTAGATCATTTATATATTTTAAAAGCCGATTAGGTTTGTGGCTAATTAAGTTCTCAAATAAAAATCATCTTGGGCCCCAAGAGGAGTTTCCTAGGAGACATTTTTGTTCCAAATCATTTCAATGAGTACAGAGTCAAATTCTGTTGACATTAAGTGAATGCAAAAAACACAAGGAGCTAAACCAAGAGTTCTGCATAACATTAGGCAAGAGGTAAAACCAAGAGAGGGCCTCCAAAAGGCTCTGCTCCATGCTTCTCAACTGTTCATTGACAGCATTTATAAAGAACAGTAATATTCTACTGACAAGAGTGAAAACAAAATAATTATTTCTATCCCTCAGGTTACAAAGCATTATTATAACCTGGCTTCTTTTTCCAATTAAAGGGACATAGTTAAAGTGGTTTATCAATAGATCCTTACATTCCCTCCAACAAAGGAATATTTTAAAATGCACATTCCTAGACAGATGCCAGCTTTTTAGCTAGGAGCTACAGCAAACTTACCTGAAAACACTGAATTGAAAAGTACTGCCATTGTCTAATACTGATTTTTAACTCAAAATATATGAAAGATTCCTCTCTAGAGCTGTTAGCCCACTTTATAACTTCAGACAATTATACATACACCATCATAGTTCTCTGCATGTGTTTTAGTTTTTTCTACACCAAAAGAACATAAAATGTTAAATCAAATAATTTTCTCCCACCTCCTGCTCACCCCAGGTGTGTGTATGTATGTATGTGTCTTCTGAGTTAAAAGGTCTCCTGAAGGAAAGGAAAATTTCATTCTGAGAAACAAAATGCTTTAAAAGATGTAATAGCTATGAACATATTTTCTATTATTGTGTACCTTTAAACTACAACAAATGTTTTAGTTGCTAGAAAGTAATATCTGAAGAGCACTCCTCCCTCCATCCCAAACTCCCACAAATCTTGAGTGGCTGTGTCACTGTGCTAAGAGTCACACAGAATGCCTGACCAGCACCACTCCAAAGAGTCTCTAGAGCCAGCCCTGACCATCCCAGAAATGGAGAAATAAACACTTGACATGCTTTTAAGAACTGGCAGGAAGTATCTGCCTGCCTTTCATCAAGGCTGCAGATAAAAACTGTATGGGTCTGATTTGCTTAGCAGCTCAATCGGTCCAAGGCTCAGGCCCGAGGAAGCAGCTGGAGCAATGATGAGAAATGGCCCAATCCTTGCCCATCTCCCTTCCCCAGACATATCTGACTTCCAGAGTGAGCTTGGGGTTTCTCACTTTGTATGGTCCTATATTAGCACTCTGGTTCCTTCTTGTATAACCTTTGCACTTGAGGAGACAACTGGCCACAGCTACTTGCTCCTTCAGGCAACAGTCCAGAGAAGTCTAGAGACAGCAAGGGTGGAGGTGTGAACCAAGTGGTGGAGCAACCAAAGGGATCTAAAAGCTGTCATAACAACAACAGAAACAAGAAAAGCAGAGAACATTTCACTTCAGATTGAAGACCTAAATGAAAGCTAACTCAGCTCTCCTGGTGAGCAGTCCCAGGTTTGATCCTGGATTTATGTGTCCTTCCTCAATAGCCAGCCAACATGGGATACTCACAGGACACCTCAGAGCCTCTCTTTTCTTATCAGTCCAAAGAGGGACAATAGACCTGTTTTTCAGGACTTTGAGAAAAAATGCTTTGTACTACAAGTGCTATAGAAATGTTAGGTTTTGCTACATAAAGTGCTATTTAAATATAATTTATTGCCATCAAATAGACTCAGATGCTGTCCTGTAAGCCAGTTCCTGACATTACCTTTCCTCCCTCACACAACCCAACAACTCACTTATAGTTAATTAAGAGTTCTCTACTATTCCCTTCCAGAAAATAAGGAAACAAAAAGCAAATGTTTACAAATCTGCCTTCCTTCTGCCACTGTACAAGAGTGAGTCACATTGGGAAAGCAAAGGTCCTAAGACAGCAAATATTGCTACTGTTCAATATCCTTCAAATAGATTTAGATATTTCTTGTCTTGACTGCAAGAAAATGGAAATTGCTCTCCATAGTTAATAAAGAAAAAAAAAAGACAAAAAGGCTTAGCCTCCTCAAAGAGACATTTCCATATGAGTAGGCAACTGTACTTTCCCCACCAAATGTTGGTGCCACAGATAATTAAAGCAGTATTTACACCTCAACTTCATCTTTCTTATGCTGAAATGTAAGTCTTTCACTTAACATACTGATGGTCCAGTAACTAGAGTGGCTCCCTAATGTATACATAAAATGATACCAAATCTATTCAATGATAAGATTATATTTCCCACATAACCTAGGGATCTCAGATGGCATAACAGATTCCTACATCTATAATACCTGACATTTAAAGGCTATTTTTAAGCCTCCTCCAATTTAGAACAGACTTTTCTCACACACAAAAACAAAACCTAAAAGAAAGTTTTGTCATATCAAAACCAGATTCAAAATAAAGGTACAATCCTTCAGGTCTGTGTCCAGCGCAGCATGCCAGAGAATACAAGTAAAAAGCGGTTCAACCACAGTACTGGTCTATCTAAATAGCATTCATTCAAGCATTGGCCAAACAATCAAAATGTATATGTACATACAAAAATACCTCAAAGCCCACAACTAAATAACAATGACATATATACACTGATTTCGAACCTATGCAAATTACAGTTGTCGTTCTATTTCAAAATCAGTATATTAAAAACAGAACTTGAAAAATTAATAATTTGCTTCAATTTCCTCATCTGTAAAATGAGCTGGAGAAGGAAACAGCAAACTGCTCCAGTAACCTTGCTCCCCACCCCCCAAAAGAACTCTGAGCTAACAATTTATTACTTCATCAGTGAAGAAGTTGAGGAAATCTTTCAACATTTTTACACTCAGGCTTTATAAGGTCAGAGACAAACAAAACCTTCAGGATGGAATCAAGATGCCTAAAGTTAAAACAAAAATTCCTCTAAAAAATTAAGAGCTCCCAAAATGCAGATTTATTCTATTGTTATTTGATGTGTTCTTATTGAAAGAACTATTCTAATCACAAGCCTGCTTTCTATTAAGCCATTCCCCTGGAACAAGCACTGGTCATGATGAAGTAACCTGAATACTTGACTAGAAGAGGGTACAGCTGGGTTCAGAACAGGGGTCTATTTCTTCACTGGATCTATGCATGTCATCCTCGGTTCTGCCAAGGAGCTGGAGTGGTCTACCAGGGCCCCAGAACCAGAAAAGGAAGTGGCTGAAATGGAAGGTAGGCACCTGATGAAAGTTGGAGAACTTCAGGGGGATGCTGATTGCCTGAGAGTCAGGCAACCCTGAGAGAGGAGGGGGCCCAAATATAGAAGGCACTAAAAGGTGAAGTTACAGGATGAGATTTTGAAAACAAACAAGCAAGGGACAGACGAAACAGCTCTTCAATAAGTGACTTACAGGATCAGTGAAGGAAGGAAAGGTTCTCTGAAAACCAGAGCAGGTTCTTCTCATTCAGACCAAGTCTATGGTAGCCCTGGCAGTCATAATGAGGGAGGGAATGCTTGTCAAAGGAATGAATGAACTAAAAGTTTCTTGCAGGTGAGGATTACAGAGAGGTGCCTGCCACAGGTCTAGGGACATCCTTCCTACCTAGAGCTGAACCAATTCTGAGAAAGCATAAAGTACTCCAACAGCAATTATCCAATTGAAAGCTGGCTGCTTTAGAAGATAAGGGTAAGGAGGAGGAAGGAGAAAGGGGTCAGGAAAACCAGGAGACATGAATCATGCTGAACGTTTTTGTAAGTGGGAGATGAAGGATTATTTGAAGATTTCTGTGGCTTTGTGGTCCCTCACTTTGTTCATTAGCTTCCCCCGTAGGGCTTAGTAGTAAAGACCTTTTAAAACCCTAACTGAAGAGGACCCTTGTTTCCTGAGAGCAGGGAAAAGCCTGTCGTCTATTCTACAGGGAAGGGGCCGAGAAGCAGAGAGGCTTTCGAAACTGGAAGATAAAAGTAAAGGCTAACGAGCCAGGTACCACGCTTTGCCAATAAAAGAAGAGGTATCAGACTAATGCACGGTGACAGTAAGGACCCTCCTCCAATTATCCAGCCAACACACCACATCCAGGGATGAGGGGGAACCCCACAAAGACAGGTGCCCCCTTCCCGCCTCTCAATTATCCCCACCCTTCTAATGCCATTTCAGCGTGCGGTGGCCGAAATCGTACCTGAATCCAAACTTTTCCACCCCCTGTTGCCTAAGAAGGCCCGAAGGCTCCTAAGCAGGCAGACTTGGGCTCTCCCATTTGGGGATTCATTCCCCATTTCCCAACATTAAGCCCCCTCCCCAAGCGGACCCAGGTTGCCCAAGAGTGCTGGCAGGGATGGTTTTCCCACCCCACAAAAGGAAAGGAATATAGAAGAGGAGGCGAAAAAGAGCGGGGCGAGGGGAAATTAACTACCAGTCCTGTCCCCCCTCCCCGTCCCCCGCCCCCCCATCCCGGCGGAGCCACACCCTCCACTCCGGGCCAATCCACGGAGCCTACTCACGGCCTTTACCTTCATTTTCCATCGAAACTGCCCCGGGGTTGCTGCTGGCTACAAAGTCTCGGGGGTCAGCGGCCGCGGGGCTGGAGGAGGAGGAGGAAGAAAAGGAGGAAGAAGAAGGAGGAAGGAAGGAAGGAGGGGGCAGGGGAGAGGAGCCCCGCAATGCCCGCGGTCACCCCCGCGCGACGAGGGCCACGCGTCCCACGGCTGCTCCCACCACCCCCTGCAGCTCCAGCATCTGCAAAAGAAACCAGGAAAGAGAAGCGGCGCTGGCTTCGGGATATACCCGTGCCCACCCACTCCCTCGTGGGCACCCTGCGCGCCAGCACCCGCCTCCCTCCCACGCCGCGCCCCTCGGGGGGCTCCTCCTCACCCCGCCCCCCTGGAGATGGAGCGGCTCCCTGCAGAGACAGGAGGGCGGGGCCGCGCCCACGAGCCTCCTCTTGGACACGAGGGGGGAGACTGCCCGTGCCGGCCGATATCCCCATTACTCCCCGCCCATCCCTTCCCCCTCCCCACCTCGAGAGCGCGCTCCCGCGGGCCCGCGCGCTCCCTCCTCGCCCCCGACACCCCTCCACCCCCGCCTGCGCGCGCCCCCTGGTACCCCTGAGGAGACAACCCCGGTGGACTCACCCGCCGAGAGACCGGGAGAGGGCGGCTGGGCGGGGCAGAGCGGGCCGGGATGGGGGTGGAAGAGGAGGAACGCCCCGGGTTTCTAGGAGCGGAGCCGCCGTGACCGCGCGTAAGCGCGCTCCCGCGGACGGAGGGACCGCCGAAGGGAGCGAGCGGGGGCGAGCAGGGAGGAGGAGGGACCCCGTCACACTCGCCGGCAGCCCGCGCGCGCCTGCCCGGCCCCGCCCCTCGACTCCGCCCCTTCCCCGAGGCCCCGCCTCTCCAGCTCCTCCGAGTCTCCCTGGGCCCTGGACCCGCTCAAGCTGAACCAGACACCCACTTCCCACTTCCGCCACCGGAACGGGGAGGGGCGTGGCTAGAAGCGGAAGTGACATAGGTGGGAGGGCTGAAGGTTCGGGACCAGACCTCTCCCCAACCCCCCCTTTCCTTCTCCTCTGTACACAGCCCGCCCTCACTTCTCGTTTCTGTGGGATCGCTTAGTGGGAGACCGCAGGTGCATCCAGGGACAGAGGACCCTTTTAGAGCTGGCGCGAAGGTGGCGGGCTGCCCCCAGAGGTTTAGACTAGGATGACTGGGGGTTGGAAGGAGAAATGAAATAGACAAACCCACCCGGATTCTGACATTGGGTGGATCGATGTCAGGGTCCTTGCGCTCCCCGCCTCGCCCACTCGTGTACGTGACCTTGGCCAAAACAATCCCCAGCCTGGAGGATGCTCGAATCCCACGAGGCTTCCTTACCACCCACTTGGGCCGAGATCCACCTGTGGCCACTTCCGCTAGAGGGCATTGAAGGCCCTAGACAGGAGGATGTCCATATCCCCCCTCCTAAGGATTGGGTGGGAGGCACTTGAGGGCAGCCAAAAAGAGGTCATGGATCCCCCCCCACCGCCCCCCAGCTCAAGGGTCTCCAGAAATACCATCCCCGAGACCCTCACTCGTGGAGCTCATGACATTCCTGCTAAAGACGTTCCAACAACAAATGTGTGGACTAGTGTTCAACAACAGATGAATGGACAAGTGCCAGGATGTGCCTGCCCTCTGAGAAACAAAAGACAGCTGACCGCAATCTTGGAATCCCCTTTTCCCTCCCCCTCCCCAAGGCCAGGAGAGCTCATTCATCATGATTAGGCTTCAACTTCAGGACCTGAAACTGTACAGCCTGGAGAAAATAGTTTAAATGTTCAATTTAAACAGTTGAGTCAACTTTTGCCTTGCCTGGCTGTGGATTGCACGTTTTTTCCTTATCTTGTCCAAGTAGTTTTTAATCCCAGGTGCAAGGTGTACGGGGTGTTCAGGGAGGAGTAGTATCTCTGGTATGGAGGGTTTGTCATGCCCTCCTAGGGCCGCTCTCCAGCCTCTGACCCTCACCTGACACTCAGCTCTCACTTGTGGCTCCCAGTAGCTGCTAGCATGTGGCAGCGGCCACACCCCGGGCAATGGCTTCCACAGGCCGGCTAAACCTGGTGAGGGTAGCCATCGGGTCATAGACCCCTGGTGAACCAGGGCTTTGCTCACCCAGCATGTGAAGACTGCTTCAGCTGAACAGACGGAAGAAACCAATAAGAAGGTTCAAGGCTAAGATGGCGATGCAGCAAGGTACTGTGGAGTGCTTAGGGCGTGTTGGAGCACAAAAGACAACACGGCCATCCAAAGCAGCTGAGGAAGTCTCCAGGTGTAATGATTTTTCGTGCCACTGGACCCAGGCTCCAGAGAGTGAGACTGTCTCTGTGCATCGACTTTTCCACTTAAATCTCCTTCATGCACGAGTGTTTTTGTGCACACTCATCATAGATGAAAACGAACAAAGACAATCGTCATCCTCAGTTACCAAGAGACTACCACTACTGCAAGGATAAACAAGGACCAACAAGAAATCAGTATCTCCTTAAATTTTTACTTGGGAGATTACAGTTTGAATGGGCATAATGCGCTTTGTAACAAAGGCATATGTTGTTTCACAGGTTTGCTACTACCTTCACCAGAATTATATTGGAGTGGGGACAGCTGGGTAGTTCTGTGGATTGAGAGCCAGGAGGTCCTGGGTCAAATCTGGCCTCAGACACTCCCTAGCTGGGCGACCCGAACAAGTCTCTTAACCCCCATTGCCTATCCTAGTCTTGAAACCAATGCATAATATTAATTCTAAGATGGAAGGTAAGGGTTAAAAAAAAAAACAACTTAAAAATCTCACAAATTCATGGCATGGATCACAAAGGCAAAAAGTGAATGGCTTAGCCCAGACTAATTTTTAATAATGTGTTGTTGTTAAGTAATTTTTTTCAATCATGCCCAAGTCTTCATAATCCTATTTGGAATTTCTTTGGCAAAAATAGTGAAATGGTTTACCAATTTTCTCCTCCAACTCACTTTGCAACTGAAGAACTGAAGCAAAAGAGTTAAGTGATTTGCCTATATAGCCCGTCAGTGTCTGAGTCCAGATTCGAACTCAGGAAGATGAGTCTTCCCAACTTCAGACTTAACACCCAATGTGTTAATATCATCATCTTTTTAAACAATTATTTTAAAATTAATCTTTTGCCTTGATTTTTCTCTGAAATATACATGTGTACAAGTTTAAGTCTTCCCACTCACTCCCATCCCTTTTCCATTTTCCCATATCTTTTAGACTATGAAACTGGTCAGGCTGACTCAGATTGATTTTTGTAAAAAAAAAAATGAAACTTCCATAGAATACATTTCATCTCAATCAATCTAATCATCTAAGAATTCCTTCCATCCTCAATTAACTTTGAATCATTGGCCTACAGAATGAAGAAGTTCACATGCAAGAAGTGGTTCAATATAGAATGTTTTGCAGATGAGTGAGGCTTTTAGAGAAAGGGAGAAATTGAGAAATATGGGTTTTGCTGTTTTAGTTGATTCTTAAAATCTGAGTAGCTAGTATTTCATAAACCTATATAGTAAAAGGATATTTAGTGCTTATGGATTTTAAAAATGAAGCTTAGGAAAGTTTTATTAAGTAGTGATTTTAAGCACTGTTTTAATAAAAAGGGGAGTTTTATGAATGTTTTATATGCCAACCAGAGGTTAATCTTAAGAAATACCTTTACAGGTAGATGACTAAAAATAAATTTGTCCCTTTTAGTATGATTTGATTAAAAACAAAAACCAAGGACATGGTTACTTTTTTAAAATTGCAGCAGCATAGCCAAAATATTTTCTTCTACAGAAGAATGGGCATCTTTTCTGCCAGGTTTTAAAATATATATTCTTGCCAGAAAGATCTCATTTAGAGTTAGTGTCTAGCAATAGGCCAAAGAATTGCTACATATTTCCATGGTCTCAACATTCAGAAGTACTCAAAGCATAAAAATATAAAGGAGAAATGGAATTTAAACAAAAATGAGTTATTTTAAAATATGAATACCTAATTATATGTCTATGGGTTGAGCCTAGGCCAAACTATTATTTATATGATTTTTTTTCATTAATTAAATTGTATTTGTTGAATGTATTAAGTAAGCTTCATTAACAGGGCCATGCAGTTAAATTCAAAATCTCTTTCAGCTTTAGTGAGCCTTACCAGCCCACATAATTTACTGTGTCCTTTTTAAACCTACCTAGGTCAGAAGTAAGTGAATAAGAACTAAAGAAACACTGTTCATACAACCCATTAATGTCAGAGATAGAATTTGAACTTTACTTTTTCCTAATACAAGCCAAGCACTCTATCCACTATCCATGCCACAAATTCAGAAATACCCAGGGGTAACTCAATTAGGAATTCATAGAAAAGAATATTCCCTAGATTTTTGTTTCATTTTAAACCAGTATTGTAGGATAGTAAGCAGCTCCCTGAGTTCAAATCTGGCCTCAGAGACTTCCCAGCTGTTAAATCCTCTACAAGTCATTTAACCTTGTTTCCTCAGCTTCCTCATCTATAAAATGAGCTGGAGAAAGAAATGGCAAACCACTCCTGTATCTCTGCCCAGAAAACTGCAAATGGAGTCCCCAAAACTGGAGCACTAGAGAAAAAACTCGACAACATCAATCACCAAAGGAGCTCCCAGTGAAGAATTTCTTGTGTGGATATAGGTTAGCACCAGATCTGCCATTTATAGTATTAGAAAGTTGCCTAGGGCATTGGGAAGTTCAGTGATTTGCCAATATGTATCTGTCAAAGGTGGAACTTGAACCTACACCCAGAAACACTGTCTCACAATTAGGGATACATAATTTCTCATTGGCTTCTGTTTCTCAGATCTATCTTGGCTCAGTCTGAAGCGTGGGAATGATATGTTATGCATAAGTACACCTCCCCAGAATATTTCAGGGCCCTCCCTTTGGACGGAGTCCATGCATTCTTCAGTCCCAAGTTCACTCAGCCAATCAGAAAGCCCCTTGATTGTATACCAGTCTATCGTAGTACTGTCCATATGCTGTGTGATGGTTGAACTAAACTTTCCTTCTTGATGCCCAAGAAGTAAAACAAGTACTAGTGTTAAAAATCAGAATATTTCAACTAGACACAAAGGGCAACCCCAAGTTCACTAAAGAAAACCCCTTTCCTTATATAAAATGAACTAAATCAACCTGATTTAAGCAACTCATCCATGCCAAGAGATCTGGATTTTGAGTGGGGCCCATTTCAGAAAGTATATTCTAGAAGGTTTTGAACAAACAGGTAAAAAAAGAAGAGGCGCCTCCCTCATATGAAAGGTACAATTTTACATAGAGAATCTTTAAGCTAACTTTATGGACTTGACTACCCTGTAATCAACACCAGAGGAAAAATAGTCCTAATGCTTTGAATACATTCCTCCTTAGTTTCATGCCCATCCTTAGGAGTCAAAGAAAGGTATCATAATTCCTAGATAAGACACCTAGTAAACAATGAATCTGTCAAACACCACAATAGGCAAGAGAAATAGTCATTAAGTTAAAATTTCAACTTTTCTTTGTCTCATAAAATCTATTAATTTGTTAAAGAAGTATAAACCATGGAATAAATTTTGGCCACAATAAATAATGCCCCGACAATACCCAATACATACTTATAGCTTATATCCATTGAATTTTTTTAAAGTTTTGGTCTTAGGGCTGCTAGGTGGCTCAGTAAACAAAGAGTCTATCCTAGACATGAGAAGTCCTGGGTTCAAATGTGACTTCAGAGACTTCCTAACTAAATGACCTTGTACAAGTCATTTAACCCCAACTGCCTAGTCTTTGCCATTTTTCTGCATTGGAACCAATACTCAGTACTGATTCTAAGATGGAAGGTAAGGGTTTAAACAAAAGTCTCAGTCTTATAGCAGAATTCCAGAGTATTTCTTCACACACACACACTTTTTAGCACCAGTATTCTCCTAGTGATTATGTTTGGCTGCAAATTATAGAACTCTATGATCTACAAAGAATCAGAATTGGAGGCATCCCAAGGCTCAGTGGGCATAAGAAGGAAGTACCATCCTTTGGATGCTTACTTGAATGCAATAAGTGGTATAAGAACTATCATGCAGCAGTGTGGGAATGCAAAAAGGAGGCAGGTCACTCATGTTACTAACCAAAAGGAACAATAATAGGTTAATGGCCTCCACACAATACCCACAATCCTATGACTGAGGAAGGCAGGCCTCTGGCCTTAGTCATCCATTGAGGATAAGATGGCATACAAAGGAATTACCCAGGATGGGTTGGGGATTGGTTGGAAAATGGAAGCATTTCCCCTAGGGAAATGGGCTTCCTAACATTGGGGCACTGGGAAATAGCCAAGGGCTTGCTTTCAAATATTTGAAGGACTGTCAGGTGGAAGGACAAGCAGGCTAGTTCTGCTTGATTTCAGAAGGCAGAACTAGTAACAAACAAATCATGGAGGTAGGGAGAAAAATCCATAACAATAAGAGCTTTCTAAAAGTGGGATGAGCTCCCTTGAGAAGTAACAAGTTCCCCCATACTATTGATATCAAGTAGAGACATCACCACGTTTTACTTGACCATGTTGAAATATTTGAGTGTAGTAGGAGCTATTCCATTTTGTTTTGCATTGTCGCCCCCTATGAGCTAGGAAGACTTTCAAAAATGCCACATTTCCTTCCATTCCAAAGGTTAAAGACATTTCCCCCAAGAGTAAGAGTTGTTCTACAGCCCTATACTTTAAAACTTATAGATAAAAAAATAGGAGGAAAAATGCTATTTTTGCAAAGTTTGCTCATTTCAGTCCTTCCAGATCCTCAGCAGAACTGTCACTTTCTCTTTCCCTATAGTGCTTCCTATCATGAATAAATGCTAAGAGAAGCCCCCAAACTTCATTTTAATAATGAATTAATATGAAAGTAGGACTCTAGAAGCCATCAAACTTGATCAGGATCCAAAGAGCTCAGCCAAGGACCTAGAAGCAAACAGACTTAATTCCTACTGAGCACACTTTACTGCCCATGCGTAATAAGGAGATGGGATAAGAGATCAAATGAAAGGTCTCATCATCTGGCAAAAAAAGGTCCTTAGAATACAAGAGTTTGCAGATTCCAGAATGCATTGACAATGGTTATGTAATTTATCACAACAAATGAGGGTCAGGTGTGGAGTTAAGATTAGCAGCATTTCATGGCTTAAAGCAACTTTAATTTTGAGGTGTATTTATTAGGCATTCCTGGTTAGCAGACCATGTCAGAAAATGCTCACAATAATTATTTTACATGTCCCCATATGCTTCATTTAAATCAGAAGAAGCAGAATTAGTTAAAGCATGGTTTCCATAACCAAGGAGAATTTCTAAGCTCAAGGAGAAATCTGGAGTCAGGATTGACCCAACCCAGAATAAGGTTCAAAAAGAAGGTGAAAACGATTATTTCCAAGGTGTTATCTTGGACTTCTGGAAGCAGAAGACAGCATTATAGATCATCAGTATCTCAAACTAAATGTGTAAGTATAAACAGGAGGAAAGGAAGGATGTTCTAATGAAGCATATTCTAAATGATGTCATTAAGGGCCATTGAGATCTATTCAAATTAAGCCTGTACAAATAGTGTAAGCCTATATAGAATTAAGTAACTGGATGCATATATCCAGCTAGAGATTTTTCTTTGTCTTTTTTTAACCCTTTACTTTCTGTCCTAAAATCTATACTAAATATTGATTCCAAGACAGGAGAGTGGTTAAGGGCTAAACAATTGGGGTTAGGTGACTTGCCCAGAATCACACAGCTAGGAAATATCTGAGGCCAGATCCTCTATAGATATAGGACTGGCTTTCTATCTACTGAGCTACCTAGCTGCCTCTATTTTCTTTAAATCTTAAAGAATAGCTAAAGATACTCAGAACCTCAGAAGTAGACAGGATTTTAGGTCTAAGTTAGGATTTTATGGCTTCTAAACAGGAACCTCTATTATTACAGTTCTGACAGAGTCATCTATCTACCATGGGAAGATTCCCAATGAAGAAAAACCCCACCCTTTCCTTCCAAAGTGCCTTTAGCTCTAGAAATTAGGAATTTTTTACCTTTAAATTAAACCAAAAGGACTGCAACTGGTAACTTCCATGTATTGGTCCAACAGTCAAATAAACTAATCCAGTTCTCCTACATGAAAGCCTTTTGACTACTAGAAAATAGATATAAATACCTCAACATCAAGTTTTCCCTAACCTAAAACATCTTCACTTCCTTCAACTGATGATCTGATTTGTTGTCATCCTCTGCAAGTTCTCAAAATTAATAATGTCCATCCTATATTTTGACATTTCAGAAATGAATCTTCCCAAGGTGGAATGAATAATGTAAATTATAGCAAACTCTCCTCTATTATTTTGGACATTAGATTGGGGAGTGGGAGGGGCTGTCATATCATTGATTCATATGTAACTTCCACTCTACATAAATCTTAAGATCTTTTCTCCATGGAAATTGTCTAACCATGCTTCTGTCTCTTTTGTACCGGTGCTTAAAAAATCGAATGCACAAGATTATGATTCTACATTTAAATCTATTAAGTTTCAAACTATCATATTTAACCATCATTGTGGCCTCTAAAGATACTTCAAGGATCTTTCATTCAATGAGCACGTCATCCTATTTGAAGCATTTCCCATGTTGCTTACAAGTGCTATCAATTCCTTCAACCAAGTCATTAATAAAAACATTAAAATAACCTATAGCCAAGGACTGGTCTCTACTGCACTCTAGAGAACTCCATCATCATTAATGTTTATGATTTGAGTCTGAATCCTCCAACCTGTTCAACCAGTGGAACCCACATCTCTCTATTCCCCACCCCCAAAGTATAGCACAACTGTCAGTTCTCAATCTATGCTTCCAGCTTTGTTTAAATTGTATGTTGCACCTCTAGCTGTTCTCTGATCTGTCATTCTAAGAAGCCAGTCAGAAAGGAATAGAATGTTAGTCTGATATAGACTGTTCTTGATAAAGTTATCTTGCTCTTGAAAAACCATATACATACAACTTCAGGAGGTTACTAAGAACATGTTTTTAAGACATAAACGGCAATATCATTGGATGAACAGATAACAGAATGGGAAATGAGTCATAGGAAACTGCAGAGTTGGAAGGAATCTCGAGAGTCTAGTCCAACCCCAGCTCAAAACAAAAACCCTGCCTACAGCATCCCCCATGGACTTAATTAGGATGATTATCTAAGAACAGTGTTCAGTATATTGAGATCTAGACTTTGATGTCTATTTATATTATGTTTATATATATATATATTAGTAGGCATTATATGTAACATATAATAATGTATTTTATGTCTGTACATATATGATAGTTTATATAATCAGAAGGTAGAATAATACAGTTCAACTTAAAATAAAAACATATTAGCAGCTCATGTTTCTATGAGGCCAAGGACATTGCCTCATTTATCTCCTCTAGTAGGCAGTACAATAGTCTTCATATCAATACTTAATAAATTGGTGTTAATAGACTGAAAAAGATTTCATTCTTAGAAAAACTGGAAGAGGGGAATGATACTCATTTTCTTAGATACGATAAACTTTTTAGATTCTTTTTATCCTTGAAAGATTAAGTATCATTTCTGAAATGCCTGAACACTTGAATCACTAGCTAAGGATAATACTTTCATTTGTTTCATTTCACACTAGGAACCAATTTTTAAAAAAACTTTTTGAAATATGCAATGATTATAAGTATCAATAAGTTTGTTATTCTATTTTGGAGTTTGCATCCCAATGTGCAATTCCATTTTCTGATTTTTAGAACGTTTGAAAAGCTGTTAAAATTTTTTTTAATTAGAGCTGTTCTTCCCTAGCAGAAGCTATCAAAATATGTATATTTCATGTCTTCTTTTCAATGTTGTTGATGATTTTGGCAGTGATTTCTGGAAATCAGAGGGAGAGGTCCTGAAGGACAGTTACTTAATTTGTATACAAAAAATACTTATGAAGGAAATTTCTACTTCCCTTCAGAAATAATAGAATCAATATTTATTGGCCATCTATAATATGTATTGCTTTCTACTATGTGCATCACAAAATATGAATGAGAGTCTCTAAATATTCTAATATTTATATAATTTCCCTATAAGTATCCCTCTACCCATCAAGCCAACTTGAACATCTTGCTTATACAAAGTACATTCCTTCAATATATTTTCTTTTCAGCAAAATATTAATAGCTCTTCTAAACTTGGAAGTGACACTTTTTAAAAATTCTTATTTCTAGATGTTAGTTGCTATCCAGAATGTCATATTGCCCCCCAAAAAAGTCATTTTTGATGTCGGGGATTTGATGAGTGGCCTCCAATATCCATATTCATTACTTGGCAAGCATTATAAGATTCCTGCAGTAGGATATGTGGGTTTTATTGCATGATACACATAGCCCCATATTTTGCTGCTTTTGGGGGGGGAGGGAATCTTGGTTCTCCACAAGTTCTGTGATACCTTTCTTCAAACAAGAGCCCACATCATAGAAAATTAAGAAGCATAAATGGTGATCATTAAAAAGATCATTTTATGTGTTCTTTTGGTACTGCTGGAGGGAAGATCATATATTTAGAGCAAGAAGGGCCATGGAAACATCCTGACCTAACCTCTTCTATTTACGGGTAAAGAAAATGGAGCAAAGGACCTTGCTAAAGGCTTGGAAGATTAGAAATGGCAGAGGTGGGATTTGAACCCAGGTCCTCTGACTCAAAACTCAGTGTTATTGCCACTATATCATTCTGTCAAGAGGCCTGTGTTTGAATCCTGCTTTAGATACTTGCTCTGTAACCCTAGGTAAAGCAAGTAACACCCTAATGCCTTGGCTTCATCTATAAAGGAAGATAATTTTCATACTATCCATCACATAGGGTTGTGGTGAAGAAAAGTACTTTGCCAGGGCAACAAGGTGGCCTAGTGGATAAAGAGCCGTGTCTGGAGATAGAAAGTTCAAATTTGGCTTCAGACAAATCCTAGTTGTGTGATCCTGGGCAAGTCACTTAACCTCAATTGCCAAGCCCTTATCACTCTTCTGCCTTGAAACCAATACGTAATATCAATTCTAAGAGAAGGTAGGGGTTTAAAAAAAGAAAAGATGCAAAGCCTCTTGCCACTCTCTCCTCCTTCACCACTGCCTCACATGATGAAGAAGCCTTACTCCTTTACTTGTTCAAGTGATCCCATTCCATTCCATCTCCTGCAAGAGATTTCCTGCTCTGGCATCCCCTCTCATTCACATATCAGTCTCTCCCTATATACTGGACAGTTCCCTAATGGCTAGAAATGTGCCCATGGCTCCTCCATTTTGAATATAACCTCACTTTTTCCTTCCATCCCTTTTAACTATCCCTATATCTCCTTTGCCCTTTATGACTAAACTCTTCAAAAAGGCCATCCACAATAGATGCCTCCATGTTCTCCCTTCTCACACTCTTCTTAAGCCTTTACAATCTGGCTTCTGACTTTATCATTCCAATGAAAATGCTCTCTCCAGTGTCAGTGATCTCTAAGTTGCCCATTCCAATGGCCTTTTCTCAACCCACATTCTTCTTGACATCTCTGCAGCTTTTGACATGATTGCTCACCATCTCCTTCATAGTCTCTCCTCTCTAGGTTTTGGGGACATCTCTTTCTTCTGTTTCTCCTACCTATCTGACCACTCCTTCTAAGTATTCTTTGCTGGGTCCTTATCCAGACAGCACCTTTCAACCATAGATGTCCCTTAGGGTCCCCTCCTCTCTTCCCTTCTCCCTCTAGGCTACTTCATTTGGTGATCTCTCCAACTCCAATGGATTCAGTTATTATTTCTATGCAGAACATTCTCAAATCTACCCATCCTGCCCCAGTGATTCTGCTGACCTCCAGCCTCACATCTCCTCCTGCCTTTCAGACATCTCAAACTGGATGTCCAGGAGACATCTTAAACTCAATCTATCCCAAAGAGATTTTATCACCCTTTCTCCTCTCCTCTCCTCTCCCCAACTCCTACTTTTCCTGTTTGTACAGAGACCAAAACTCTCCTTCCTGTCCCTCAAGCTCACAATCTAGGAGTCATCCTGGATTCCACACTATGTCTCATCCCCCATATTCAAGCTGTTGCCAAGACCTATTGATTTAACCACTGGAGCATCTCTTCATATGCCTCCTTCTGGCTTCCAGTGCTGCCACCACTTCAGTTTGGGCCCTCATCATCTCCCATCTGGATTATTGCAATAACCTGCTGGTGAGTCTGCCTGCCTCATGCCTCTCCCCACTCCAATATCCCCTTCATTAACCCACCAAAGTGATTTTCCTAACACACAAGTTTGACCATGTCACTTCTCTACTCGATAAACTCCAAGGGCTCCCTTTGGCCTCCAGGATCAAACACAAAATGCTCTGTTTGGCATTCAAAGCTTTTTTAACTATCATAAGCAATATATTATATATATATGTATACATATATTATATAATTTGACATTGTAACCCAGCTCCCTCCTACCTCTCCAGCCTTCTTCTACCTTACCCTTTGACAAGTCATCTTCTATCCAGGGATAGTGGCATCCGGGCTGGTTGTTCCATGAACAAGACATTCTGTTTCTCAGCTCTGGGCATTTTCTCTGGCTGTCTGCTTCCTGGAATGCTATCCCTCCTCAACTTTGTCTACTGATCTCCCAAGTTTCTTTTAAGCTCCAACTAAAATCTCACTTTTTACAGAAAGACTTCCCCAACTCTCTTTTAATTCCAGCACTTTCCCTTGGTTTTTCCCAATTTTTTCCCTATTTATCCCACATATTACTTGGCTTGTACACAGTAGGACTTCATTTTACACAGCTGATATAGTTCCAAGACCCTTCACGTGAGTTGAAAATCACACATAATAGTGAACCCCATTATTTAATAATTTTTTTATTTAAATAAAGCCCTTACCTTCTGTCTTGGAAGGCAGAAGAGTGTTAAGGACCAGACAATGGGGGTTAAGTGACCTACCTAGGGACACACATCTAGGAAGTGTCTGAGGTCAAATTTGAACCCAAGACCTCCCGTCTCTAGGCCGACTTACTATCTACTGAGCCACCTATCTGCCTTCTTTAATAATTATTTCTTAGGGGGACATACCCAGGCACTTTCTGACTTTTCTTTGTCTTATCAGAGTTATCAGGATCACTATATACTTCAAGATCATTATAACTACATATCATTGAAACAAAGAGAAGCACTGTGAACACAACTTGTTCCCAGCTCTGGACAAAGAATGATGTGGGAATTAATGTTTGGTGCAAAACAATGCAAGGACGCACACAAAGGCTTCTTAGAATGTGATCGGACTAACTGCTGAGACACTTTACTTGGGAGGATGCGTGAATTTTGCCTGAAATCATAATTTTGGATTTTACCTTTTCTTTGCCTTTATTTTTTTCAATTGCCAATTGAATACCATACGATAGTTTTCGTACATGTCATCCCTCCAAATATATTATAAACTGCTTGAGGGCAGGGGCTGTCTTTTGTCTCTTTTTTGTAAATTCCAGGGCTTAACACAGTATCTGGCACATAGTGGCCATTTATTTAAATGTTTTAAGATTGACTAAGTTGCCTTAATAAACCCTTCATGATTTTTGAAAAACACTTAGCACACATTGATAGTAAGTCACTACCATTACCCTTGTATATGAAGGGATGCATTGTCTGTTCACACTTCCCTCCTTCGTTTTTTTTTCTCTCCCTCTTAGTTGGTTTTTTTTTTTTAAACCCTCACCTTCTGTCTTGGAGTCAATACTGTGTACTGGCTCCAAGGCAGAAGAGTGGGAAGGGCTAGGCAATGGGGGTCAAGTGACTTGGTCAGGGTCACACAGCTGGGAAATGTCTGAGGCCACATTTGAACCTAGGACTTCCCATCTCTAGACCTGGCTCTCAATCCACTGAGTTACCCAGCTGCCCCCTCTCCCTCCTAGTTTTGCAGTATTTTGCATTGATTTATTCTCCCATTTCATCACAACTCCCAGGTCTTCTTTAACTGTTTGCATTCCAAAAGGGCCACCAGGAAAGCATGGTCAAAACAGGTCTTGTTGGTCTGAAGTACAACTCTTCACTGTTCACTATCCATTGCCCACTCTTGTAGTCACTTTGGAGACAGGCAGGAAGATTCCACTTTACATGACCCTGACTCAATCCCCAAATCTTCCTGGCCACCAATGAAAAGGGGATTTCACGTGGCTTGTTGGTCCATCATTTGTCAAGGTCCTCAGAAATATATGCCTGCTAGAGGAGAGCTTTCACATATTTATTCTTCCATTGCCATTTATTTATCACATCTTAGCTAGTCTTCAGAAGACGCTTTCTAAGAAAAATCCCGTTTAAGCCGCAGGAACCTAGATCTCTTACAGGAACCTATTCTCTACTGAGAATTTACTTACCTAATTCTTTCCCATCCCCAGCTTGACCAACTTGTTTTAAAAAAAAAAAGTGAGGAACATGAGTACCTAAGTGACTTAAGTGTATTGAGAGCCAAGCCTGGAAAAGGAGGTCCTGGGTTTAAATGTGGCCTCAGACACTTCCTAGCTGTGTGATCTTGGGTAAGTCACTTAACCCCCATTGCCCCTAGCCCTTACCTCTCTTCTGCCTTGGAACCAATACACAGTGAAGATTCAAAAATGCAAAGTAAGGGGTTTTAATTTTTTTCTAAAGTGAGGAGCTAATTTTATAAGCAACAAATTCCTGTAACAACATCATCATTGGTCTTCTTAACCTTAAATTTCTCCTCCCTCCATTCCATCCTACCTACTGTTGCCCAAGTACTTTTCAGATTCCCCTTCTCAAATTGACCCCTGCACCCGTAGGCTAAAGTAAGTATACATTGCTGTTCAGTTTTTAAAGTCAGGCATAAACTGGCCCCAGCGTGTCTTTATAGGCCCATTGAACTTTCCTCCCCTCTCACACCTGGCTAGTCAGTCACACTGGCCTTCTCTCTGTTCTTCACACAATACTCCTCATCTCCTCCCTCTGAACCTTTGTACTTGCTGCCTCATGTCCCTGGAATGTTCACTCCCCTTAGCTCTACCCCAGAGTCCCCCTTTGCTGTTAAGAAGAACCTCAGGTACCATTTATGGCATGAAGCCTTTCCCAATCCCAAAGTGTCCACTGTCCCCAAATTGCTTTATAATGACTGATTTTGTACTTATTTGCATTATTCTCTTAATATTGATCTGCATATACTTATCTTTATAAATCAGTGTAATTTACTGAATCTTGAAGCTTATTTTAAACCCGATTCCTTAAGCTATTAGAGTTTTAAACTGCCCTAAGACTTTGGGAACAGTCTTCCTCCATATATCCTCAGAGTCTAGGTGGTGCAGTGGTTGGAGTCCAGGGTCTAGAGTCAGGAAGATGAGTCATAGAATCAATATTCAGTATCCATTCCTCCTCCTCCTCCTTCTTCTTCTTTTAACTTTACCTTCTTAGTTATCCATTCCAAGGTAGAAGACTGGTAGAAACTAGGTGATTGGGGTTAAGTGATTTACCCAGAGTCACATAGTTAGGAAGTGTCCATGGTCAAATTTGAACCCAGGACCTCCCATCTCTAAACCTGACTCTATCTACTGAACCACCTACCTCCCCCTTTAGTATCAATTCTAAGACAGAAGGAAAGGTTAAAAAGGGTTTAACAAAAGTATTAAAAAAAAGTTTTTAGATAATGCTAATAGCATAGAGTCCAACTGTAAAAGAGGAAACTGATTCTTTTAACTCAACTGATATGTTTATAACTTAGAAGGAGGTAGGATAGGGTGTCAGTATTCTGGTTCCTTCCAAGAAGTACCTTCTGTCTTAGAAGTGATACAAAAGGGGACAGCTGGGTAGTTCAGTGGATTGAGAGCCAGGCCTAGAGAGGAGGTCCTAGGTTCAAATCTGGCCTCAGACACTTCCCAGCTGTGTGACCCTGGGCAAGTCACTTGACCCCCATTGCCTAGCCCTTACCGATCTTCTGCCTTGGATCCAATACAGAGTATTGATTCCAAGATGGAAGGTAAAGGTTATTAAAAAAAAAAGTGATACTAAAGGGGCAGCTAGGAGGCTCAGTAGATTAGAGTGCCAGACCTAGAGGTGGCAGGTCTTAGGTTCAAATCTGGCCTCAGACTCTTCCCAACTGAGTGACAAGTCACTGAACCCAAATCATGGCAATTCCTCAGAGGGGGTTAATGCCCTGACAGATAGCAAGTCATTAATACATTTTTGTTCATCAAGAATGATTCTTGTATAATACCAATTCTTTCAAAAGCTGGGAGGGAACAAGAAACATGAAATGAAAAACCAAACCAAACCCTGTTCTTTTCTCTTTTTATTCCCTAGCTTCTTAGTATAGTCACTCTTGCTGATGTCAAGGCAGACCAAAAGTTACAAAGCAAGACAGCTGGCAACAGAAGCCACAGTTGTAGTTCTTGCCATGAAATCAGTCTTTGTATTCTTATTCCTGGTCAGGACAGCTAGAACAATACTTCATTGACCAGGTAGTATCAGGCACTTAGCCACACTGGATAGAAGCAAGAATAATTGGGGGGGGGGGGGTGGCGAGGATAGAATTCTCTTGGTACACTATTAAAACACTCAATACTTGATAGATTTGGTGCCTTTAAACATTTTCACTTACAATTTCAGGGGCGACACGAGTTCAAAAACACTGTGCGGGGAAAATGTGTGGACGTTGGCAGAAGATTCTTCCCTACATCCACAGGGCCATCTTTTAAAACCAGGCCCATCATTTGGAGCAATCGAATTGTAAACTGCACTCATTTTAAGTGGCACTTACAGATCATGGTCTGTTTCAGTAGGAAGAGTAGCTACAGCTCAAGATTGCTTAGGACCTAATTTTAAGGGCTAAGCATTGCTTAAATTCAGTGTAGTATCTGTATATGGAACGTGGGAATTAGCAAGAATTTTCTCCTGGGGGAAAGAGATCTCATGCATAGAAAAGATAATGCTCCCTCCATGTATGTCATCACCCAGCAGACTTCAGGAATGAAATGTCTAGACAAAATAAAGGCAGCTGTTCTTAGCCATTATGGTTTGTTTTATCAAAGTAGGCCATTATGGGAGAAATAAATGACTTTGCAAAAGTTTGGTCCTAGCCTCAGTTTTTCATTTTGAGAATTTCATCAGGGCTTTGTTTGGGGGAAATTATTGGGTGAAAGTTAACAGCTGGAGGGGGGGGGCAGAATTCTTTCCTTATATTTGAATAAAAGCACATTCAGTGTGCCCTGATTATATAAAGAAGGTATGCTCTGTTCAATGATAATTGTGCCCATTGGTTTCAGTATGTGCCCATGTTGGAAGAGCTTCTATTTGAGCAGCATTTTTATTTGGAAGCATGGATGATTAAGTAGAGACCTTTTCCTTTGAGTCTATCATACCACACTAAAGCTGAAAAATAGACGCTTACTGTAAGAGTCCAGTAGAGTGCTTGGTCCCTCACGTGAGGGAGTGTAGGTACTGAGGAAGAGGAGAAGGACTGCACTCATGAAGACAGTTTCATTCAGGAAACAATTCTAGGGAGGATCGCCAAGGGCAACACTAGGGTGAAACCTACAGTAGTTGTTTATTTTTGCTAGAGTTATAACTTATTAAGCAAATTAAGGGAAAGAACACAGAGTAGTCTTTGTGGGGCTGCAGGGAGTCAAAGAATTTTGAATGAGAGGAGCTCTTGGAAATCATCTAGCAGTAGCCTAATATTTACTCTCATTTTGTGAAAGAAGAATTCTTTAACTGATTTGCTTTATATAAGTTCATTATGTAGAAAGTAACAAACCCAAGATATGAAGTTAGGGCTTTTGATTCTAAACCATTACCCTAAGGCAGTGGTAAGCCTATGGCACAGGTGCCAAAGACAGCCACCCTCCCTCCCCACCAGTCCTTCCCAATTCCACTCTATCCATTGTGCTATGTAGCTTCCCCCCTTAAATGTCTAATATGTTAAATATCATTAAATAACCTACAAAAATAAAAGCTCTTTGGAGGTACTCAATAATTTTTTGCAGAGTATGAAGAGGTCTTGAGACTGAAAAGTCAAAGAACTACTATATTATAACATATTGCTTTAGCAATGGGGCTTCTTGGACTGGCTGGAGAGTCAGTCATTCTGTTCTTATCCCCCCCCCCTCCCTTTTTCTGGGGCAGGGTACTCCTCTCCTTTTTAAGTGTGACTTTCCAGCCTCTTGGGCCATCCCTTCTCAGATTAGCTTTCTGTCCCAAGCTAGACCTAGGAAAAGCAGTGGGGGAAGGAGTTGCTGTTCACTCAATACCTGTCCAATTGGCTACAGAACTAGGGCTACAACTTATGATGGGCAGCTAGATGGCACAGTGGATAGAGTATTGGGCTTGGAGTCAGACCTGTGTTCAAATGTGGCCTCATACATGTACTAGTTGTATGACCCTGGTCAAGTCACTTAACCCTGTTGTCCTCAGTTTCCTCATCTGCAAAATGAGCTGGAGAAGGAAACGTCCAACTACTTCAGATCTTTGCCAAGGAAACCCCAAATGGGGTCACAAAGAGTCAGACACAACTAATTGACAAAACAAAATTTATGATTCATTGCTTAGAGGAATCCTTGAAAAAGTTCTCTTTGCCCTGGCAAGTCATAAAAATGAATCAACAAATGTTTGCCTCTGAAGCCCAGCCTTAGATTGCACAGCAGTTTTCAATTTGCCAATTTAGGAGACAAAGTAAATGTTTAAACTGAGAAAGGCAAACACTTGTAAGATAAACCTCCTTTGGCCCTTCCTAACTTCTTTCTGGACTATTCAGAAATGGATAAGAAGCCCATGTTCATACAAAGAACAATCAAAAGCTATTGGTAATCAATTGAAAGTTTGCTCCAAATCAGCAAATGCAAATAAGAGATTCTATGAAGCCTCAAAGATAAAGATTACAAGCAATATAAATGATCAGTGTCAGAGGGGCTGTTGTGCCCTACTGGGGGGACTAAGAACTGTTTCATGAAATTAGTAATTATGCTGAGAACATGACTAAAATAATCTATATGCTTTTTTTTAGGTGCTTACTGTCTGTCTTAGAATCAATACTAATAATCGGTTCCAAGGCAGAAGAGCAGTAAGGACTTACCCAGGGTCACACAATCAGATTTCCCATCTCTAGGCTTGGCTCTCTATCTCCTAGGCCACCTTTATACTCTTTTGACCTAGAAGTCCTACTGCTATATAATTTCATAGTCACATCCATACCACCTCCCCCTCACCCCCAATAAGCCAAGAACTGGAAACAAAGTACTCTTCTATTATGGAATGACTTAATAAAGAGTGATAATAATGTGATGGAATAGAATATGAAGAATACAGGGAAACATTGGAAGATTCATCTGACCCATTCAGAGCAAAATGAATAGAACCAGGAAAAGAGTATATACTGCAACAAACTTGGTGATGCAGTAAATAGAACATTGAGTCTAGAGTTAGATAAGTTAAATCCTGTCTCAAATTCTTAGTAACTGTGTGATCCTGGACAAGTCACTTAACCTCTGACTGCCTCAGTTTCCTCAACTGGAAATGGGGATAATAATAGCACCTATCTCCCAGGGTTGTTGCAAGGCCCAAATGAGATAATAATCATTAAAGTACTTAGCACAGTATCTGGCATGCACATAGTTCTTTCATTTTCTCTTTCTTTTTCTTTCTTCCTTCCTTTCTTCCTTCCTTCCTTTCTTTCTCTTCCTTCCTTCCTTTCTCTTCCTTTCTTCCTTTCTCTTCCTTTCTTCCTTTCTCTTCCTTTCTTCCTTTCTTCCTTCCTTCCTTTCTCTTTCTTTCTTCCTTCCTTCCTTTCTTTCTTCCTTTCTCTTTCTTTCTTTCTTCCTTCCTTCCTTTCTCTTCCTTCCTTCCTTTCTCTTTCTTTCTTCCTTCCTTTCTCTTTCTTTCTTCCTTCCTTCCTTTCTCTTTCTTTCTTCCTTCCTTCCTTCCTTTCTCTTTCTTTCTTCCTTCCTTCCTTCCTTTCTCTTTCTTTCTTCCTTCCTTCCTTCCTTTCTCTTTCTTTCTTCCTTCCTTCCTTCCTTTCTCTTTCTTTCTTCCTTCCTTCCTTCCTTTCTCTTTCTTTCTTCCTTCCTTCCTTCCTTTCTCTTTCTTTCTTCCTTCCTTCCTTCCTTCCTTTCTCTTTCTTTCTTTCTTCCTTCCTTCCTTCCTTTCTCTTTCTTTCTTTCTTCCTTCCTTCCTTTCTCTTTCTTTCTTTCTTCCTTCCTTCCTTTCTCTTTCTTTCTTTCTTCCTTCCTTCCTTTCTCTTTCTTTCTTTCTTCCTTCCTTCCTTTCTCTTTCTTTCTTTCTTCCTTCCTTCCTTTCTCTTTCTTTCTTTCTTCCTTCCTTCCTTTCTCTTTCTTTCTTTCTTCCTTCCTTCCTTTCTCTTTCTTTCTTTCTTTCTTCCTTCCTTCCTTTCTCTTTCTTTCTTTCTTTCTTCCTTCCTTCCTTTCTCTTTCTTTCTTTCTTCCTTCCTTCCTTTCTCTTTCTTTCTTTCTTCCTTCCTTTCTCTTTCTTTCTTTCTTCCTTCCTTCCTTCCTTCCTTTCTCTTTATTTCTTCCTTCCTTCCTTTCTCTTCCTTTATTTCTTCCTTCCTTCCTTTCTCTTCCTTTCTTTCTTTCTTCCTTCCTTTCTCTTCCTTTCTTTCTTTCTTCCTTCCTTCCTTTCTCTTCCTTTCTTTCTTTCTTCCTTCCTTTCTCTTCCTTTCTTTCTTTCTTCCTTCCTTCCTTTCTCTTCCTTTCTTTCTTTCTTCCTTCCTTCCTTTCTCTTCCTTTCTTTCTTTCTTCCTTCCTTCCTTCCTTTCTCTTCCTTTCTTTCTTTCTTTCTTCCTTCCTTTCTCTTCCTTTCTTTCTTTCTTCCTTCCTTCCTTTCTCTTTCTTTCTTCCTTCCTTCCTTTCTCTTTCTTTCTTCCTTCCTTCCTTTCTCTTTCTTTCTTCCTTCCTTCCTTTCTCTTTCTTTCTTCCTTCCTTCCTTCCTTTCTCTTTCTTTCTTCCTTCCTTCCTTCCTTTCTCTTTCTTTCTTCCTTCCTTCCTTCCTTTCTCTTTCTTTCTTCCTTCCTTCCTTCCTTTCTCTTTCTTTCTTCCTTCCTTCCTTCCTTTCTCTTTCTTTCTTCCTTCCTTCCTTCCTTTCTCTTTCTTTCTTTCTTCCTTCCTTCCTTTCTCTTTCTTTCTTTCTTCCTTCCTTTCTCTTTCTTTCTTTCTTCCTTCCTTCCTTTCTCTTTCTTTCTTTCTTTCTTTCTTCCTTCCTTTCTCTTTCTTTCTTTCTTTCTTCCTTCCTTTCTCTTTCTTTCTTTCTTCCTTCCTTCCTTTCTCTTTCTTTCTTTCTTCCTTCCTTCCTTTCTCTTCCTTCCTTCCTTTCTTTCCCTTTCTTCCTTCCTTTCTCTTCCTTCCTTTCTCTTCCTTCCTTCCTTTCTTTCCCTTTCTTCCTTCCTTTCTCTTTCTTTCTTCCTTCCTTCCTTCTTTTCCCTTCCTTCCTTCCTTCCTTCCTTCTTTTCCCTTCCTTCCTTCCTTCCTTCCTTCCTTCCTTCCTTCCTTCCTTCCTTCCTTCCTTCCTTCTCTTTCTCAAAGAAGGTCAAATGACTCGCCCAGTTTCACAAAACTAGGAAGTATCTAAGGCCATGTTTGAACCCAGGTTCTTCTGACTCCAGGCCTGACTCTATCCACTGAGCCATCTAGCAATTCTGACATAGTGTTTTGTTCAGTTGCTTCAGTCCTGTCTAACTTTTGTGACTCCTTTTAAGGCTTTCTGGCAAAGATACAAGGCTGGTCTGCCGTTTCCTTCCCCAGCTCATTTTACAAATGAGAAACTGAGGCAAATAAAGTTTACTGACTTGCCCAGAATTACACAGCTTGTAAGTGTCAGAGGCTGGATTTGATTTATGAAGATGGCTCTTCCTGACTTCAGGCCCAGCACTCTATCTTCTGAGCCACCTAGCTGTTCCTACACATAATAAGTACTATATAAATGTTAGCTATTATTGTATTAGAGGAAATAAAAATAAAACAATACTGTACAGTGATAATGCTTAAGTTCAGGGAAAAAAAAGTGAAGAAAATGTATCACCTTCCCTTTACTGGGGACCAGAAGTATTATGGTTGTGGAATTCTGCATATCAGAAGTGGTTAATTTTAATGAACTGACATAATAAAGCAAACCTCCCCAGCCACACCCCTTTCTTTGTTTATCTTTGGTATAAAGGAAGGATCTCCTTCCTTTTGGGGGGAAAGAAGGAATCCTTAAAAAACGAACGGACCATCAAATTAAAGGGATCAGCAACAAAAAGAAAGACTATCTCTGAGAGCCCACAGGTTGAGGCTGAGGATGATGAGGAAAAGAGGAAAGCCTGCACTTTCAACACTAAAATCAAGGTAAGTAAAATCTATAATCACTGGGAACCTTCTGGGAGGTCCAGCACTGTTTGCCCAAGGAATGTAAATATCAACTTCCTTTTCTAATGGGTTTTTAACAAAGAAAGGATTCCAGGCAAGTTTCCATTTGAGGGGCGCTCTTTGTGTCTAAAGGAGGGTATTCCAAGTACTCAGACATCTTTGTCTTACCTGAAAGCTTTCCATAGTTATGGTACAAGAATAAGAAACAGAAGCATTTGAGTTTTCTATGAAGTGCCAGCTCTGTGGAATGAGCTAAGGGTCATGGATGATTGAGTGTAAACTTATGGAGGACAGAGATAAGTACATAAATGAGGACAAAGGTGAATACAAAGGAAAAAATTGAAGAAAGTGCTCTAAAACATTTAAAGAGGAAGATATCACTACTTTTTTGTTGGGGTAGAAGGGAGAAGAATTTAAAAAAAGAGAAAGCCTGACCTGGAGTCAAGAAAACCTGGGTTCAAATCCTGCCTCAAACATTTAATAGCTGCATGACTCTAGACCAGTTTCCTCATCTGTAAAATGGGGGTAATAATAGCACATACCCCCTCCCTAATGTTGTTGTGAGAATAAAATGAAATAGTATTAGTAAAGAGTTTTGTAAAATTGAAGGCACTGAAAGATTGCAGAAGGAAGAATCCCAAGTCCAGGTGTGTCAGAAAGCATAAGCAAAGGGATGACTGGATGGATGTGACT
Source organism: Monodelphis domestica (assembly GCF_027887165.1). Classification (NCBI taxonomy): domain Eukaryota; kingdom Metazoa; phylum Chordata; class Mammalia; order Didelphimorphia; family Didelphidae; genus Monodelphis; species Monodelphis domestica. Next base: position 287,055,147 of record NC_077231.1, read on the forward strand.
GTGACTGGAGAGCATGGAATGAGAAGACGGGATGCTGAATGGTCCATTCTGGCTAGAATATTGATTATGGCAAGGGGAGTAGCATGAATAAGGCTGGAAGGGAAGATTGGACCAAGATTGTAGAAGGCCTTAGAACTCAAGATCACATTTCTAATGGATTCTGGAGCTTCCACATAAGCATGGGCTAGTTAGAGTTTGGGTGGATTCCAGTATCAGCAGGATTCAGTAGCATTGTGTAAAGCCAAAAGACACACACACAGGCCAGAGAAGGGAGCTTGATAACCAACCGTGCTCATGTACTCTGCCTTGGTTAGACTGTTGTGGGGTGCAGAGGTGAACCCCCAGGGTTCAGGAAGGATACCTTTTGCAAGAATGCCAGACTCCAAAACTTAGCTTAAAAATAAAAAGGAGAAATTTATTAATTTAGAAAGTAATGTTGAGAATGGCCAGGAGGATAGTAGAGGTGGAACAGCAAGATGGAAGGCTGCTCCCAGAATCCATCATTGCTGGGAATTTTATACAACAGTGAGGACGTGATGCTGTGTCACAGTGAAGACATGTAAGGCATTTAGTGGTGGAGGGTTTGGTCATCTGATTGGAGTCTACCTGAAGATCCTCCTAGTTTAGGGGACAGATGGATAGCTGAGATACAGTCCAATGGTATCCAGATATAGCCTGGAGGTACATCTCTATGTCTGTCTGGCTCAGATCTAAAGGACAGCCCAAGGATGATGATAATAATCTCTCAGGGTCTTATAGAAGTTATCAGATGTTCTTGGGCTAGGAGTCACAAGGTCAGAAGGGAACAAAGGGATCTCCCTGCTTACAGTTTGCCTGAGTTTGGGGTACGATGCCCATGTCAAGACCTGTATGTATTATTTACATTCTTGGATGCCACATTTTAGGAGAACTTTGACGAGCTAGAAGTAGAAGTAGATAAACTTGACTTTTCTTGTTTAGTCATTGCAGTATGACTTAGTAACCACATTTGAAATTTTCTTGGTAAAAAAACTGGAGTGATTTGCCATTTCCTTCTCTAGCTCATTTGAAAGTTGAGGAAATCTGGACAAATTGGGTGAAGTAACTTGCCCAGGGGCAGCTATGTGGCTCAGTGGATAGGGAGCCAGGTGTGGAGATGGAGCAGCTTGGGTTCTAATCTGGTCGCAGACACTTGCTAGCTGTGTGACACTGGGCAAGTCACGTAACCCCAAATGCCCAGCCCTTATCCCTCTACTGTCTTAGAACTGATGCTTAGCATTACTTCTAAGAGAGAAAGTAAGGGTTTGGTTTTGTTTTACAGGACTTCCCCAGAGTCGAGCAGCTATGAAGTACCTGAGGTTGGATTTGAACTCATGAAAATGAGTCTTCCTGACTTCAAACCTGACTCTATCCACTGTGCCACCTAGCTGCCTGATGAAGTTGGTTAGGGGATTAGCACCACATAGAGATTTAGTTAAAGGAATTGGGAATGTCGAATCTAGAGAAGATCTAGGGGAGAAAATGAGAACATAGCAAAGAAGACTTCTACTTAATAGAAGAGAAAATGTGCAAATAATTAGAGCTCTTAAAAATTGAATAGGTTTGCTCGAAGCAGAGAGCAACCAGTCTTTGAAGGTCTACTAATTAGGCTCCTCTAGTCTCCCACTAATGCATCTTAAGTATTGCTCCAGTCATTCTCCTTAAACTCAGATCTGACACTTAAAGCCCTATTCCACCTGACCCCAACTAATCATTCCAGCTTCATTGGACATTACACTTCTCTGTCTGTCTCTCTGTCTGTCTGTCTGTCTGTCTCTCTCTCTTTTCTCTCTCTCTCTTTTCTCTCTCTCTCTCTCTCTCTCTCTCTCTCTCTCTCTCTCTTTTCTCTCTCTCTCTCTCTCTCTCTCTCTCTTTCTCTCTTTCTCTCTCTCTGTCTCTCTCTCCCTCTTCTCTCTCTCCCTCTCTCTTTCTCTCTCTCTGTCTCTCTTTCTCCCTCTCCCTCTCTCTGTCTCTCCCTCTCTTTCTCTCTCTCCCTCTTCTCTCTCTCTTTCTCTTTCTCTCCTTCTCTCTCTTTCTCTCTAAGATCATAATGAACATACAAGTTCTAACTGAAGTCATGGAAGCAGATGTGATGATCAAGGAGACAGCAATTAGAAGAGCATTAGGAAATGTATGAAGAAAAGAATGAGGCATTGGCTAAGACAGAGCTAGGAGCAATGGATGGAAGTCACAGAGGCACATTTAGACCTGTTATCAGGAAAAGCTTCCCAACAATTACAGGCTGCCCCAATTAAAGGACTGCCCCCAAAGGTGGTGGATTCCTGCTCCTCAGAACAGGTATGGTACAATGGGTAGGGATTCCTTTTGTGTCTAAATCCAACCCTAGATGATTGCTGGAGTCACTTCTAACTCTCAAATCTGTGATTCTCTGAAGGAATAGAAAGACAGGAAGACTATCATGAGTGTCTGGCCTTGGAAACCAAGGAAAGAAGGATCAAGGGAGTCAGTTGAACCAGCTAGTTATAAGATAGATTTCCTCCTACTTTGTTTCATGTCTCACATCAGCCAAAGATCCAATGTCACCTTGTTGTCCTTGCTGCGAGGCTATGTTGCCAAGGGCAGCTTCTCTTGAGAAGGACCTAAAGCTTTTGTTGTTTTTTGTCTGCTTCCAACGTTTTTATTCTGGGTCACAATTATTTCATCTTCAGTGCAGGTGACCCCTCCCCAGCAATAAAAACAAAGGGCCTCCACAGGGCTCCCCATGTGCTCTGGTTTCCAGTGGTGAAGGGAGGGCCAATCAGGCTGGAAGGGGTGTGGGGGGGCCTTGAAGACTGGCTGAGGAAGACTGAAAAAGGGGAGAGGGCCACAGAGAGGTGGTCACAGTCAGAGCTTTACAGTTTTGCAGGCAGCCCACTGCTTGGGCACATTCCTGTGGGCTGCTGAGTGCTGGCAATGTAGTAATTGGGGCTGGGGATGGGAAGACAGACTAAAAGTGCATCTTGGGAAAATAGATAAAACATCCAAAAAGACATTAAAATTTCTCAGCACTTCCATGTATCAGTGACCATGGAAATATAGTCAGTGAGTCATTAAGTATTAATTAAGCCCTTACCAGTCTAAGCAATGGGGATAAGATTATCCCTGCCCTCAAGAAGCTCCTAGTTTGATAGGGGAAATCATGCAATATACAGTTGGCATTCACCCTTTAACAGAGGATTTTAAAACTCTTTAGTATAAATCAAATTCTGTAGATTATTAGATTATTTTTTAAACCCTTACCTTCTGTATTAGAATCAATATTATGTATTGGCTCCAAGGCAGAAGAGCGGTAAGGGCTAGGCATTGGGGGTTAAGTGAGACTTGCCCAGGGTCATACAGTTAGAAAGTGTCTGAGACCAGATTTGAACCCAGAACTTTCCATCTCTGGGCCTGGCTTTCTATCCACTGAACCACCCATCTATCCCCTACTAGATTATTGTTTATTAGACTATTAATTAAACATTAAGGACTGGAGGAATTCCATGTGAACTGGAATGACCTCCAGGAAGTGATGCAGAATGAGAGGAGCAGAACCAGGAGAACATCGTACACAGAGACGGATACACTGTGGTACAATCAAATGTAATGGACTTCTCCATTAGTGGCGGTGCAATGATCCTGAACAACTCAGAGGGATCTATGAGAAAGAACGCTATCCACATCCAGAGGAAAAACTGTGGAAATAGAAATGCGGAAGAAAAACAACTGCTTGAGGGCAATATGATTGGGGATATAGACACTAAAGGAACATCCTAGTGCAATCAACAGCATGGAAATAGGTTCTGATCAAGGACACGTGTAATACCCAGCTACGGGAGGGGGTTGGGGGAAGGGAGGAAAAGAACATGATTTTTGTAACCAAGGAATAATGTTCTAAATTGACTAATTAGATAAAATATTTTTAAAAAAATAAACATTAACAGTGTAAGCTCCTTGAGAGCAGGGCTCATTTTCATTTTCCTTTGTATTCCCCAGTCCTTAGCACCTGGTAGGAAGGCACTTGTTAAATTTTATTCTCTTGGTTAACTTTCTGTTTGGTGTGTTGTTATTTCTTTCTTCTCCATAAGACAAGACACTGTAGCAACATGAGCTCAGAAGAGAGCAGATGATGCTTATTTTAGTGCTAAATTCTAAACATCAAAGTTGGACATATAAAAATCTCCCCTAATTAAATGAGTACCAAGCCTGTTTCTAACTCCTTCAGTGAGGCAGCTGCTGGCTCAGTGGATAGACCTAGAGTCAGGAAGCCCAAGTTCAAATCTAGCCTCAGACACTCACTAGCTGGGTCACTCTAGGCAAGACACTCTGCCTGCCTCTGTTTCCTCACCTAGAAAATGGGGATAATGATGATACCTACCTTCCAAGATTCACAGGACATAAATGTTTGTTCCTTTTTCTTCCCACTTTCAGAGTCTGAGATCTCATTGTCTCAATCATCTACCTCTTGGCATTGCTTCTAGACAAAGAGCCCAAAAGCCCATCAGAGCATTATGTCAGTTAATACATCAATCACAGATTTTGTGCAAGTTATCAAACACAACTCAAGAATGTTATGTAAAGTCACTGAAAGTTGCTGAGGGTCTTTTATTGGGTCCACAGCCCCGTTTTTTGGTCTTTCTTCCAAAGCAGGAAGTAGTGCTAATCCCACCAGCAAATATTTCAGTGTGTCTTGTCATTTATTCAATGGATAGTAGAAGTGGAGCAGCTGGATGGCTCAGTGGCTAGAGCACCAAACCTGCAGACAGAAGGTCCTGGAAGACTGACCATGTAATTGAGACTTTTTAAACTTCTCTTCAATCATGAACAAACATTTCTCCTAGGTGCTATACAATTTTAGGAATAGCCTTTGATTGTATCCTGACCCCAGACACTTTGGTTCTTAATCCTGAACCTAATTTAAAAAATGCTGGGGTAGCTAAGTGACTCAATGGATAGAAAACCAGATTTATAGTAGGAAGGTCTTGGGTTCAAATTTGACCTGAGACACATCCTAGCTGTATAATTCTAGGAAAGTCACTTATCCACCATTGCCTAGCCCTTATTACTCCTTTGCCTTGAAAAAATACACAGTAGAACCCTGTTTGCCTTAGTTTCTTCATCTGTAAAATGAGCTAGAGAAGGAAATGGCAAAACACTCCAGGATATTCACCAAGGGAACGCCAAATGGGGTCACAAAGAGTTGAACAGGACTGAAACCCAGCTAAACAACCATGTACCAGGCACTGTGCTGAAGTACTTTGCCAGTATGATCTCATTTTATCCTCATAACAACTCTGTGAGGCAAGTTCTATTATTTCCCCCATTTTGTAGTTGAGGAAACTGAAGCAGAAAGAGGTTAAGTGATCTGCCCAGGATCACACAGCTTTATTCAGTTCATCCCCTAGCAGATTCTAGTACAACACATAAAAGCAATGTCTGTAGATACTTTCCTTATAACATATTTGAGTGAGTATTTTTACTTTCCATCTTATAATCAGTACTAAACATTGATCCCAGGGCAGAAGAGTGGTAAAGGCTAGGCCATGGAGGATAAGTGACTTGTCCAGGGTCAAACACTTAAGAGGTATCTGAGGCCAGATTTGAACCCAAGATCTCCCATCTTTAAGCCTGGCTCTCTATTCACTGATTCACTTAGCTGCTTCTCAGCATGTATTTCTTAAGTACACTGGTGAAAAGCTACATACACATGCCTAATCTGAGGACCAACCTAGTGATATCTGAAGCTGTTAATCACTAGGTGGACCATAGAATGACTTCTTTTCACTATAATAATTCATCACTGACCATATATGAGATTATTAAGGGAATTATAAGTGTTAGGAGAGGGGGCAGCTGAGTAGCTCAGTAGATTGAGAGCCAGGCCTAGACATGGGAGGTCCTGGGTTCAAATCTGGCCTCAGACACTTCCCAACTGTGTGACCCTGGGCAAGTCACTTGACCCCCCCATTGCCTAGTCTTTAACACTCTTCTGCCTTGGAACCAATACAGAGTATTGATTCCAAGATGGAAGGTGAAGGTTTAAGAAAGAAAATGTTAGGAGACAGAATTCCCAAACTGAGAAAGTTATACATCCTAGAAATCTCATCTTAAAATAATGAAAATTTGCTTAACATTTTTTAAAAAGTCACACAAGAAGTGCTCCTATGTGCTTTTCACATCCTGGGCTTGACTTACCCATTAAATAAGATCCTCAGAAAGAAGGCAACAATGCTCTTTCACTTCCTTTGTAATTTCCCAAAGCATTTGATACAGATTAGCCACGAGCTGATCAGTGTATGAAATTTTTTTCTTTTTTTTTTTAAACCCTTACGTTCTGTCTTAGGATCAATACTGAGTGTCAGTTCCATGGCGGTGGAGTGATCAGGGCTAGGCAATTGGGGTTAAAAGACTTGTCCAGGGTTACACAGCTGGGAAGTGCCTGGAGTCAGATTTGAACCTAGTACCTCCTGACTCCAGGTCTGGTGCTCTTTCCACTGAGCCATCTAGCTGCCCAATGTATGAAATTCTTAAGCTAAGGACTGAGTTTTGCTGATTCATAGAAGAATGGACAAGAAGAAGTCATCCAGATGGACGATTCCATTATTGTGGGCTTTGAGGCACCACCCATCTTGCTATTCTCTCTCTCTCTCTCTCTCTCTCTCTCTCTCTCTCACACACACACACACACACACACACACACACACACACTCTCACACTCATTTTTTCAGGCTGGCCTTGTTTCTAGGATGATTACATAGCGTTTCCATATTTTAGTTCCTTTAAGAAAGGATGTGCTGAGATTTGGAAATGGAGAAGGGTCTAGTTTTTTGAAATCCATTTCTTCAAGTGGTGAACCAAGTCTTTTCTTTGCCATTCCAGGTAATTCTTTTTTTTTTTTAAACCCTTACCTTCCATCTTGGAGTCAATACTGTATATTGGCTCCAAGGCAGAAGAGTGGTAAGGGCTAGGCAATGGGGGTCAAGTGACCTGTCCAGGGTCACATAGCTGGGAAGTGTCTGAGGCCAGATTTGAACCTAGGACCTCCCATCTCTAGACCTGGCTCTCAATCCACTGAGCTACCCAGCTGCCCCCCATTCCAGGTAATTCTTGCTAGTGTAGAGATGTGAAAAAGGAATGGCATGAAAGCCACATCCTCTCAAACAGGAAGAATGGTTTTTATCTTCCGTATAATCGATGCCAGCATTTTTTGGTGCAACACCTCATTAGAGAAGATGTATTTTCTGTCTCTTGACCTTTCCTTTTGTTAGTATTCTGTGATATTCACACACTGTATTTTTAAAAAGGGCAAATAAAGGAACATTCAAAATCAACACAATAGGAGATTTTGCAGGCCTTATTACAAGTATTACAGCTTATGGACCCACTTAGTGAACACATTAAAAAAAAAAAACCCTCAAGTTGGATGCAGTGAATAGCAAAGCTATCAACTTCTTTCCCAAGTTCTATTCTAGACTTATCTACTCATTTGAATGAATCAGATACCATCATTTATTCCAGCTATTTAGTGTGATGCGTACAAGCAATTTCTACTCATACCTTTTCCTTCTATTCAAATTCAACTAGTATTTCTGAAGGTCCCACTATGTTTCAAGGACTCTGATTTCATTGAGCAACACAGTAAATTTATGATTTGAAATTAAGTAACTATCTACTTCTATAATTATTTAAAAAGATCTTGTGATACTGTAAAGTTCTATAGTCCGTCTTCAGAAAGAGACAAGGGTTAGCTAGTTTTTCTAGGACAAAAAGGCTGTTTCTGTAAATGCCTAGCTAGTCTCAAAGAAAGGCAAACAATTATTTCTGATTGGTCTTTGGAGGTCATTGACCAGTTTGAAGCTTTTCTCCATCTCCACACATTATCATCCAATCTGGGTCTTTTACTAGCAGTGTGACCCTGGACAAGTCATTATCTCAGCTTTCTCATTTATAAAGAGCTCGGCAAAGAAACGGCAAACTACTCTAGAATCTTTGCCAAGAAAACTCCCCCAAAAGGTCTCACAAAGAGTTAGACACAACTGAAAATGACTAAGCAACAATCTGAGTGTTTGCTATTAAGACAGTATTATTTATGCATACACAGTCACTTCTAAAACTGAAAATGGTACAGGTAAATTGTTGACGTATTGAGGGCACTAAATAGCAGGCTAGCGAAGAAACTAAAGTCGAACTGACTGAAAACTAGTGAAGAACACACAGCACATTCCACTTGGAGCCCAAGAAAAGCTTCTTTGGCCAATTCCCAATTTCCAACCTAAACTCATTGCATCCATCTTTTAGGTTCCAAGTGTTTCAATCTGAGTAACTCCTTATGGCTTGGTAATTCTGATCCAAAAAATCTCTGCTCCCAGGCAAAGACGATCCTGATCCAATAAAATCATAGAGCTTCAATGAGTGTACTACCGCTTCATCCAAACAACCCTCATATAGAAATCGAGTTCACTAACAAAAGGGCCAGTTAGCTTTTAAGATAATGGAAAAACATACCTTTTCTTCAGTTCTCTGATTTCCCACCACTGATAATTTTTTCCTAATTGCATGTAAAGGATACTTTACAAAACTGGCAAAGCGAGACTGTTGCAGTCGATTTTCCATTGTGGTCGAAGCAAGAGGATTCGTGATCAGTGCCCTGTTGTTTTAACTACCGCCTTTTCAGGACTGGCAAAGTTTCCCAGAAGCAAGTTCAGATACCAAAGGCACACTCAGTGACTCCTCGACCTCCTTGCACACAACTGTACGGTTCCCCAGATTGGCCACATCCCTTTCAGTAATGGTGCTGCTGGAGCCCGAAGAGGAAATACAACGTCTACAAGTGACCAGCGTTGAAATACTGTCAGAACAACAAGAGCTGGGAGAAACTGACAGCATGTGGACTTGCCAGCAGCTGATCTGACAGTCCTATTTCTAGCAAGAGCATTCTGTTACAAGCTATATTAATGTTAGATAGATGATGGCTTTCCACGCCCACAGGCTCCCATGAGGTTTAATCTTAATTCCTTTGACAGCTTTTCCAGCTCTTAGGAAGACAAGAGACCTACTTTCTCCCCTCCCCCCTTCTGGTTTCTCTTAATCTCCAATCTCCACACACACACACTCTCAGTATTTTACCCGGTCTAAAATGTTGATCTAATCTTGAGAACCATTTCAGATAAGTTGTTGTTGTTGTTTTTTTTGAACTCGCTTCATTGTGATCAAGCTGTTCAGAGCCACCACTAAAAGCTATTAGCTTACATAGCTATACATTATGCAATCTGGGCAGTAACCTGATATTGTACATTAATTGAATAATAGCTGCAAACGGATTCTGCTCTGAATTAGAGTTCTCCTCCCTGTGCACATCCTTATCTCAATTCCACAGACTGGATCGGAGAATATTAGATTTCCCCTGGCTTTGTGCTTAGTAGCAGGGAGGGAAAGTATTTCATATTTGGCTTTTGCCCATGATCCCAAGGCAAAGAAGGGTTCGTCCTTTGGGAAAAAAAAATGACACGGTTTTGGCCCTGAAGGAAGAGCTAATGGTTCATAAAAATGTGAAAGTTTAATATCGCAAATACCCCAGATCCCTGGGCCCAATAATAGAGCTGGGTAGATCTGAACAGAGTCCCCGAATAGGCTTTCTTACTCTTTTAATTTAGCAGAAACTGTTTCATTAGTTACTTCTGTGAGAGTACGCCATGGAGATGCATGACAAGACGCTAATAAAAAGTCATTAGGCGTAGCGACCTGCTTTAACAAAGAAACAGAAAATGATTCTTCCTGCCTTATTCCCCCATTAAAGTGAGCAGAGGTGGAGGGGAAGAGCTCCAGGTTCTACACTCTGGCCAGAGGAGCTCTGTATGAAGTCACTGGGGCCTTGCTGGCTCAGGTTCCTACTTTGTGCAAACACATTGAGTGTGCCTAAATGAGTGCTTTGCTGTCTGGGCTCCAACCCATCTGTCAGGATGGCACAGGGCCCACTTACAAGGTGATCTTCCCCTGTCACTGGAGTCTGCCTACCAACCCCAAAAGTCATGTCTAGAACGCCCCTGGTGGCTGGCCTGCTGGTCCCCCTGGGAGCACGCCCTTCCTTAAGAGCTTTCTCTGCCTGTCTTCTTCTCTGTTTCAAACAAACAAACAAACAAACAAACCAGCCAGCCAGCCAGCTCTGATAGAAGAAAAGAGACAAGTTGAGTCTGGGAGAGCACAGGATGCTAAGAGCAAGCTGCATTACTGGTCATTTTCCAGATCCCCATGAGTATATTGCCCAAGCTTTTCGAATAACCCCCCTTCTGAGGGAACACAAGCCCCAGGAGATGAGGGCCAGTAGAGAGAGGCAAAGGTGCATCCGCCAGAGTCCACAGGGATCTGATGAGCTACCTTCTTTTTCCTGTTTTCCGAATCCTAAAACCCTCTGCCGGCATCTCTCCTTATTTTAAGCTTCTGTGTGTCACCCTTTCCAGAACGAGGCAGGCAGATGGACTCTGCCTTATTGTATGATCAAAATCTTTTCCCAGTGGGCAAATACAAAACAGGCTTCATTCAGGTTGGCTTCTATGCTGTCCCTTTCTCTCAATGGAGAAGGGGTGTGGCTTGAAAAGATAAGATAAGGGACAACCAGGTAGGGTTGTCCAAAAGAAAGGACAATCAGGATTGCAAACCAGGCCTAGAGACAGGAGGTCCTGGGTTCAAATTTGGCCTCAGACACTTCCTAGCTGGGGGAAGACCCTGGGCAAGTCACTTAACCCCAGTTGCTTAGCCCTTACTGCTCTTCTGCCTTGAAGTCAATACTTAGTTAGTATTGATTATCTGACAGAAGGGTTTAAGAAAAATGGAAAAGTTAGGGAAAGGAAGATGAGGGAGGGCTAACAAGGCTGAACACAGAACTGGTGAAGTGAAAACCAAGCCTAGCTTACACTCAGTGACTCAATAAATAATATGATCAGATGAGAGATGGCACCAGAAAGGCATTGTTTGCTTTCCAATTTCCCTTTAAGAAACCATCTCTTTCAGGTTCTAGGTATCTGGGTGCTTTTGAGTCCATTTCTGGATTCCTATTTGGGGGCTAGTAATATCTGTGCAAATAAGATTTAAACTATGGAGGACTACTGCAGGTAGGTAAGTAGGTAGTAGTAGTAGTAATCGTATTAGTAGCTGTTAGTATTTATATATCATCTACTATGTATCAGGAACTGGGCTAAATACTCTATAAATCATTATCTTTGATCTTGGCAACAACTCTGCAATGTAGGTACTATTTTTTAAAGTATGTATGTGTGTATCTATCTATCTATCTATAATTAATTATTTTAGAATATTTTTCCACGGTTACATGATTCATGTTCTTTCCCTCTCCTCCCTCCTCCTTCCCGTAGCCAACGAGCAATTCCACTGGGTTTTACATGTGTGTATCACTGATCAAGACCTATTTCCATATTATTAATATTTGCAGGGGGCAGTTGGGTAGCTCAGTGGATTGAGAGCCAGACCTAGAAATGGGAGGTCCTGGCTTCAATTCTGACCTCAGACACTTCCTAGCTGTGTGACCCTGGGCAAGTCACTTAACCCCCATTGCCTAGCCTTTACCACTCTTCTACCTTAGAACCAATACACAGTATTGATTCTAAGACAGAAGGTCAGGGTTTAAAAAAATATATTTGTAATAGAGTGATCATTTAGAGTCTACATCCCCAATCATATCCACATCAAACCATGTGATCAGTCCTGTTTTTCTTCTGCATTTCTACTCTGTGTGGGTACTATTATCATCTCCATTTTACAGATAAGGAAACTGAGACAGAGTATAACTGATAAGCTCAAGGTCACATAGCTAGTAAGTGTCTGAAACCAAAGGACCTTCCAGACTCTAGACCCAGCACTCCACACAACATAATGATTTCAGTATACTGCCTCAAGAACCATTCCCTACCCTCATCCCCCAAAGTAACAACAACAATAATTACAATAACAACTCACATTTATATAGCACTTACTTTGTGCTAAGGGCTTTACAATTGTTATTTCATTTTATCCTTAAAATAATCCTGGGATGTAGGTGCTATTATTATTCCCATTTTATAAATGAAAAAACTGAGACAAATAGGAGTTAAGTGGGTTTCGGAGGTCACAGAGCTGGGAAGTATAGAGCAGAATTTTAACTCAAATCTTCTTGATTCCAGGACAAACACTATCTATTGTGCCTCAGTATACTGCCTTAAGTGGGGCTCTTCCTTCCCTCCAAAACTACACTTTTAGATGTTATCATATAATCTACTATTCTAAAAAATATTCCACTATGTGTTCTTTCCTGAGATCCAATAGTTTAGAAAAGCATCGAGTTCCTAGCTCAAAGGTTTTTCCTTCCAGAGCCTGAAGATCCTATTTGCCTCTCCATTTTTGTTTGACTAGTATGGGAGTGTTCTATCTCTTTCCCTAGATTGGCATTCAGAATACTCAACAGGAAGGAAAGAATTTAAGACCAAGCAAGGATAGAAAATATTTTTAAAAATGTAAAATAAATAATTTTGATTACATTAAATTAAAAAGATTTTGTACAAACAAAACCAATGCAACTAAAATTAGGAGGGAAACAACAAATTGGGAAAAATCTTTATAACAAAAACCTCTGACAGATCTAATTTCTCAAATTTATAAGCAGCTAAATCAATTGTACAGAAAATCAAGCCATTCCCCAATTGATAAATAGGCAAGGGACATGAATAGGCAATTTTCACATAAAGAATCAAAACTATCAATAAGCACATGAAAAAGTATTCTAAATCTCTTATAATTAGAGAAATGCAAATCAAAATAACTCTGAGGTATCACCTCACACCTAGCAGATTGACTAATATGACAGCAAAGGAAAGTAATAAATGTTGGAGGGAGTGTGGCAAAATTGGGGCACTAATACACTGCTGGAGCTGTGAATTGGTCCAACCATTCTGGAGGGCAATTTGGAATTATGCCCAAAGGGTGCTAAAAGACTGCCTGCTCTTTGATCCAGCTATGCCACTGCTAGGTTTGTATCTCAAAGAGATAATAAGAGAAAAGACTTGTACAAAAATATTTGTAGTCTCACTCATTATGATGGCAAAAAAAATTGAAAATGAGGACTGCCCTTCAATTGGGGAATGGGTGAACAAATTGTGGTATCTGTTGGCAATGGAATACGATTGTGCTAAAAGGAATAATGAACTGGAGGAATTCCATGGAGACTGGAATGACCTCCAGGAATTGATACAGAGTGAAAGGAGCAGAACCAGGAGAACATTATATAGAGACTGATATACTGTGGTACAATTGACTGTAAAGGACTTCTCTACTAGCAGCAATGCAGTGATCCAGGATAATTCTGAGGGACTGAGGAGAAAGATGCTATCCACATCCAGAGAAAGAACTGTGGGAGTAGAAACACAGAAGACAAACATTTGCTTGATCACATGGTTCAATGGGGACATGACTGGGGATGCAGACTTTTAACAATCACTTTGTTACAATATTAATAATATGGAAATAGATTTTGAACAATGATACATGTAAAACCTAGTGAAATTGCTCCTTGGCTATGGGAGGAGGGAAGGAGGAGGGAAAGAACATGAATCATGTAACCATAGAAAAATAGTCTAAATTAATTAATTTTAAAAATACTTAACAGCAAACATTTGCACTGCCTTAGCAAGGTTGGTCATTTTACCTGAACCAAGTTTAGGTGATCTCTGTGCAGTTTATACATTTATACTAAACCCTTTTTTTCTGAATGACTTTAAAGGCAAAGTTATAACCTTACATAGCCCCTCCCTGAGCCCCATCTCAAGGGAAAAGGAGAGAGAAGGGGCAGCTGGGTGGCTCAATGGATGGAGAACCAAACCTAAAAATGGGAGGTCAGAGGTTCAAAAGTGGCCTCAGGCACTTCCTCACATGTGACTGGGCAAGTCGCCTAAACCCCATTGCCTAGCTCTTACTGTTCTTCTGCCTTAGAATCAATACCCAGTATTGATTCTTAGACAGAAGGCAAGGGTTAATTTAAAAAGAGAGAGAAAAGGGAAGGGGGGGGGGGCAAGAGAAATAGAGGGAGAGAGAAGAAAAGGGGAGGAAAGAAGGGGAGAGAAGGCAAGAAAGAAGGAGAGGAGCGAGTAGGAGAAAACTAATGCCCAAATAGAGTTAAAAGATCTTTGCCAAATATAATTAAAGCCAGGAAGTAATAATATTTCACCCTCAATTCCTTTTCAATTAGTAGAGAGAAAATGCACAGTTAGGCGGCTGCAGCTCCTCAGCATAGTTTGGGACTAACTAGATCCTCCAATCCAATCCAACAAGAATTGATTAAGGCTCTCCTACTGCCAGGGTAGCCAGCCTGGGGGAGGGTAGAAGCCAGAATGCCCCGGGACCATTAATAAGAAGCTATGATGTTTTATTCAAAATTGCCATCATTACAGTGTGTCCATTATCAACCAACAGGCATTTGAAATCACTTATTTCCTGCTGGGCATTCCGCCAATGGCTGGTCTCAGGACACACACATATCTTTAAGTGTAATATCTGAGGACTCAAAAACTGATGAAGAATGAGAGAGGGAGAGCTGGGAGGACAAGACATACTCTTAACAACACTGTATAAATGAGCCGGGGAAGCTGGAGGAATTCAGATCAATGCAGTGATCATCTATGACTCCAGAGGACCAAGGAGGAAACACCTTCCAGGTCGGAGACCAATTTCAGCTTCAGAACAAGATCAGCATCATTTTTGCATACAGGAACTGAGGGAACTAGCTTTGCTTGACCATACATGCTTGTTACAAGAAATGTATTTTTTCCATTTGAGAGGGAGGACAGGAAAGAGAGAAAATAGAGTTTAAAAATTTTGTGGTGTATGTGTCTGGATATGAAATGATGCCCGAAATTTCAGAGCTCATGGGATTATTTGTTTTCCTTCACCCTTTTACATTGTATGAGAGATCTGCCAAGAAGAGGAAGTAATTTGTGTTTGTGATATAAAGAACAACAAAACACAACAATAAACTTCTTAAACTTCTCAGATGTCTCTGAGTTGTTGCTAAGATATAAAGTAAGGGTTTAAAAAGAAAGACAAAGAAAACACTTTTCAAACCTTCAGATACTGTGTAAGACTAGTTCTTATAATTGTTATATTCCTTGCTAACTCTCTCTGTCTGTCTTTCTCTCCCTCTCCTTCCCTCCCCCCTCTCTGTCTCTGTCTGTCTGTCTGTCTGTCTCTCTCTCTCTCTCTCTGTCTTTCTCTCTGTCTCTCCCTTCCTCCCTCTCCCTCTCTTCCTATACACATACACATACACATGGAAAGGCAACAAATAAGGGGATAACGAGGCAAAAAGTGTTAATATCATTCTTACTCTGGCAAAACAAACCCAAAATGCCCAGATGAACTCCTTAATGCAACTGAAGTCTTTAAATTGGAAAAAGTACTCGACTCCGTCTAATATAGGAGTTCTCACTAAGAAAATTGCTCTTTAGCCCATCCTCAAATCTGGTCCTGAATTAAAGTAAAAGAAAATCTATAAGATATAAGAAGATGAAGTGTTATGGAAAAACTGTCCAAATGCAAAAAGAAAGGGGGGAGGTATTAATAGTCCCCGGAGTCCTTTGGTGGGGGTGACCACCAGAACATTTAGCCTCCCTGAGAGTAGCCAGGCAGGGAGTCTCCTGAGGTCCATACACCAACCCTACAGGCCTGTGGGTTGATTTGGGCTAGTAAATGGCTTCCTGTGGATGCTACCAGCTTTACATTAAGTGAAAAGAAAGGATAGAATTAAGTTTATTCTCTTTGGCAGTCCTGATGGGACAAGTTTTTCTGCCACCAAACCTACAGGTCACGCATTTCTCCGAGTTCAATGGAGGCTTGACCGTCCAAAGTCTGCCTCTAGACACAAAGATTTTCACCATGCCTAGAAGCATTTCAACCTTTGCTTACATCCTGGGAGTTCAGAGTCCACATATACACATTCATATTGCCCAATCAGTATCTCATAGGTTTTGACCCCTTACCTTCCATCTTAGAATCAATACTCGGTATTGGTTCCAAGGCAGAAGAGTGGTAATGGGGGTTAAGTGACTCATCCAGGGTCACCCAGCTAGGAAGATTCTGAGGCTCTCAATCCACTGAGCCACCCAGCTGCCTCCCATCCCATCCTTTTTAAAATAATTCTGAAGTCATTCTCTGTCCCTCCTTCCTTCTTCCTCATAAAATTCTTCTTTACTTCCTTCAGGACATAGTGGAAGCCTTTCTATATCTCTCCAATTGCTGGGGCACTTTCTCCTTTCCCTTCCCTCCCCAACAATCTCAGACTTATTATGTACATATTTTCATGTGTCTCTCTCCCTCCTCTAGGACCGGACTTCCATTTTTCATCATGTCCCAGTGTCAAGGCCCTTAATACATCCTGGTTGGTTGATTTAATTTAATTCTAGATTTCTAGTTGTTTTTTTTTTTTTAAGGATCTTGGTATCCTCAGAATAACCAGATTCTCACTCCAAGGGCAAAATAAGGATTGTGTATTTCTGAGGATTTGAAGCACTTTTTGGAACTTACGAGGTCATAGCATGATTTCTCTAGTGAATGAATAGGCTCTTCACTTGGGGCCCTTGACCACACACACATACATATATATGTTGTTATTATTCAGTCATTTTCAGTTATGTCTGACTTCATGACCCCATTTGGGGTTTTCTTGCAAAGATACTAGATTGGTTTGCTATTTCCTTCTCCAACTTATTTTTTAGTGAGAAAACAGGCAAACAGGATTAAGTCAACCAGCTTCTAAGTGTCTGCGACCAGATTTGAACTCAGATCTTCCTGACTTCAGGCCCGTAGCTCTAGCAGCCTATATATCTATATCTACACATATACCTCTCCCACTTATATGTGTGTGTATCTATATCTATATCTATATATATTTCTGTATTGAGAACTATATTTTACTAGAATTGATTTCCTTTATAATCCTCTATTTTATTTTATGCATAGAGACCAACTATCACAAGGGTCTATGCTGTAAAAAAGATTCTGAAGGCCTGCTCTAGTGGGCTCTGGTGACCAAAGCCCTGCTTTACTGGGGCAAAAGTTTTTAAGAATCCTTATCATCCAGACATTTTAAATTCACTTTCCTTGGAGGAAGGGTTTCCCCAAGCAGATTTCCTATTCTATGCATGAAGCATATCTGCTATCTACCCAGTTCCAGGGCTTATCAGTGTTCAGGTGGGCCTTCTGCCAATTTCTGTTTTCCCACTGATAATGACTGTGAGCTGAGATCAGATTGGTATTGAGCTATTGCTCTCAGCTCTTCTCACCAAGTTACCACTGCACTGTCATCACTCTTTGCTTCCGGGCAATGAACCCATTTGTAATTTTAAGTCCCAGAATCCCTACTCCAATATCATTTTAAATTTCTCAGTCAACTTTCCCTGCCATGAGCAAAAACCAAACCCAAGGCATGCCAGCCTCCAGCCAGATCTCCCACGCTCCTCTTCCAAATTCTATTGTTACCAGTGTTAACATCCCTCCAAGATCCAGGGATATTCCCTTTGAGGGGAAGCCATAGTGATAAATTCGCATCCCCCCCCCCCCCCACTAGTCCAGTCAGAGAAGATTCTTAAATGTGTCTTTGCCTCCAGGCTAACTAAGGGTTTGGATGTAATCTAACAAAATGGAGAAAGATTTTACCTTAAATTCCCATGAATTAGAACCCCAAATTCCCAAGGAGACTTACTTCTGGTAGTTTTTTGAACTGGTCTTTAATGCTGGTTCTTCTTTTCCTTAGGTACTGATTGCCCTCTTTGAGAATCATGTTTTCTCTTGGCCAAAAATTTCTTCAAAGATCATTCCAAAAAAACAAAACAAAACCAAACCCCTTCCTCTGTGTAAAGGAAAGAGAAAGGGTTCTCTTTTAAACTAAGGAGAAATATGAAGACCAACTAAAGGGATTCATGAGCTAAGAGAAATGCTCTATTTTATTCCCATTTTCTCTATGGGAAATTCATTACAGGTCTTAAAAAAAAACAAACAAGAAAAGAAAGAGGCTTTTTAATGGTTCTGAAAAAGCTTTTGCCTAGAGGATTAGTAGGCTCACTTCTGAGGAGTGGCTGAAAAGCAAGAAGGTAATTGAAAACATGTGTGACTGGGCAAAGGGTACCTCATCAGGGATGCTAGCTATTATCAGGGATCCTTCCTTGGTCTAGGAAAGAGCAACCTCCATTTTAAAACCATTTCCCTAAGTCAATTGCTGAGTAAAAGTCAACCAGCCCCAGCTGGCTGGTTGGCCCAGGAGAGGGAGAATATTTACTGCTTACAAAAGGTAACAGAAGATATTCTATAGCTCCATCTTTGAGTTCTCTAGGCCTCCCTCTCCCCCCTCTTCCCCTACCAAGTAGGGATGAGATAATCATCTCATTAACTGGGGCAGTTCCTCTTTCCTGTCTTCGATTAAGTAGAATGAGCTACAGACTGAGAGATGCCCTCAAGCCCTTTCCAGTTCTAAATCCAGGAGGAACTCATCCAGCTCAAGATCAATGACCCAGTGAAAAAGATGGCTGCTATTAACTCAAAGGAGAGAGAGAATGTGATTGTCATTGGGGCTACAAGAGACTCGAGAGAAAGTAAGACTTGTCTCTTGTGGATAGATCAATAGATCAATAGATAGATACACATAAATATATGGGGGAGGATAATGCTGCTGTTGTTCAGTTGTTTCAGTCATGTCCAACTTTTTGTGACCCCATTTGGGATTTTGTTGGCAGAGATACTGAAGGGGTTTGCCATTTCCTTCTCCAGATCATTTTATGGATGAGGAAACTGAGGCAGAGTTAAGTGACTTGCCCAGAGTCACATAATTAGTTAGTTGTCCAAGGTTGGATTTGAGTTCAAGTCTTCCTGATTTGAGACCGAGCACTCCTTCCATTGTATGACCTAGTTGCCCTATATGTGTATATATATGTCTATATATGTATACATACACACATACATGTGGGTATATTTCAGCTCTTCAGCCCCATTCAACCCAACCATTAGCTGTGGTGGTGGTGGTTGCCCTTTGTACTCAGAGGACCAAAGGACATCACTGGTGATGTCTTCTCACTCCAGCATAAATTGGATTTAAGTGAGGCAGAGTTGCACAAAGTCATTGGCCTCGCTGCCTCTTCTAGGGTCAACGAAGTCCACTGGCAATACAAAAGTCAGGATGACTAGGGACGGCTTGGTATGGAGTGACTGGCCTTAGCTTCTTCAATGACTATCCAAAGCCCCTAAGCATTCCCTAGTGCCTGCTTCAGCTGCCTTCCTGGCCATTGGTCCAAATTGTTCTCATCTGTTCCATTCCAATGGGGAAGTCCTCACATGTTGGGGGTAGACATACCCCTGACTGAGTGACTGGTTTGAGGCCTGTGGATCACCCTCAGCCTGGTTAAGTCCACCTACTGAGATAGTTTACTGGGGTCTGACCACTACACATGCTACTGCTTCTTGGAGCCACAGGCGAGAGCTGGGGTGGGCAGGTAGACAGCAAAGGAGAAAAGCAGCCCTGAAAAGAGCTCTGCAAGCCTTCACACCAGGGGTACCTGCCTTCCCTGAACCTCCCATATACCCATTTGCCATAAAATCATTTAATAGGAAGACTGTGATTCTAGGCACATAAATGGTATTTTTTCACTCATTTGTACTACAAGGAATAACTGATACTTCAATACTTAAAGAATCAATAATTTTGTGAGTGTAAGAATTAGGGGGCAGGTGGATGACTTGGTAGAAAGAGCTCTGGGCTGGGAGTCAGGAAGTCTTGAGTTCAAATTTGGCCTCAGACACTTGCTGACTGTGTGACTCTGTTTGCCTCAATCCACTGGAGAAGGAAATGCAATCCATTCTAGTATCTTTGTCAAGAAAACCCCATGAACTAAACAGATAATAATAATAACCTACAGTTATATGGTACTTTCTATATGCCAGGCATTTTATAATTAGTATCTCACAGGATTCTCACAACTCTGGGGAGGTAGGGGTTATTATTCTCCCCTTTTATAGATGAGAAAAATGAAGCAAATGGACTTGCCCAAGGTCATACAGCTGGTAAATGCTTAAGGTCCAATTTGAACTCAGATCTTCCTGACTCCAGACCTAGAACTCTCTCTACTATAAATCCTAGCTGCCTCAAATAGCTACTCCTTCCACTGAAGCAGGTCAGAGCTCCTTTTATAATTGGTCTTTTCTGGAAGGAAAAAAAAATCCTCCTCATCAGCTTGTGCCCTACATGTTGGTGAGTCTCTCTGAAATGAGTGTTTGGATGCCACATCACTGAGCTTGTGCTCTAAGCCCTTCCAGCTGGACAGGAGCTATCAAAGCTTCTCTTCTTCTGGTAGAGCCTTGGGGAAGCAATGAAGAGAGATCAGAGCTGGAGTTTAGTTACAACTTGCACTAAACTTAAGCTGAAGTTTCATATCCGAGGGATACAGTTAACAGAGACTTTTTAGTTTAGTTCATTATCCTCACATCAATACAGTTTTGCCCTTAACTCACCATCGAGGCCAAAATAAAGTGTTGGTTTATGTTTGGAGGCTAAGCCTGAATTATTCAAATAAGGTGATCACATGGAGTGGGATGATATTGGTAAAGAAAGCAGGCACATAGTAGGCATTTAATAATGATAAAATCCATCACTTTCCCCCCTTCCACAGATATGCATATCACCTTATTATTTATAGGAATAAATTTCTGTGTAACCCAAAACATTGGTACCTACCAACCTCTACCTCATATAGTCTAGACTAGGGCAGAATAATGTAATGGGACAACTTGCAACTGACCAAAGTCCAGGTACTGTCCCACATGCATTCGGTTAAGGACTTCCCTATTGTCGCCTCTTCCACCTGTCCTCATGGTTACTGCTGGTCACTATGGAGAAGTAGAGCTGGACAAAACAACACTAAAGAGGAAGTCACAACATATAAGATATCTCAGGAGGTCTATGTGCCCCGCATTACTTAGTGGCACTTGAGAGATGGTAAGAAATTTAATAAATGTCATTCATTCATTCACTGAGATATAAATGGAGTTCATCCACTGGTTCTTAGTTCCGCTTTACCCAGGCATCCCTTGGCTTTTGTCCTGTGTGTCGATTTTCTTGGGAGGGAATTGGCAACAAAGGAAATGAAGAGCTTCCCCCACCACAGCTTTCTTGCCTTTCAGTAACTAGAATTGAATTACTCACTGAATTGGCCTGTGCAAAATTTACAGCATCCTTGAGCAGCTTCCATTTCTGTTCCTCACCTCAGGTCTCTTTAGGCTGAATTATAGACTAAGGTATTTCTCGTTGGAGGCAAGCCCAAGGCAAATTCATTCTGGTCCAGTGAGAGTCTTGGTCCCTTCCACAATTTGCTGCCCTAGGCTTCTCTCCTGGCATCCGTTGGCAGGGTCACTGCCCCACTGGCCTCAGTCTGAAGAACACTTTTATTTGGCATCTGTTCTTGCCCTCTTGGGTGCTGCCCAGCTCTTTGATCTCTTAGATGGGAATGCTACCTCACTACCTGGCCCTTAAAAAGTGCTTTTCTGAGCTTTTAAGTAATTTTTCGGTTGTTTCCTCCATCCCCATCTCCACTCCCTACCTAGAGATTTCCATTGCCCCGGGCCCTAAAAATTCTAAAGCATACTTATTAGCGAACTATTAAAGCTCATTCCACTCATCAATAAACCTTGATTCATACAATTCAATTGAATAAATACTGTGTCCAAAGCATTGAGTTAGGTGGAAGTGAGGATGGTAGGGAAATGAGGAATACAAAGTTTAGATAAAGTAAATTCCCTGCCTTTCTGGAGCTTAAAATCTAATTAGGAAATGGGCATATTCTGAGTAACTATAATGGAAACTAAACTAAGTACATTATAAATACAGAGAAGTTCAAAGTAATGTTTCATGAGTAGGAGTGAGGTTGATTAAGGAAATCTTATTAGGTTTCATGGGGGAAATAGCCTTTGAATTAGGCTTGAAAGTTAGAAATTCAATGGACCAAAGGAGTGGAAGAAAACTAGACATTCGAAACAGTTTGAGTAATAGCAAGAAGTAGGAAAGTACAGAGGGGATGACAAGTGGTTGCGTTTTAACTGAATGGAACAGAGTGTGAGAAAGCTAGAATGCCAAGTTGGCACTCTTGAAGTGCTTTGAATGCCAAGAAAAGGAGTTTCAGTTTCATTTGATAACTAAGAAAGTATCATTGAATATAGCCTTTATATGTCTAATGGAGCTCTAGATATCGCATGTCAGATTTAGTGAGAAATCACGATAGAGTAGAAAGAATATTAAATTGTGGCATCAGAAGACCTGGGTTTAAATCCCAGATCTGTCTCATAATATCTGTGTAAGAAACTTTAGCTCTCTGGGCCTTAGTTTTCTTTTTTCCCTTTTTTTTTGCTTAAGTTTTCACAGTTGTAAAATGGGGGGAACTGGACTGACTGGATGATATAATTCCTTCTAACTCACAATCTACTTTTTCCTCAAAGATTTTTGAATGGGAATTACATGCCCAAATCTATTAGGAATAGGTCTTCTTTATACAGAAAAGATTAGTCTAGCAATAGTGTCATGGAAACCTAGATAGAAGGAGGTATCAGTTGACAACGTCCAAGGCTGTAGAGAGGTCAAGAAGCATGATGATGGGGGAAAGGCCAGTAGATTTGGTGATTAGGAAATCACTGGTAACTTTGGGGAGAGCCATTTTGTTGAGTCATTTCAATTGTGTCTGACTCTTTGGGACCTCATTTGGGACTTTTTTGACTGGATAGGTTTACCATTTCCATCTCCAGTTCATTTTACAGATGAGGAACTGAGGCAAACTGAAGGGTCAAGTGACTTGCTCAGGGACACACAGCTAAGAAGTTTCTGAGGCCAGATTTGAACTTAAGAAGATGAATCTTCCTTACTCCAAGACCAGCATTCTAACCACTTTGCTACTAGTTTGTTCTGAGTTTTGATTGTACGATGAAGTTGGAACCTAAGCTGTAGAAAATAAAAAAGAGGATGAGGAATGCAAGTGGAAGCATCAGAATTGGTTCCTGCTCTTTCTCGGAATCTCAAAGCTCAAAGTGGCTTCAGAAGTCATCTTAGTTCATCCTATGCCTGTCCTTGGAACCTTCCAGTGATGGGGAACCTGACCCTTCCTTAGGGAAATCACTCCACTTTGAGAGAGTTCTGTTAGGAAAGTTTCTCTTACTTAAAGCTGAAGTATACAGTCCTCAAATTCCACATGTTATTACTAATTAATTTGGACTGTGACATGAAGTAAACCAAGATTCTCTTGTTCCTTGTGACAGCTTGAAGACTTGAAGATGGTTATCATTTTTTTTCTTTATTTTATTACAGGGACAGATTAACACATAAAATTTCCAAGCTTACATGATTAATGTTGTTTCCCTCCTTTCTTCCCTCACTCCTCCCAGAGCTGACAAGCAATTCCACTGGGCTATACATGTATTATCACTCAAAACCTGTTTCCATATTATTCATTTTTGTAAGAGAGTAATCTTATGAGATCAAAACCCCACATTGTATGCCCAAATAAACAAGTGACAAATCATGTTTTCTTCTGCATTTCTACTCCAACAGTTCTTTCTTTAGATGTGTATAGCATTCCTTTCCATAAATTCCTCAGCATTGTCCTGGATCATTACATCATTGTTAGTAGCAAAGTCAATTACATCTGATTGTCCCATAATGTTTCAGTTACTGTGTATATTCACCTGGTTCTACTTCTTTTACTCTGAATCAGTTCACATAGGTCTTTCCAGATCTCAAAGAAATCATCCGCTTCATCATTCCTTAAAGCACATCATATACCACAATTTGTTCAGCCATTCTCCAATTGAGGGACTTTCCCTCAGTTTCCAATTTTTTGCCACCACAAAAAACACAACTATAAGTATTTTTGTACAAATAGGTCCCTGTTTTTTTTCTTTTTTTAGTCTTTCGGATACAGACTTAGTAGTAGTATGGCTGGATCAAAAGATGTGCATTCTGGGAGCAGCTGGGTAGCTCAGTGGATTGAGAGCCACGCCTAGAGATGGGAGGTCCTAGGTTCAAATCTGGCCTCAGACACTTCCCAGCTGTGTGACCCTGGGCAAGTCACTTGACCCCCATTGCCTAGCCCTTACCACTCTTCTGCCTTGGAGCCAATACACAGTATTGACTCCAAGATGGAAGGTAAGGGTTTAACAAAAAAAGATATGCATTCTTTTAAAGTCCTTTGGGCATAATTCCAAATTGCCTTCTAGAGTGGTTGGATCAATTCACAACTACACCAGCAATGTATTAGTGTCCTAATTTTGCCACATCCCCTCTAGCATTTATTATATTCCTTTGATATAATATTGGCCAATCTGTTAGGTATAAAGTGCTATCGCAGGGTTGTTTTGATGTGCATTTCTCTAATCAGGAGGGATTTAGAACATTTTTTTCAAATAATTATTGATACTATAAAGGGTTAAATTTTGGTTAGGAGTTTGAAAAAAGTATGGAAAGCAGTTTGGTAAAACACGAAACAGTTTATTTTGAGGAGAAGTTTGAATAGGAAATAGGAGGAAGAAAAGTGAGAATATTACTCTAATATCTTATAACTATACCTAAAGCCCCAATCCTAACTAAAATTTCTAAAAAACTCTAACTGCCTTTGAGGGAAGGTTCTTCTGTAGGGGGCCAGGCCTGACCTAAAATCTTACACTGTCTATCTAAGAATTGATCCATTATCTAACTACCTACCTAAGCTAATCTATAAGCATTAGTCAAACTCCAACCTCCTTAAATCCCTTTTCTCTACCTCAAGTGCCAGTTGGTCCAACTGCCACTCTGATGGAGACAAAGACAGACAGAGTTCCTGCTCTTTAGGTAACTCCAGAGGCAAAAAGCCTCCTTCCAACTGCTTTCTCTTATATACCTACTTCATCTCCTAAGTAACTGAATCTTCAGATCTCTTATACAGAAGCCTGTCAGTTAAGAGACTCTTACTGAGAAATTTTTCTGCTCCATTGTCTCTTAAAGAGACAGAGGGAGAGATTAAGAAAACTCTTTCAAAAATACCTTGGATCTCTTTCTCTAAAAACTGCCCATTCATTTGCCTTGCCCGTCTGTTAATTGGGGAATTACTTGGTTTCTTATAAATTTGACCTAGTTCTTTATATATTTGAGAAATTAGACCTTTGTCAGAGAAATTTGTTATAAAAATTTTCCCCAGTTTGTTGCTTTCCTTCTAATCTTGTTTGTATTAGTTTTGTTTGCACAAAAACTTTTAAATTTAATATAATCAAAATTATTCATTTTATAACTTGTAATGTTCTCTATCTCTTATTTGGTCTTTATGGCTTCCCTTCTCTATAAATCTGACAAAGAAGATGACTATCATTCTTAACGTCACCTCTACCCTTATTCCTGTCTTCTCTTGTCAGAAATAAGCAAATATTCCTTAATTCCTTCAACCAATTTTTGGATAGGGTAATATGAAGTTCTTTCACCACCTTAGTCTGTCAATTTCCTTGGCACTGAGTCTGATCAGGATGGGATACAATGCCCATTCTCTGCAGAATCTCTAGTCAATAATTTCCGATAGTTCCCTATTACCTGCATGTCTTTTATCCAAAGACTAACCAGATAATTTTGGAAAGGCTACCAGATAGGGACAGTTAAGTAGCTCAAGAGCCAGACCTAGACCTGATCAAGGACACATGTAATACCCAATGGAATTGTGAGTCACCAATAGGAAGGGCAGGGGGAGGAGAGGGAGTAATAGAATATGATATTTGTAACCAAGGAATGTTTGAAATTGACCAAATAAATTTTTTTAAAAAGAGAGAAATAAAAAAAAAATAAAAGAGCCAGACCTAGAGACAAAGAGATCCTCAGTTCAAATCTGACTTTGCCTAGCCCTTACTGCTCTTCTGCTTGGAATTCAATATTGATTCCCAGACAGAAGATAAAGGTTTTACAAATTTTTTTTTAAAAAGGGCTACCAGGAAATGAGTCTTCTTGTTTTCTTTTTGGCCACAGAAATTCATTAATCAGTCCCCCTAAAGTGTGAAAAATTATAATCTGCATGTGCAGTCTGTGCCTACATCTGTGTTTGGAGCCTAAGTAGAACCCACCAATTTGGTATCCTCTGTTATGCTCCATGAAAATCCTGAAAATCCAAGGTAACCAATATGCTCTGATGAGAAACCAAGGATTTTGGAGGAGGTCTAAATGCTTCATACATACACACGAATAATAATGACCAATAATTTCCTTTAATATTTAGAAGAAAGTTATTCTTTCACAAGGACAATGTTTTTCCTCCCCAGATCTTCTTAGGGTCAATTAAAAGGTTCTGGTGGAAAGTTTTAGAAGAGGAGATTGTTTTACTTGGAGGACAATTCACTTTTTAGGAGTTGACTTTTTTTTTGCAAGAATGTCTTCCTTGAATGCTATCCTTGTGAAATGAAGATAGGGAGCACTATAGAGCAATCTTTCAGACTAGAGGCAAATCCTCATGGGGAGAATGGCAATTCTCAACAGCAATTTTTCTTTTCTATTCTGACTAGCTGGAGCCAGCTTCCCAATGACCTCTAACTAGCGACAGCTAGACAAAAAGGATCTGTTTTCCTGGAAACTACAGATGCTGCTTCCTGAACCCAGACCCAGGCACAGTTTTGGGGGGGAACCACAATGACTCACATGAATGGACCAGGAGGAAGGACTCCCAAAGCTGTGGATGCCAAGGTTCCTGGCTCACAGGACTCATCACAGTTCTTAGTGGAATTATTCTTCTTGTGAGTAGAGACAAATGGTTGAAACAGATCACCAGCACAATCTTAGCTGTCCTTGGCCTTCATTGTCTGCTAGTTATGAAAGAGCCACTCCTGAGCTGATGAGTTTTCTCAGCTTCGTGACTTCCCTTACTTTTCTGCCCTAGTCTCTGCCTGCCCATTTGCCCTTTCCCCACCATGCCCTTGAGTGGAGTGGGTGAGAGGAAGATGTTGGCTTCTGCTAGGAGCACACCAGCAGTCAACTGCCCAGATAGTTACATAGAAGGGAGGGAGGGTGTCAGTGATCCATCACTGGTGTTCTTGATGGGCGTCACATCCCATTGACCAGCATTTGTCAGGCAGGGGTTAATGGCTTGGCTGTTCTCAGCTGTCAGGAGAAGTTGTTCATTGTTTGGAGAGAGCTGGATGTTAGAACCAGGTGCAGAGATATACAAGCAAGATGATGGCCAAGGGGAGGCTGCAGTCCAAAGTGTAGAGTTGGAGAGAGTTGCCATGCCAACAGAGTCAGCAGAAGTGAAAGCCAGGGCGTTCAGAATGGATCAATACACAGGAGTAAACAGATAGGAACAGGATCTAAGATGAGTATAAAATGTCAGGAAGAAATGACTTTGGAACAGAGAGGGAGGATGAATCAGGACAGGAGTTTGGCTTTATCAATTAAAGATTAATGTGGAGTGTTCAGCATGTCTTCCAGGAGATCATTTCCTTCCTTCATGTGTGTGCAGGGCAGGTGTGTCTTCTGTTGGGTTTTGTTTTTTTAACTCTTGCTTTTCTTCTTACAATCAATAAAGTTTGGTTCCAAGGCAGAAGAGTGGTAAGGGCTAGGCAATGGGACTTAAGTGACTTGTCCAGGGTCATATAGCTAGGAAGTACCTGAGCCTAGATTTGAACCTAAGATCCTTTTTCTCTAGATCTGGTTATCAATCTTCTGAATCACCTAGCTGCCCACCACATTTTCTGTCTCTTAAAAGGGAAGGTCAATAAGAAATGTGTATAATATAGGTTAAATTTGTTAAATTTGTTAAATTAAAAAAAAATATGTTAAATTTGTATTTTGTTCTGGTGCCCCTGAGTACCTCCCCACCCACTTATACACACCTCTACTCAGTTTAGGCAGTTTATGAGTAGCCAACAGAAAGGGGGCAATAGAAGGAAGTAAGGGGAACCTGGATGGGATGCACAAAGTAGATCAAAGCACCATAATTTAAAAATCATATCATATATTAGCCATCCTGGTAAGAGGCACCGCTTGTCATGGTTTTGGTCCCAGGATATGTAAATCCCAGACAAATTCCAGACCTCCACAGTTGCAGACTAGCAGGGTTTCAGAGAGGTGCTGATAACATTGGGGTGATGACTCTGAAGTTTTACCAATAATTTTGAGATGCTTTGGACATGTTAATGAACTAACCTCAAGGTGGCAGAGATAGGAATTGGTCTTTTCTCCTTAGAAAACTTATAAAAAAAAAAAACCTCAACTCCTGCCCCCTGAGCCCTCTTCCCTCTGCCCCGGCTCATGCCGCCATGTGCCCCCACTTCTAATTCATGGTTACCTGAGAAATACTTTCTGCCTTCCCCTCCTCCCCATCCTCTTCCCATGCCATTTTCTGCCTTTGTAACCCTTTCACCAAATATCTCTGTCCCTTGTTAAAGTGTGATAGCAGCCCCATTTCCCAATGCCAATCATGGTTTTCCTTGGTGAGTACCCAGAGAACTGGGTGTGTCTCCCCCCATTTCACAATTTCATAAATTAATTATCAATTAAATAGGGATTCAATCTGAAGTTAGAGAAAAGCCCCAGCAAACTCCACAGATTATAAAGACGATGTAGCTACTGAGCTGTATTTAGTTTATGTTTTATAAATACCTGTGGATAGAGTTCTGGACCTGGAGTCATGGAGTCTTGGGTTCAAATCAGACTTGAGACACTTACTTAGTGTATGACTCTGGACAAGTCACTTTACCATTTTCTTGCCTCAGTTTGCTCATCCGTAAAAAGAGGATAATAATCATAGCACCTACTCTCAAGGTCATGCAGAGAAAATGAAGTAATATTTGCAAATGACAGTATAAATTCTAACCATTATTATAATATGACTGAAACTAAGCCATGTGCTCTGTAGCCATTTCTATGTACTAGGAGATTGGGTGAGTCGAGCACTCATGAACATGTGCAGATGTTCTGACACTAGTTCTGGTCCACTAAGCAGGGGATAATGATTGAACTTTGGATTGGCTCCTGAGATTGAACTGGTATGCATTCAAAAGATACTAGTTGGCCAAAAGCAAGCCAACTTGGTTGTGTTTAAAATGAGGAATCAAGGACTGTCGTGAGCCTCCTGGCAGGTCTTTATTTTCCCACCTGGCTCTATCACTGCAACTGGGATTTTGTTTTTTATTCTGTTGTGTCTTGCCTTTAAGTGGAGGAGTTGAGGAGTTGGCTATGACCTTGTGTGCTGCAAAGGATTGGAATAGAAAGCACCATAAGCTAGAGGTCATGCTGGGAATTGCAGGAAGCTGAACATTTGTAAAGTGGCAGTTAGAGCCCATCAAAGAACCTTCTTGAAGCAACTAGGTGTCACAGTACATGGAGTGCCAGATCTGGAGTCAAGAGGACCTGGGTTCAAATTTGGTCTCAGACATTTCCTAGCGGTATGACCCTGGGCAAGTCACTTAACCCCATTTGCCTAACCATTGTCCTTTTGTCTTAGAGTTGTTACCAAAACAGAATGTAAAGGTTAAAAAAAAAACCTACCTGTTGCAGCTCAAGGGTGGCACAATATACCTCATCTCTTAGGCCATCTGTGCCACATTGGTGCCAATACTTTGTAGCAAATGGATTAAGGGGACAGACCAGAGTATGACTCCTCTCCCCATCCACATCCTCCAACACATTTGAGAAGGAATACTTTATAATCTCTGGTCTTCCTTTGCTTTTGCAGTAAATATTCCCTTGTAAAAACTAATGGATATTAATTGGTTAAATGAAGCTGAGATGCTAATCATTTCACACTGGAATGGGAATGCCAACTGACAGGATTAGAAAGAGTCATAACATTATGGGTTAGAAATCTGTCAATACCTGCAGGTACTTGCAGTGTCCATTGCCTCTGGGCCCTCCCTTACTTAGCATCCCAACCTTCTACTTGAACCTTTTCTTGTCTGTTCTAAACTGCTCCCTTTGCCTTTCCTTCATGGACTTGAGCTCTTGGTCAGAAAGGTGTTGGAACCCTTCTTCCCTCTTCCAATCTGATCTCCCACCTTCTAAGGAGTGGCTTTTGCTCTTGGGATAGTTTACCTTTTCCACTTGGTTACCTTGGTTAAGAGCTTTCTTCCCTCTCCTCCAGGAAGATGGTCAACCAGCTAAATATAGCTTAGACTCTAGCCAGGGATCCCTGGCCCCTCAAATTCCCTGCTGCCCTTGGTTTATCTGACCTGTAATAGCCATCTTGTCTTTCCAAAGGACATGTGGGAATCCGAGAAAGGATCCTAGAGTTGGAATAGGAAGACCTGGATTCAACTTCAAGCTCTACCACTTACCAGTTGTGTGGCCTGGAAAAGTAATTTTATTTCCATGAGTTTCTTACTTCTTAAGAATAATTGTACTTTCCACCTGATATCAATAGGGAGCACTGATAAAGCATTGTAAGGTTTGCAAAGCACTTTACTTTGGAGACTCTCACTGCTGTGAAGTAGATGCTAGTATTGCCTTCATTTTACAGACAAAAAAAACCTGAGGCTCAGAGAAATCAAATGACTCAAATCTTCATGATACTCCTGTGAGATGGGTGCATTACTTTCACAGATGGGGAAACTGTGCCTGACAGAGGTTTGATTCCAACCCTGATCTTCCTGATTCCAAGGTCAATACTTTATCCTTTGCACCTAGCTACTTAGCTTACAGGGTTGATACTCAGATCAAATAAGATACCCCATGACCCTCTGAGTCCTGGATTTCCTTCAGGTTGATAAAGGAAGGAAGGAAGGAAGGAAGGAAGGAAGGAAGGAAGGAAGGAAGGAAGGAAGGAAGGAAGGAAGGAAGGAAGGAAGGAAGGAAGGAAGGAAGGAAGGAAGGAAGGAAGGAAGGAAATATAAGATTTATGAAGCTCCTAATTGGTGCCAATCACTGTGCTAAGTACCTGAGTGATATCTCATTTGATCCTCCCAACAACCCTGGAGTTTGGTGCTATTATTATTCCCATTTTATAGTTGAAGAAAACTTTAGTTGATGAAACGTAGACAGATAGAAGCTGAGTGACTTGCCCAGTATCTCTTAGGCTAAAGGGACACCACTACTACCACCACCCCATCTCTACTTGTTTGGGGCTATTTCCTAATTATTGCAGTCAACACCAGAAGTCTTCAGTCTCTTGGAGTATGAGTACTATGAGGGAAGGACTTTCAAAATCTTGAGGAAGTCAGTGCCTATGGAGATGAAGTGATTGACATCTTGTACATCACACCTCCTGTATAGGAAGGAGGAGAACTAGGATTTTGTGAATCTTAAAAACTACTCAGAGGGGGCAGCTGGGTAGCTCAGTGGATTGAGAACCAGGCCTAGAGACGGGAGGTCCTAGGTTCAAATCCGGCCTCAGCCACTTCCTAGCTGGGTGACCCTGGGCAAGTCACTTGACCCCCATTGCCTAGCCCTTACCACTCTCCTGCCTTGGAGCTAATACACAGTATTGACTCCAAGACAGAAGGTAAGGGTTTAATTAAAAAAAAAAAACTACTCAGACTGTACTTTAGAAGATTTGATATAGTTATTTCCTTATTGTAACAATGGAGATACTTGGTCTAACAAGAATCAGGAATGTCTTGGGAACTTTACATTACTCCACCCATACTTAGACATACTTTAGGGGAAGATAAAGTTGTAAACTCCTGATTGAACAATGAAGATACTTAACTCTTACCTTATAGTGAAGCTAGAACTTTAAGCCAAGTCTATTTTTAGATCTAATACCAAAAGGTGTTAAGTACCTGTAAAGGTTAAATTAATCACAAAAAGGTCAAGTAACTCACAAAAGGCAAGCTTAACAAAGGAGTGTGATGTACTCAAAAGATATAATCTAACCAGAGAAGGTGAGAACTAAAGAGTGGTGAGAACTAAAGAATGGGCGGCCCTGGATAAAGCGTCTACTGTGATTGGTAGATATAAAAATTTAGGGGAGGTGACATAAGATAAGAGAAAATTCTCTTAAAAATGAGGCTAAAAGTCAGTTCAGGATTGGATTCGGAACTCAGTTCAGGAGATTGAGTTCAGTGGAGGACTGGAGCTTCCTTGGAGACGGTCTCGTGGTGAGTGGTAAGACTGACTCCCTTTCCTTTAGCCTCAGGGAGGCCACTTTGGCTAAGGCCGTATTTCAAATTAATTCTCTCTCTCTCTCTCTCTCTCCTCTCTCTCTCTCTCTCTCTCTCTCTCTCTCTCTCTCTCTCTCTCTCTCTCTCTCTCTCTCTCTCTCTCTCTCCTTAATTCCTTCTCTCTCTATTAATTAAAATCTCCATAATTCCCAGCTGACTTGGGTATTTTATTATTTGGGAATCATCCCTGGGGCCAATTATTTAGATTTAAGTCAAAACACTAAAATTATCTTTACAATTTGAACCCAGTTCCTCCAAGTCCAAATTCAGTACACCCCACTGTCCTTAAAGTTGTACAATAGTTATACTATGGTATAGGTGCAATATTAGGTTGTTTTAAGGGCTATGCTAACTTAGACTAGAAGATCCTAGAGGATTTATTCTTGGAAGACCTAGTACATTGCCAATGCCAAATACTGGATTTGTCTTTAAGTTCCTTAATCATCTTCACATGTTTGGGACTATCATATTTATTTATTTACTTGTTTGTTTATTTTTTATTTTATTTAATTAGATGATTTAGAATATTTTTCCAAAGTTATAAGACTCATGTTCTTTCCCTCCCCTCCCCTATCCCCCTCCTGTATCTGATGTGCAATTCCACTGGGTTTTACATGTGTCATTGATCAAGACCTATTTCCATATTTTTAATATCTGCACCAGGGTGATTGTTTAGAGTCTGCATCCCCAATCCTATCCCCATCAACCCATGTGATCAAGTAGTTGTTTTTTCTTCTGCATTTCTACTCCCAAAATTCTTTCTCTGGATGTGGATAGTGTTCTTTCTCATTAAGTTCCTCAGAATTGTCCTGGATCACTGCATTGCTGCTAGTAGAGAAGTCCATTACATTTGATTGTACCACAGTGTATCCGTCTCTGTGTATAATGTTCTCCTGGTTCTGCTCCGTTCGCTCTGCATCACTTCCTGGAGGTTGTTCCAGTCTCCATAGAATTCCTACACTTTATTATTTCTTTGAGCACAATAGTATTCCATCACCAGCATATACCACAGTTTGTTTAGCCATTCCTCAATTGAAGGGCATCCCCCCATTTTCCAATTTTTTTGCCACCACAAAGAGCGCAACTATGAATATTCTTGTACAGGTCTTTTTCCTTATTATCTCTTTGGAGTACAAACCCAGCAGTGCTATGGCTGGATTAAAGGGCAGACAGTCTTTTATCACCCTTTGAGCATAGTTCCAAATTGCCCTCCAGAATGGTTGAATCAATTCACAACTCCACCAGCAATGCATTAATGTCTAAATTTTGCCACATCTTCTCCAACATTTATCATCTTTATTTAAAGAATAATAATGGCAGATCCCCAGAGGTTGTTATGTACTGAGTTTCTTAGAATGAATTAAATAAACATCTATTAAGTACCTACTGTGTACTGATCATTGTGTTAGACCCTGTGGATAGAGGAGAGTGATTTCAAATTTACAATTTCTGTTCTCTGAGTGTTTGCTGTCTAGTAGGTTAGATAAAGGGTAATTTTCTTTTTAGTGGTCATAATTAACATAAGAATGAATAAAGCCCCAATTATTTCTTAGCTTTATCATTAAAATCTAATATCCATCCTAATTTTCATTTGCCTTCTTATATCCTATGATTACCACTAGTTACTCTCTTTGGAATAAGCCCAAACAACTCTTCTCTTTCCTAATATTACAATTTTCAGATGCTTACAAATAACTGTTTCTCTCTGGAGATGTTTGTTGATAAATTAAAACCTTTAATTGATTTTTGATACTTTATTCCCTTCAGTTCTTTAATCATTCCTCTTGTTTTAGGATGAGGGCATTATACAAAAAAAAAAATGAACTCTCAGGTTCCTTTCTGCTCTAGCATTCTTTGATTTTAAGGTGTTTTAGAAGGAGATATGAGTTCTAGCTCTGCTCTTGCCCTATTCAGAAAAAAGAAGACAAAAAGACCAAAAAAACAAAAAACAAAAAACCCCCCAACAACCCAGAAACACAGATCCAAGTTCTGTCATGCCACAGCTCTGCAGGACCTAAAAAGTAGTTCAAAACTTCCCTGTGGATTTCGTACCCCTGCTCCATTTCATTGTAAATTCATAATTCGGACCTTCATCCATCATCACAACCAGGTCTCACCTGGCACATCAGCTCGGCTTTTCGAGAACCGTTTCCTCCATGAATTATTTTTAATCACTTCCCAGGAGGCATAACTTGCCATCAGAAAACAGGTGCAAAATTCTCAGGTTGCACCTGCTTTACTTACTTTTACCTTCTTTCCTAGGAAGTCATTTGGATGTCTCTGCTTTCAGAAAAGGAAAGCTTGTGACTTATCCCCACTCTCTGACAGAAGCCTGCAGTACTCCAGTGTCTGCTGCTTTCCATAGTCAGCGGTACTGTTTCCTGTAATTGGTGAAGGCAGATGGTCACATTGAGAATATCATTTGAATAATGTGATGGAACCCATGTCCTAGAATATGAACATGCATTGCATTGTACTCCCCTGCTAACTCTAAAAATGTAAGAAAAGGCTGGGAAAAATGGGCTTTTAACAAGTCTGTGGAATAGCAGCTTAACAGAAACAACTGAGAAGCACACTTCCGACTTTGGGTCCCATTCTCCATCCCCAACGACACAAGGTTCACATTGCTCCCCAGAATACCCAACTGATTACAAGATTTAGAGCTAGTTGTAGAAATTATCTGGTGCAACCCCTTCCAGAGACTGCCCCAGGTTACAGACCTAGTAAGCCACAAAGTCAAGATTCGAACCCAGGTCTTTCTTCACCAAATTCAGTGTTCTGTTCTCTATATCATACAATGGAATCGCTAACCAACCCAACATACAAGGCACTGAGAATACAAAGGCAAGAAATGAAACAAAACATGCCCTCAAGGAATTTATATATTCATTCCTTAGTGAAAGAGCTGCCCATCTTTTGATGACTCACCCAGTTGGGCACATCTTCCTAAGACAATTCTTGGAGACACAAATGTCCCTCAGTTTCATGTTAAGCATGCCCCATTGAAAGCTACCAAAGCAACAGATCCATTTTGGAAAGAATCAGATTAATCCTATGCAGAGAAATTGTCTCCGTTTGACTTCTTGACTCACTTTGTGGTTAGTCTAATGGGAGATGATGACCAGCAGTCCAAAAGCCCCTTTTGTTCGTCCTCTCTGCATCATTTTAATCACAGAATCTTGGAGTTGGAAAGGATCGGAGGTCATTGGCGGGATTCTTTCAACAAAATGCCTACGTGGTTAGCCAGACATTGCTTGAAGTGAGGAAGAACCCACTAACCTTTTATGATAGCCCATCTTAGGCATTTCAAATGGTTTTTCTTTACATTAAACTTAAATATTCATGCTTTGTCATTTCTAGCATTGCTTCCATTTGTGCTCATGGAAAAATCCTTCAAATACTTGAAGAGTTAGCATGTTCATGCTGAGTGTTCTCTTTTCCAACCTAAACATCTCCAGGTACTTCAGATCACACTCATGTGACAAGATAGCAAAGGCTTTCACCGCCTTGGTTGCTCTTCACTGAATGTTCTGTAGTTTTTCAATATCCTTTTGAAAATATGGCATTCAGAACTGAATAGGACTCCGGGTGTGAAATGATTGGGTGGAGATATAAAGAGAACTGTGTAGTATTAGGCTGTATGTCTATTAATATGGGTTCAGACTGCATTAGGGTTTTTAAAAAATTCATATTCAGCTTGTAGTCCACTAATACCCCCAGATCGTCATCATCTCATCTTCTTCCTCTTCCATCCTCCTCCTCCTCCTCTCTTTCAAATTAGGGAAAAAAGGATGGCTACTCCAGGTTCCAGGTTCTTTGTGGGTCCATATCCACTCAAAACGATACAGCACATGAGAGACCCCCAATGACTTTTTTTTCCCTCTAGAGATCCACACGTCAAAACTAATTCAAAGAAGACATATTTTGCAATAGGATACTTCCTCCTTAACCAAAGGGCACACTGTCCCACAAATATAGACACCAACAATGGAGAGAGTGAGCATGCTCAAGAATCACATCTACCACAGAGGACATGGCCCAGAGAACCATCATGTGGTCCATATATCTCTATCTCTATCTCTATCTCTATCTCTATCTCTATCTCTATCTCTATCTCTATCTCTATCTCTATCTCTATCTCTATCTCTATCTCTATCTCTATATGCAGGGACAACTCACCCTTAGACAAACTCTAATTCAACAGAACCATACCTTCTCATGATGTTATCTATCCAGGTGCTCAAAGGCTGACTCCTCTCTGAACTCTCTTGACCTGAAGCATGTTGCTCAACTGGACTTACTGGATCTGCTTCTTACTAGGTAGAGCAGCCTCTCTCCTGAGGCTACTTCTCCCTGGTGTAGCAGCATCTCTCTTGGGTCAGCTTCTCAGTGGGTTTGGGGGTCTCTCCCCTGCTAAGGCTTCTGTTGGATAGAGTAGAGGGACTAAACCCTACCCGAATAAGGGCAGGATGGTAGCTCTTTGGTCATGGCTAAGACATACAACTAACAAAAGACAGACAGAGGGTACCCAGGCTAAGATTAGGGGATTTCTCTTGACCTCTGGGTCTAGGTTTGAGATCAAAGCCTTTGGTTATAGATAACTAGGCTCATAGATTCAGGTTTAGAAACAAAAGATACCTTAGAAGTCACTGAGTTTAGACACTCCATTTCATAGGAGGAAACTGAGGACCAATGAAGTAAAGATCACACAAGTAATAAGAATCAGAGATGGAATTTGGCTCCCGTCCAGGACACTATCCACCACACTAACTTGGACTATAGAACCTTTCCTATCCACTTTTTTTTTTCTTCCCCATACCCTTACTTTCCATCTTGGAATCAGTACGGTGTACTGGCTCAAAAGCAGAAGAGTGGTAAGGGCTAGGCAATGGGCGTTAAGTGACTTGCCCAGGGTCACGCATCTGGGAACTGTCTGAGGCCATACTTGAACCCAGGACCTCCTGTCTCTCAATCCACTGAGCCACTCAGCTGATAGATACCCCCCCAAGATCCTCATAGTCTTGTTACAAATGAATTTGAGCCAGGAAAAAAAAAGGTAAACTGGACTGGCAAGGTCAGTGTTCTTTTCACATTCCTGTCTTTATTATGCATATCCATCAACAGTCCAGTATTTTGATTCACATAAACCCTCAGCCTCCATACTGCAGTAAAAGTACCAAGATAAAATCAGCACAACAATCATATTAATTTATGGCTGGCAGCTATAGTAAGGGGGAATAGTAATTTGCTAAAATTGCCTGGAGGTAATTCCTTTATATTTTATCTAAATTCTTAAGC
Organism: Monodelphis domestica; assembly: GCF_027887165.1. Lineage (NCBI taxonomy): Eukaryota > Metazoa > Chordata > Mammalia > Didelphimorphia > Didelphidae > Monodelphis > Monodelphis domestica. The sequence goes on from NC_077231.1 coordinate 287,092,599, forward strand.
ATTGTTCTTACTAGATAAAAACCCTTAATCTTTACTTCAACCATATCTGTACTGAACTATAAGTTTCCTTCCATTCTTTTTGGGCTCTGTGAATCTGTGTTACTCTTTTCTTATTACCAGCCTTTTCATATCTCCCCCTACATCCAAATAATTACTGGAGAGAAAGAAAACCAGAGCAGTTCCTGACGATCCCAGCCTAGGAGAGTGATTTCTCCTCCACTTTCACATGGGAGCAAATGTTAATATCATGATATCATGACATTTCCCCTCTTCTTCCCTATATTGTGCCTTTCAGATTTCCAGAATAGGTGACTGGGGACCACTTGGAAGTGTTTGGTCTGATTTCTTTTTCATTTTATGTACAATAAACTATGGGATCATAGAGGGAGAGAGAGAGAGAGAGAGAGAGAGAGAGAGAGAGAGAGAGAAGGACAGGGAGAGGGGGAGGGAGGGAGAAGGAGAGAGGAATCCTCAGTAAGATTAGGGGCTCTAATCTAGATTTGGATAGTAGATTTCATTTTAAAAAATATTTTAAGCAATATTTCATTCCTTAAATTCATGCCGGGTCAGTAAGGGGTTAACAGTTACTTTCCACTTGGGCTTCTTGGTGAAGGAAAGAAGGAAACAAGCATTTAAGAAGGTCTTTTTATGCACCAGGTCCAGAGTTTAACAATACAAAGCAAGAATAAAGTCCCTGTCCTCAAGGAGTTTAGCACTGTGCTTGGCACATAGCAGGTTCTCATTAAATGTTTATTGATGCTGGATTATTGATTGATTATATTCTAAAGGAGGAAAGAGAACAGGAACTTAAAAGGGAGCTGGAAAAGTGGATTGAGAAGGGGGTAAAGGTTTCCCAGGCAGAGACATAATTTTGAAGAGTGTAAAATCAAGAATGGGGTTGAGAGGGGAAGAATGTCTGGCCATTTTAGATCCCTCTGCAAAATGGAGTCTCCAGGAAGAAGGAAGAGGGGCACACCTTGCAGAAGGATATTTCCTGGTGAATAGTCTGTAAAAATGGTGGGCTTATCTAGGAGGAGGAAGTCCCAGGTGCAGTGGGAAGCTGCAAGTTGAGGCAGCTATTTTTGAAGTACAAAAATTCAGAAACGGAATTACTGAGCAGGGGATTGGAAGGAGCAGGTTTAGCATGTTCAGGCTGAGTGTCCTCTGGTGGACATTGGGGGTACTTTAGCCTGGTTGGAGAGGATGCTTAAGCACCTCCCAGTAAGCTATTAAATGACCTGGTTGATATGATGGCTCAAGTAGAGTGACATCTGGTGGGCAATCCAGTTTTTGCACTCCCTCTTTGGATATTTAATATAGTGACACTATAGGCTTAAAGAGGGCTAGAAATGACCAAAGGCTGATACCATATTGCTGGGGGCTCTTATGCTGGGGGCTCAAACATAGAAAATAAGGTCTTGGATGTGGAAAGAATCAGGTACATTTCAAATAAGGCAAATGATGTGAGTAAAATCTATTGGGATATGAACTAAGAGAAGCAGAAGATCTCTTTATTGTTGTTGTTCAGTCATTTAGACATGTCCAACTCTTCGGACCTAATGGACCACAACATAACAGGTCCTTCTATTCTCTACCCATTCCCATATTATTTCTCCTCCAATTTCCACCTGATTGAAACCTTCCTTTTATTTATTTTATTTTTGTAGCAAAATTTAACCCATTTATTTTCCAGTTAAAATAATTTCATTTCATTGAATTTTTATCCAGTCTAATGACATGACTTCTACCCACAATGAATTTGGATTTTGAAAGAAAGTGTCCTTTCCCTGAATTTCTTCTTGTCCTCTTCTTGAATTTCTATTGGCACCAGCATTCCTCTGAGTCTGTCTGCCTTTTCTTCATGTGGTCCTGTATTTATCTTTTTCCCCCAGCCCTTATCTTCCATCTTAGGATCAATATTGTGGAGTAGTAAGGGCTAGTCAATGGGGGTTAAATGACTTGCCTAGGGTCACATCACACAATGAGTAGTATCTGAGGTCAAATTTGAACCCAGGACCTCTTGTCTCCAGGCCTGGCTCTCTATCCAATGAATCATCTAGCTGCCTCCATCCCATAGCTATCTTGATCCAGTATTCACAGTTTTTGATGCTCCTGTAGCTCTTCATGTGACTCTGGAATTTCATTTACCCAGTGGCATGACCATCTCTCCATATTGGCTCAGCTTTTCTTGTGTTCACTTTATCCAGAAGCTATCTTCTTTCTACTATTCTTGCATTTCTGGCTTTTTCTCCTACAGAGGAGAACCTACTCAAATCCCATTGAAGATAGGACCCTTGGGAATGAATTTTTGGGTGCAAGATTTCAACTTTTTTTGGTTATTTTTATATTTCTTTGGGTCTTATCCTTCCATTAGACTAATTCATTTTCTGCCTATTTTCTTCTGGCTGATTTGACCCTCAAACTCTGATTTTTATTCTTAGATTCTGCTTCTGTCTAAAACCTTGTTCCTAGCTAGTCTCTAGATACTGACTTGTATTTCCTGACCTCCACCAAGCTTATGTACTACTTGACCTTTTTTCTTCCTGTACCCACCAAACTTAGCTTGGCAGTCAGGATGACTATCCTGGTTCCTCCTACTGAGGCTTTGAACTTCTCTTTTATCTTCCAGTTTGTCCTGACTCAACTGTATTCTGACCCAGATTCAATCTAAGGAGTTATATGCTTACAAAATTCTTTATTTCCTTCCTATGCAAATTGGACTTCAACCAATAAACTTTGAATGGATTCCAGAGTAGATCAACTGACAAGCAGATTAATCATCTGTTGGCACACTGCTGAATTCTGGATTTCTGCATGTAACAATCTCTTTCCTCAGAGATCTTACATACACTATTAGGGATGATTTGTAAGTGCTTCAAAAGGGAGGAGTTGATCACTAAAAACCAGCATGAGTTCATTAAGAACCAGTCATACCAAATTATCCTCATTCCCTTTTTTGACATTTCAAATCCATGGAAATAGTTTGTCTGTATCTCATTAAGCCACTAAATTCACCATTTAGGTGAATTTCAGATTGGTCTGGTTAGGTGGGGAAAGAGTCTTTAGTGGAAAGCTTTTATTTTTTTAATTTTAATTTATTATTTTATTTCTTATTATTTTAATCATTGACACAAGGAATGTATGGGGTATTTAGGGAGGATTAGCACCTCTTTTATGAGAGTTTGCTGAGCTCTTTTCAGAGCTGTTCATCCATCTTTGAGGTCCATCACTCACCCAACTCTCATTTATGGCTCCAAGAAACATATGCAGTGGCTACACACTGGTAAATGGTCTAGGCTAAATCAGATTAAGAGTAACTAAAGGGCCTCAAACCCATAGGTGAGTGAGTGTGTGTGTGTGTGTGTGTGTGTGTGTGTGTGTGTGTCTACTCCAAACATGTAAAGATTTCTCCTGGTAGAATGGGCAGATGAGAACAATTTGTTCCAGTGGCCATGAAGGCAGCTGAAGCCATGGAGCACTTAGAGCTTGGTCAGACATCAAGATGCATCCCAGGCCATCATCAGTCATCCTGAATTTTGTCTTGCCATTGGACTTCAATGACTTTGGAAGGGAGGATGAAGCTGATAACTTTATGCATCTCTGCCTCACTTAAATTCAATTTACTTGAAAGTCAAAACATTGGTAATGTCATTGGTCCTTTAAAAAAACGAGGAACAAGCAACAATAATCATTGACCTGAATGAAAGCTGAGAAGCCTAAGAATAAAATTTACATAACCAGAAACTGAGAGGGGAGGTAGATGACAGAGTTAGAGTCCAAAAGGATTGAAATGAGGTAAGAAGACCAAATTGAACAGGGATAAATATAAAGCTCTGCATCAGTTTTAAAAAAATAAAGAATTGTATTAATACAAGATTGGAGAGATTTGATGGATAGCAATTCATGGAAAAGTAATTTAAGTATTTCTATGAACTACAAGCTCCTTAAAGAATCACTGATGGCTTATAGCAGCTCCCCAAAGTGAATGCCATCTTGGGCTGCAGTCAAAGAAATATAGTGCCCAGAGTAAGGGAGACAATAGCCCTATTACACTCTACCCAGGTCCTAATACATTCAGGGTACTGTAACTCCCTTCTAAGTGATACATTTTAGAAGAGGAATAGGATGGTGACTCATGATGGCAAGGGGACTGAAACCATGCCATACAAGGACCGACTAAAGAAACCGGAAATCTTTAAGATTATAGGATCATAGATGTAAATCTGGAAGAGTTCTTAGAGATCATCAAGACCAATCTCCTGATTTTCTAGATAAGAAAAATGAAGATTAGAGAATCAAATGACTTCCTTAGTCTCAATTGTATAGTTACACTTTGAGGTGAGCTTAAAGCTGAGATGTTCTTGACTCCAAGTTCAAGGTCCTAACCATTACAAGAAAGTAGATCTGGAGATGAGGTCAAATATAATAGCATCTGAATATTCCAAAGATTGATTTGAAAGAAGAGAAGGCTAGCACTTCCCTGGATAAGGATAAGATATCGTACTGACCCTACTCTATGACATCTACTTTTTTTTTTGAGGATAGAATAGTACAATGGAAAGAATTTTAGATTTGGAGTCATAGGCCCTGACGGCAAATTCTGGCTGTCACAGCCTGCATGATCTTGAGAAAATCATTATAACCTCTCTGGACCTCAGTTTCTTTATCTGAAATATAAGGAAATTGGACTAGATGGCCTCTAAGTTTTGTTCTGAGTCCAAACTCATAATCCTATGATTTGAAGTTTGTTCTGCTTGGCTTATAAGGATTAGCCTAAGATCTAGAGAAGTTAATAAGAGAGGGACTTTTTAGCTCAATATAAGAAAAAACTTCCCAACAGTTATAGCTACATGAATTTCAAATAGATCCTGTTGGCAAATATTGCATTCCCCTTCAATGGAAGTCTTTAAGAGTCATGGATGATTATTTATTGGATTATGTTGTTGATAGAATTCATGCTTTGGATAGTGATTGGACTAGATTAACAATGAGTTTCTTTCAATTCTTAAGATTTCAAGTCATTATTTCCCACTGGTCTGATTACTCTTGAAGTCCTTTTCCTTCCTATCTTGCATTTCCCCATAAATTATGCTCCTTTCTCACCCCAGTGAAGCCTGTCCCTCCAGCTTCCCTTTGTTTTGAGACACTTAATTTTCTATTTTTGTGTACTTAGAGGGTTTGTGTAATCTGAGGATCCCTTACTCTGCTATCTTAGCTCCCAGCATGCCATAGTGTCTCATCAATACAAAAGAGCTCCTACATGGGAAGATGATATGACTTCCTCAATGACTGGGACCAAAGTGTATAGATGGAAACAAAGTGACAGAAACAGACCTGAGCATCCCCTAACCAGGCTGAGCCATAGGACTGGACCTGCTTTCAGCCCCCATTGATCAATACTGTAAATTTCAAAAGTATTGTTGTGGGGTGCAAAGGTGAACCCCTGGGGTTCAGGAAGGATACTTTTTGCAAGAATGAAAGACTCTGAAACTTGGCTTAAAAATAAAAAGAGAAATGTATTAATTTGGAAGGTAATGTTGAATGTGGCCAGGAGGGCAGCATAGATGGCAGCCTGCCTCCTAGGTGGAACAGCATGGGTGGAAAGCTGCTCCTTGGGAGGACAGCATGGATGGAAAACTGTCCCCCCAGAAGACATCAATTTTGGGAATTTTATACTCTACAACAATGAGGACATGACTCTGGAGCAAGGGGCTGGGGAGGAGGTTTGCCCAAAGGCATGGGAGTGGGTTTTGTGATTTGGAGGACAGATGGTGTGTCTTTGACCATCTCAAATCAATGGGGCAATCAAAGGAGGGTGATCCTCAAGGTCAGATGTTTTGGGTTGGGAGTCAGAGGGTGTAAGGGAGCAATGGAATTTCCCTGCTTACAGTTTGGCTGAGTTTCTGGGGGGTACAATACCCATACCAGTATGGGATTGAGGGAGCAGTGAGTACACCAGCCTGAATGTTTTGGCCTTGGTCATTGCTGTAGCACATAGGACTGTATCTGCCCAAATCATGAAGTGGTGGACTCCGTGTTCTCTGCTCTCTCTTTTCTCCAAGTCATAAGTGTGATCCCCATAAGTGTGACCAGCCATCTGCTAAATGTGGGAGCTTGTATACTCCTCAACTTAAAGACTATTGGACTCTATTTGACAGCTACAGAGAACTAATGAGATAGGGAGGTTGGTTAGAAAAAAAAATGGGGGTAAGGGAAGGGTGTCCTTTTTGTATGAATCTTATGCTTTATTTTTATTTTAAAAATTTTTCCCATGGTTACATGATTCTTGTTCTCTCCCTCCCCTCTTCCCTCCCCCTTCATGTATTACCACCCAAAACCCATTTCCATATTATTACATATTCCATATGTAACAGAGTAATCTTTCAGGATGTCCTTCTTTATGAAACCCTTTCCAAACCCTGACGAGTAAAGAGAGACACGAGAACACAAGGCATGCTTTGGAATTCGACCCAAAACTGAGAATATCTGTACTTTGAGGTTTCTTACTCAATCTAATCAGGACACCTATCAGGCTAGCTTCAAAAGACCTGATTTCAGAATGAACCTTGGGGAGGGCTGACTTTTGTTTTATTTGGGGGGAAAAAAAGGTTATACTTTGGAGTATCAGAACCTCTATTTGTCCTGACAGCCCAACTTTTGACGAAAGAAAAAGACCAGCAGAAAGTGCTTTGGAAATATTAAATCTATTCAGAGCTGAAAATTCATTGCTCTTCTAGCTCAATCTGGCATTAAAACTCTAAGAAATGGTTCCCGGGCGGTATGTCTGCTTCACTCCAAGGCCTTCCCTTGGCTGGGCTCCCTGCTTCCTTTTTGGTCTTTACATCTTGGTTTGAATATATTATAGCAATGCTGCAGAAACTACTCACTTGGTGGAACCTCGGGGGTCAGATTCTGACTGGTGCTTGGAAATGAACATAATGACATCCCCAGACTGCTCTGGTAGTGTTAATATGAATCTTGATCCAACTTAGATCAAAGCTCCCCAAGTCACCTTGGCCCTCTTTAGCCTGAGCTCTTTCCCCTTCACAGAGTCATATAGCTTTCCTGTGCACTGGGCTCCCTTTGGATCCCTGAGCACAACAGAGGATGGAAGCTTGGGGCCGGGGGGCATCTCTGAATTGGCTCTTTATTCTAATGGAAGTAGAATCTCTACTGGTGTTCTAGCCTTTGGAGCTAACAAATACTAAAGCACATTGGAAGTAACTGCCTGATTATGAGAGACAGGCAGAGAATGAGACAGAACTAGAGCCAGAAAGAAAGTCAGAGATGAGAGAGAGAGAGAGAGAGAGAGAGAGAGAGAGAGAGAGAGAGAGAGAGAGAGAGAGAGAGAGAGAGACAGAGAGAGAGAGAGAGAGAGAGAGAGAGAGAGAGAGAGAGAGAGAGAGAGAGAGAGAGAGAGAGAGAGAGAGAGAGAGAGAGAGGCAGAGAGAGAGAGAGAAAGAGAGAGAGAGAGAGAGAGAGAGAGAGAGAGAGAGAGAGAGAGGCAGAGAGAGAGAGAGGCAGAGAGAGACAGAGGGGGGTGGGAGAGAGAGGCAGAGCAGGAACTGAGAGAGACAGAGTGAGAGTCATAGAGAAGAGAGAAAGAGACAGAGAAGGACAGAGACAGAGACAGAAGTAGAGACAGAGGTAGAGAGAGAAAAAGGGAAAGAGAGAGAGAAGAAGAGAGAGAAATATGGATGGAGGGAGAGAGAGAGAAAAAGGGAAAGAGAGAGGAAGAGAGAGATGGAGAGAGGAAGAGAGAGAGAGAGAGAGAGAGAGAGAGAGAGAGAGAGAGAGAGAGAGAGAGAGAGAGAGAGAGAGGGAGAGGGAGAGGGAGAGGGAGAGAAAGGGAGGGGGAGATTGTTTGATCCACACTTTACAGATGAAAAAAATCAAGGTTAAATGATTTGTGTGAGATTAATTTAGTTCAATTATCATATGAGCACCATGTGTTGGGAACTAGAGATACAAAATGAAAACTCCATGGTCCCTGCCCTTAAGGAGCTTGCCATCTAAAAACATTGTTCAAGCCTCTGTTAGGTCTTAACCACTGTGCTAGGGGCTCTGTGGGGAACTGACAGAAGAATAAGATATGATTCTCATTCTCAGATAGTTCATAATCTGGATAGACTTTTTTCTTTTTCAGTTTGTTGCTGTAAAGAATTCCTTGGTGTGGAAATTTTTTCCACTAATGGAGGTAAAGAATTTCTCTATAAGTTAAAGTCTTAAAAAAAAAAAAACAACCCTTACCTTCCATCTTAAAATCAACCAAAGAACAATAAGAGGTAGGCAATGGGATTTAAGCAACTTGCCCAGGGTCATACAGCTAGGAAGTGTTTGTGAATTTCAAAACTACTCCACCCTATTCAGGCCATTCTTTAGAAGATCGGATTTAGCTGTTTCCTGATCAATAACAATAGAGATACTTGGAATAACAGAATCAGATCTTGGAAACTACATTTCTTCTCCCTTCTTAGTTTAACAAGATTAGGAAGGGCTGCATTAAACTCAAATATTTAATTATTTGAGGAGATGGCCTTCAACAGACATATGCAAAAAAAGGACAGACCTCTGGGCTGTCCTAAGTCAAGCTTGAGCCACCATTGGCACATGTGAGATGCAGGAAGTGAGGTAGAGAACAGCCTCTGGAGTTCTCGTGACTTCCTGTGGAGAGAGCTAGAGTTCAGTTCGATCCTGGAGCTGGAGCTTGGAGGAGCCCCACAGACAGATTTCCTTCATACTGGTCACGTGAGTGATAAGGACTAACCCCTTTCTCTGCCTTGGCTCTCCAGGGCCTTAAACTCCCGCTTTGGCTCAGCCTGAGCCAGAGCAGTTTTTGAATTAAACTCCTTTCCTTCTCTCCCTCTCTCTCCCTCTAATATTTTCTTCCTCCTGTTGTAATTAAATCACCATAAAATTTGGCAGCTGACTTGGGTATTTTATTATTTGGGATTTCCCTTGGCGACCACTTAAATTTAGATTTTTTTCTGTCTCAACCATAATTTCACCCTTTACATGTCTGAGGTATGATTTGAACCCAGGACCTCCTGTCTCTTGATCTGGCTCTCAATCCACTGAGCCATCAAGCTACCCTCTCTAACATACAGTCTTTAAAAAATATTTTTTTATTCAGAGATATTTTATTTTCCTAATTACATATCATAATTTTCAACATAAATTTTCAAAAATTATAAGATACACATCATCTCCTTCCCTCCCTTCCTTCCCCCTACTTGGAGATGGTAAACAATGTAATCTGGGCTATACATGAATTATGCAAAACACTACCATACTGGTCATTGTTGTAAGAGCACACTCATACAAAGCTAAAACCCCCAAATAAAACTATAAATATACTGATATGGAAAATAAAATGTTTTGATCTGCACCCATCCAACTCTAACAGTTCTTTCTCTGGAGGTGAAGAGCATTCCCCATCATAAGTCTTTCAGAATTTCAAAACTGAAGTTTTTCAGATCTTCATATTGTTGAGAGTAGCCAAGTTTTCACAGTTGATCATGATACAATATTGCTGTTACTATGTACAATGTTGTCCCAGTTCTGCTTATTTTGCTTTATATCAGTTCATGTAGATCTTTCCAACTTTTTCTGAAATCATCCTGTTCATCATTTTGTATAGCACAACAGTATTCCATCACCATCATGTACCACAATTTGTTCAGCCATTCCCTGATTAATGGGCATCCCGTCACTTTCCAATTCTTCATTTTACTATTTCCTCCTAAAGCTCATTTAATTTTTCCTTTAAAAACGTGAAAGTGATACCATTTTGTGGATATGTTTAGGATTTATATTACTTCATTGTCTATAATTCCTTTTAGCAAGATGTAATTTCTTTCCTTATCTCTTTTCATCAGATCTATTATTGCTTTAGCTTTGTCTGAGATTATGATTGCCACTCCTGCTTTTTTTTTTACTTCAGATGATGGACAATAAATTCTGCTCCAGCCCCTTACTTTTACTCTGAGTGTCTCTCTGTCTCAAATGTGTTTCTTGTAAATAATACGTTGTAGGATTCTTGTTTTTAATCCACTTTGCTATCTATTTCTTTTTTTATGGTTGAGTTCATATCATTCACATTCACAGTTCTGACTAACAACTGTGTATTCTCCATCTTATTTTTCCCTTTTGATCCTCCTTTCACTTTGTTCTTCCTCACAAGTGTTTTGCTTTTAATCACCACCTTTTATTTTACCTTCTATTCCCAGCCCATCCTTGTCTTATTCCCTTCCTACTTCTCTATAGGGTAAAGTAGGATTTCATACCCAAATGAATATGGTTATTATTCCATCTCTGAGCTAATTGTGTTGAGAGAAAGGTTTAGCATCACCTCCCTCATTTTCCCCTCTACCATAATGGTTTTTTGTGCCTCTTTAGGCAAGATAATTTACCTCATTCCACTTTTCCCTTCCCTTTTCCTTCAGTACAATCCTCTTTTTTACCCTATTTTTTTTCTGCATACCATATCATCCTACTTAGCTTACTCCCACATTCTCTGTCTATGTATACTCCTTCTAACTGCTCTAATACAGTGTAGCAGTTAAAATTCTTTTCTCTGCTAGAAGTATTATATTTTTATGAGGTTTATTAAGATTAAAAATATAAAGAAAATACAAAATAAGAAAGCACATGCCTAGGAGGGCCAAATGGCCCATTCTCTTATACTACATCATGAGAGACGTGTGTCCCTGGAAGCACCAGCAGGAAGAGAGAGCGAGGAGAAGGCAGAGTCCACTTAAACAAAAAAAACCCTCTCTCCTCGTGGCCAAGGTGATGACCTCACCTGAGATTATGGGGAACTCTGGGAGCTACCAAGGACTCCTGGGAATTGAAGTCTGGGGTTCAAATCTCCATTTTTACAATTCCCCATATGATCCTCTGGGAAAAAGGTTTTTCCCAAAGGATCATGAAAATATAATCAACTTAAAGATTACAATAATTTGAGGATAAGAGAAAAAAAAACAAATCCAATAATTGCTGGATGCATTGAAAAAAGCCAGTTAGGGTGCAGTCCCCTTTGGCATGAAAGTATAGATATAAATAAATTTTCAATCAACCACACCCAACATTCATTCTTGATCTTCTCATGAAGCTTGTGGTCTGGAGACATTTTCGTGGTATCTTCTCCAAACAGTTCAGTTTCTGGATTCGGAGAGATATCATGTTTATTTACCTAAAATTCTTCTCAAATGGAATTTAAACTTTGCAATTTAAAATAATACTATTTTTACATTTCCCTGTTAAGAGGGTGATTGAAAAACATGGGACCACTTAGGGATGCATGGCTGAGTTATGAGGTATGTGAATCATTTGGTAAGAGAAATTAAGAAGACATCAGAAAAATCCAAACAAAAAAGAAAATTACTGGATGAAAATATAGGCTATCAAAGTCTTATGTGTAAAAAATTCTAAGAAAAGGAAAAATAAATTTATAACAGGTCCTTGAATCAGGGCCCAATTAAAATGATCTAAGCAAGTAAGCATTTACCCAATCAGTAGCCAGGACTAAAGAAAGTTTACCACACTGTGAAAGAAAGAAAAGGGACCAGATTATAGGAGCCAAGTAGGAGCCAAGTTTGGGGATATTCGTCTATATTTTCAGAGTGAGTGTGGACACAAGGAAGGCCTATGTCTTAACAAATGTTAAACATAGCAACCATGAGTCTTCACACTAGGTTCAAGTTCTTCCTATTGGCTTGGAAGTGCATCAATCCATCCTGGATTGGTTTATCTTAGGCCCTATGCAATGGCTCCTTTGTGTATATCTTGTCCTGGAATCAGACAGAATTATTAAGTAAAGTCCCATCATTTTTTTTTAACAATTAGTGGCATCATTTTTATAGTCTCAAGCTTTTGGGGCATGCATTGACATTATAGCAAATGTGTTTCAAACTTATATTACTGCAAAATCAAAAAGTTAAAGAAAATCTTAATGCTGGTAACATGTGCTTCAAATATAAAAAGGAGAGAAAAAATAAGACTGAAATAGTATATTGCACATGCAAGAAAAATATAATAAGAGTTTTAAAAAATTCAAAAATATAGCTTATAATCATTGACACCCTGTGTCAGCTAAGAAAATATAGAATGCAAAACTTTCTCACCAAAAATGAGATTCATTTCCCCTTCATATCTGGCCACTATCCACTGTGAATTTCACAAGGTTTGTTTGTTTGTTTTTTTTAAATAAACAACAGTAGTACAAATATGTGGTATCAATATCCCCCAAATTCTCAATAGCCCAGTTAATTACTACAGCAAAAAAAAAAAAACACTATAATTTTTACACAAGTTGCTGAATGGCATTTAAAGAAAATTGATACTTGCCACAAGTTTTTACAGACATAGCAAATCTTTCAACCTTGGTAAACATATTTTTAAACAAAGTAAAACTTATTTTGGGTTTAGAACATCATCAAGAAATCTAGATATCATTTTGGTGGAAGTTAAGTAGTGAGCTGAAGAGTTATAAATGAGGGGTGCTCCTTTTTTTGGAGGCTTATAGGGGTACAAATGCCCTGGGATTAACTGCCCAACTTCCATTCACATTTTTATAATGTGGAAGTTGGGGGTTAAAATGTATTTCACTTCAGATACTAGAATGGGCCTTACATGTCATGTTAGGGGCAGGCAAAAATGACCAGAGATTGTTAAGAAAAATTCTAAAAATCATGTCTAAAGAACCCTTAAAATCAATTGAGATATTTAGCACATTAAATTTTCCAAAGGTTGTTATAGCAATTTTCTGATGGCGTCCATCTATTCTCTATGTGACAATTTACAAAGTCAAAAATAGAAAAGCTGTTTTTTATATGGGCTTATTCAATAATATTTGTTCAGTATGGTTATAGGGGAAAAGCAACAGAATATGACAGTAGTTAAAACTCAGTACATTAAAATGATTCAGTATAAGAGAATAGTATGGAATGCAGTAATATATGAACTTAAAATCACAAAGTTAAATCTTAAACAAAACAATCAACAAAATGCAATAGAATACAGAGATTTTTATAAAACATTGGAGTCGGAAATGCCTTAAAAATATAACCTCCAGTCTCTTTAAAGTTCCTTGGGTTTTTTTTTTATCCATTTAGATCCCTATTGTCAGAAGGCAGATTGGTAATGGTTAGGCAATGGGGTTTAAGTGACCCATCCAGGGCCACACATCTAGGAAGTATCTGAGGCCAGATGTCAACTGAGGACCTCCCGTCTCTAGGCCTGGCTCTCAATTCATTGAGCCACCCAGCTGCCTCCCCAAATTTTGCTAAAGAGTTGTTGGGAGCTGAATTTTCCCCCTGGCATGCAGGTGAAATAAATGAAATTACCAGAACAGTGAAAAGATATCCTTTTAAATACCCCATTGCTTGTAAGTTCCTGTTTGGAAAAGTCTCTTCCTTCTTTCCCTTTCCTTCTCCCCTCCTGTGATCCCCTGCCCCCAAGTCCACGTGGAGGCTAATTGTAGCCTAAGGGAAAATTACTCCCATTTTTACCAACTGATAGAAATGAGTCCTGGGCCTGGGGTGATGAGAGGTCTGCTCCAAGGCTAGAGTTTACTGGGCTGGCAGGCGGGTCACCAGGTGATTGAGATCTGGGTCAAACAGGTCCAGATGCTGGGAACAGGAGCTGAGCTGGCCGGGCCGGCGGGAAGGGCTCAAGAAAGTCCGAAGCAGATGGCTGAAGGCCAGAGCTGATCAAGATGGTTTTCTAAAAAAGCATCTTGGAGAAACGTGGCTTAAAAAAGGACAACAAACTAGGCACTAGCTATTAAAGGCTGAACTTAGTTACAGTAGATCAGAAGATTGAAGGTATTTCGTTTTCTTGAAGTGGTTCGCCAAACTGTAGCAGTTAAAATTAGTTTCTCTGCTAAAAGTATTATATTTTTATGAGGTTTATTAAGATTAAAAATATAAAGAAAATACAAAATAAGAAAGCACATGCCTAGGAGGGCCAAATGGCCCATTCACTTATACTACATCATGAGAGACGTGTGTCCCTGGAAGTGCCAACAGGAAGAGAGAGTGAGGAGAAGGCAGAGTCCACTTAAAAAAAAAACCCTCTCTCCTCGTGGCCCAGGTGATGACCTCACCTGAGATTATGGGTTACTCTGGGAGCTACCAAGGACTCCTGGGAATTGAAGTCCGGGGTTCAAATCTCCATTTTTACAACAGTCAAAAAAATTTAAGAATTACAACTGTCATCTTTCCACATAGGAATACATACAGTTTGACCCTATTGAATTTCTTAAATGTTCTCTTTCTTATTTACCTTTTTAGGCTTCTCTTCAATCTTCTATTTAGACATCCAATTTTCTGTTTAGATCCATTTAATCAGGAGTGCCTGGAAATCTTCTGTTTTATTAAATGACCATTTTTGCCCTAAAAGAACAAACTAACTCAGTTTTACTGGGCAGGTGATTCTGGGTTGTAAACCTAGATCTTTTGCCTTCCTGAATATCATATTCCAAGCCTTTTTATTCTTAAATTTGGAGGCTGCTAGCTCCATGGTATTTGAACTGTTTCTTTCTGGCTGCTTGCAATATTTTCTCCTAGGCTTGGGGGCTCTTGAATTTAGCTATAATATTCCTGTGGAATTGTCTTTTGGTGATTTATTTCAGGAGGTGATTTTCCATTTCTATTTTACCCTCCTGTTCAAGAATATAAAGGCAATTTTCTTTAGTAATTTCTTATATGTGATAGCTAGGCCTTTTCTTTCTTTCTTTTTTTTATCATAGCTTTCAGGTTGTCCAATAATTCTTAAATTGTCTCTCTTGGATCTATTTTCCACATCATCTATCTTTTTAATGACATATTTCATGTGGTCTTTTTTTTTTTAATTCTTTTGATGTTGTTTTGTTGTTTCTTGCTATTACATGAAGTCATTAGCTTCTAGTTGGCCAATTCTAATTTTTAAGGAATGATTTTCTTCCATGAACTTTTGAACCTCCTTTTTTATTTGGCCAATTCTGCTGTTATTTTCTTCTTGCATTGCTTTCGTTTATCTTCCCCATGTTCCTCTCTCTCTCTTAATTGATTTTTGAAATCTTTTTTGAGCTCTTCCAGAGATTGAGACCAGTTCATATTTTTCTTTGAAATTTTGTGTGTATTTACTTTGCTTTCACTATCCCCGTTCTGTGTCTGTGCCTTGATCTTCTCTATCTCCATAAAATTTTTTCTGTGGTTAGGTTTTTCTTGATATTTGCTTATTTTCCCAGTTTTTTAAATTGACTTTCACTTTAAGATAATTAAAGGTGGGCTACGTTCTCAGAGTAGAGGAGGCACTCTCTTAAGTTTCAGTCTTTCCTTACTGCTTACTTTTAGCTCTATTTCTGGGTTTCTGCAAATTTTAGTTTTTCCAAGATGGTATGATAGTCAATGAGCTATAAGCTCTGAGAGTTACCTCCCACTACTGATCCAATCACCCTTTGAGACTGCTGATAATTGCAGAGCTCAGAACACTGTGGACTACCTTCTCTGGGGCCTCATGGTCTAGCCTCAGACTGGGCTTGATCAGGTCAGGCACAATGTGGACTGCCTTGCCTTGTGGCTTGCAACTTTGCTTTGAGTTTGGGGAGGGGCTAGCTCTGGGTCTTGCTCTCAGCTTACACAGTCCAGGTGTACCTGTGTACTACCTTGCACTGAGGTTCAGAACCTCATTGCAGGTTTGGGATGAACCTTGGAAATTTTAGGGATAAATGTGTGGTTGTACTGCTGATGTCTTAGGCAGGATCTCAGCGTCTCCACATTGGTTTGGGAAATGGGAGAACTTGCTGTTGGCTATGCTGGTACTCTTTGGTATTGCTCTTGCTGGCTATGCTTCCCTCTTACCCTATGAAGAAGACCCTTTCTGCCTACCTTTCAAGTTGTTCTCTGCATGAAAGCTGCTTTACTCTGTCTCCTTGTTGGTCCTTTCACTCCACTATTTGTTTTGAGGCATTATTTAAAGGTAGTTTGGAGAGGATTCTCACAGTAGTTCAAACTTACTCTGCTTCTACTCTGCCATCTTCTACTTAGAGTCTTTTTTTTTTTTATTTAAAACCCTTACCTTCCGTCTTGGAGTCAATACTGTGTGTTGGCTCCAAGGCAGTAGAGTGGTAAGGGCTAGGCAATGGGGGTCAAGTGACTTGCCCAGGATCACACAGCCAGGAAGTGTCTGAGGCCAGATTTGAACCTAGGACCTCCCGTCTCTAGGCCTGGCTCTCAATCCACTGAGCTACCCAGCTGCCCCCTCTACTTAGAGTCTTAAGGAACTGACTGCCTGCTCTGAAAAAGTAGGCTACTTTCTCATGGTCACAAACCTAGTTTGTCAGAAGAATGTCTGATCCTCAAACCAATCTTTTTGATACCTTCTATCTCTAACTGCCCCTCAAATAAACACATACATGCGAAAGCTTCCCTGCTTCAGACTTCCACCAAATCTGCAGGTCAAAAGAGGTAAGTTACAGAGATAACTAGATGTAAGGGCAGGGTATATTCCACTAATATATATTTGCATTTTATGGAACTTACTGCCCTTATTACTGATTATATTATATTGATTGATATTCTTATTTCTTTCCTCATGGGTATGTAGTATTCTCTCTGGAATACTCCTCCCAACTTTCACTCCCACTCATGGAGTGGGTCCCCAGAAGGTATATGGTTCCTCATGTTCTAAGGATAACCTTGTGGTTATTTCTATTAACACAATAGTTCCTGAGCCTCCACAGGTGTTCATTCTATCAACAGCCAGGCAGACCTCTGATAATTACTGTCTGAGTGACTCTGGCCAAGATGTTTGGTCTCCTTGAGCAGCAATTTTCATCAGTAGAACAAGGGAATTAAACTAGAGAGACTTTGAAGTCCCTTCCAGGAATAGCTCTATAGTCCCATGATCTAGAAGGATGGGGAGTAACTCAAGTAGAGTTTCAAAGAAAACACAAGTAATTTTCCTTATGGTACTGGATAGGGGCTAGGTCAGATCATTAAGTGTCGTGTTGAGTAATCAGGAGTGAACCTAGAGGACTTGTCAAGCAAAATCAGAGGGATGGAAGCAGAAGCCCTTGTAATCAGAATTTCATTGATGTGGTGGTAGGACAGGGAAATTGATTCCTTGTAACAAAGACAAATATTCAAGCCTATAAAACTGGGTTCCTATTCTGGGTGGCAGAAGAGACTGGTTTGGGGAAGGGTTGGTTGGTATTAAGTCTCAGGGCAATATATATCCTTCAACTCAACTGAACCCAGAAAGCCTTTATTCAGCACCTACTATATGCCAGGCATTTTCTAGGCATTACTGTCACATAGCACAAAACTAAACAGTTCTTGCCTCCAAGGAATTTATTTTCCACGATAGGGTTGTTGGTGGTGATACTGGAGAGCATGCCAATATGCACTGAGATAACTAAATATAAAATATATGTAGATTGTCTAATATAAAATGGGATACATGGGAGGTATGGGTACACATAATCTGGAATCTGGTCCACTTCTGCAAAAAGTAGGAGGAGTACCACCTTGATATTGCCAGCCAACCAGCTGACAGGGGAAGGTAGGATCCAGGGCTGATAGGGCTATGTGACCTTTCTTATCTCCAACAGATTCAGGACAGAATTCTATCTATCCATCATACCTCAGATATCCCGAAGGGTATGATTCTGAGGGATTCAGAACAAAAACTAATTCCTCGATTGCTCCCAAGGGCTTCTGTAGCCTTTAGCCAACATTTATCAGCTTAGCTCCTTCTGAAGAAATGGTGATTGCACAAAAGGCCATTGAGAACATTTAGTAAAAGAGGACATGGCTCATTGGAGAGAGATCCAGGCCTGGAGAAGGGAGATCCTGGATTCAAATTTGGTCTCAGACACTTCCTGGCTGTCTGACCTTGTGCAAATCACTTAACCCCCATTCCCTAACGCTTATAGTTCTTTGCCTCAAAACCAATACACAGAAAGAAAGTAAAGGTTTTTTTTTTTTTTGAGAATATGTAGTAAACCTCTACCAAAGAAAGCAGCAAACAGAAACAAGAGAAGTTATATAGATTAAAACACACCAAGGAATACACAAGGGTACATGAGCTGGGGGCAGCTAAGTGGCTCAGTGGACCAGGCTTAGATACCACAGGTCCTGGGTTTAAATCTGTCCACAGATATTTCCTAGATGTATGACCCTGGGCAAGTCACTTAACCCCCATTGCCTAGCCCTTAATGTTCTTCTTCTTTGGAACCAATATGCAATATTGATTCTAAGATGGAAGGTAAAGGTTTTTTAAAAAAAAGAGTAAATGAGCTCTTTAGCTGGGAGCTAGCTAAGATCTCAGCTGTCAAGGAATGAGAATGATCTCACCCGAGGGGATGCCACTCTCAGAAATCTCTGGAGATGGAGGCACTGAAGATTAAGGAACAAGATGGGAGGCTCTGAGGCTCCATACACCCATTCTCTAGAACCTCACCCTTATTGATCTGTCTCTTGAGCTTTTCTCTGGAAATATTCCAACAATTTGAAATCCCCTTTCTACTCTCATAGAGTACCAGCCAAGTATGCTCTCAGCTCATCAGTAGCCATGCTCCTTGCCATATCCCTATAAAGTGCAGGCCACAGGGCTGTCCCTCAGGAAAATTACCTTATGCTTTGGGTGGAAATCAGGTTACATTCCTATAAAGTAGTATTTATATCAGGGAGTATCTCTTGAGGAAATCAGTGCTTAGAGGGGGAACTTCAGAACTTATCTGGGTCACCAGCCTCGGTTTACAAATGAGGAACTTGTCACACCCATAATAAGTGGTAGAGACAGGATCTGAACCCAACTTGTTTAGCTCCAAACCCAATGTTCCTTCCATGGCACTGTCATGCTGCCTCAGAATCAGAGGCAATAGGAAAGGAAGCAGCCTTTGAGACCATCAAGTTTAAACCTTTCTTTTTACAGATAAGTGATGATAACTGACTTATCCAAGGTCACAAAGGCATTAGGCAATAGGACCACTTTGGTTATCACAATAGAGAAAGTAGTTCTGGTGGGGAGGAGGGTGTTTTAAAAGCAACACAGGATTTTTCTAGCCTAAAGCCATGAAAAGTTTTAGTATATTAGTCTGAATAACTTGTAGGCTTGGGAGAAAAAGAATTATATGGCAGTAGTGAAGTAAGCCCATATTTTATGGGTAATGGGGCAGCATCTTCACCTTTTCTTTGTATTTTATATCTCCCTTATTGTCTTCAGCTGGTGATGGATGGACCATATATTAAAGTGCTATTATTTCAGGGAACTGAAGTATAGCTGTATAATGGAATTGAAAAATCAGACTCCCAGCACTTGGGCATATCTTCTGCAGCAAACTACACTACTACAGAATGGCTTGCCCCCATTTTTTTTTCTTCAGAGCATAAAAATGTTTGTGTACTTGGAACTGGAGAAAAAGTATTGAAAGACAAAGATAGGGCTAGAAGCTGACCCATCTATGGCTAACTGACTCTTCTGTCTGCTCCTCGATTCTGGAGAATTTTATAAAACCAATTTTTTTTGGTGGAGGGAATAAGATAGAAGTAATTTTCCAATTAGTCTCTGATGCCCATCACCTTAGGGATGGGTTTCTCCAATTGTGCTACACTTTTAGGGAGATGTTTTGTGTTCTATTCAAATGAAATTGATAAGAAAGGTACCTTCCTCCTGTCCTCAGCACTGAGTTGGAAGGGGTGCTTAGCTATCCCTTCAGAAAGCCACTTATCTCAAGGGTCTGTAATTCCCCAACACACACACACACACACACACACAAACACACAAACACACACATGTCATATGATCAGAAATCCTTAGGTGTATAGATCACAAGAATATTTGACAATTACCAATCAATCCAGGTTTTCAGGTCCTACTGGCTTACTAGTCCGTGTGTGCTTTAGAAAATTTTTTGTTAAAGATCTCAAACAGGCTACAGCCTCCTGAAGGTCAGGTACATGGTGTTTTTCCTGCTAGCCAATGTCTAAGGTTCCAGTGTTAACTGTTGTTGCATCCTCGAATTGTAGACCGAGAAGAAGGCTGTTTCCATATTGGGATCATTCAAATGTGAAATGGAAATGTGAAGGGGGTGCTACAGAAGAATATACCATAGCTACTTAGGATACATGGCTGAAGGCTTTGTTTTTACCCAAGGGAAAGAGAATGGGATGGGTAGGTTGTCATAAATCAAAATATTCTTAATTGTTGGCCATTAAAAGAAGAGATAAGGACTGGAACTGAGGTTTCTCTTGTCTAGTGAATTCTCAGCTGAGGAAACCCCTTCCATCACTGCAGGTCATCACTTTCCCTACAATTTAAAGTCTTAGAGAATTGCCTCAGTGAGTCCTGAGAGGTTTATTGATTTGCCCAGGATTACGTAAGTGCTGTCTAAGGCAAGATTCAGCTCTTCCTGGATTTGAGACTAGCTTTCTATCCATTAAACCATACCCAAATCGCCAACTTCCTATTTCCTTTTTATTTGATAGAATTTTAGAGTTGGCAGGGACCTCAAAATGGGTTTAAATGAACTCACATCTAAACAAGGCAGCCATCTACAAGAACCCCAAGAAATGGTCATCCAGTCTTCATTTGAAGATATCAAGAGAGAAGTATCTATACCTAAGGCAACCTATTGCACTTCTGTATATCTTTATGAAGTCTTTCTTGACATTATACCTAAATCTGTCTTTCCACAGGTTATAGTTCTGCCCTTCAGGGCCAATCAGGACCAGTCTTATCCTTGGACCAAATGACAACCAAGCCCTCACATATTTGAAACTTGATATCATGTCACCCCTTAGTTTTCTCTTTATCCTGTGTATTTAGTTGTGCCTGTTGACCTCAGGGAAAAGGAGAGGGTCAAGACCTTAAATTTTACTACTGTCAGGAGTTCCTGATGAGGACCTTCTTTTACCAAAAAGGGTCCAAACTTTCTCTACAACTTACCATATTGGAGAGTTACCTGCAGCATTGACAAGTGATAGGACTTGCTTAGAGTCACACAGATCGTATTTGTCAAGGTCTGAATGCGAACCCACCCAGATCTACCCAGCTCACATTCACTACTTATTCCCAGGGCATTGGTTGGTTTTGAAAGATTGTCATTGAGATATTAGCCTGGGACAGCTGGGTGGCTCAGTAGATTGAGAGTCAGACTTAGAGATGGGAGATCCTGAGTTCAAATTTGAAATCAGACACTACCTAGTTGTGTGACTCTGGATAAGTCCCTTAACCCCCATTGCATAGGTCTTACTGTTCTTCTGCCTTGGAATCAATACACAGTCCTGATTCTAAGATGGAAAGTAAGGGTTAAAAAAAAAAAGAGTGTTAGTCTCTTCTGTTTCAACACTGGGTCACTTTGTACTTAACTGGCTGTAGGCAGCTAATCTAACTTTTCTCCTTCTGTTTTATTTTCTCAGGTCAGCAACAGAATAACTGTGGCTCTTATTATACAGTGATTTACTCCCCTTCTCTTTTGTTTCTCATATCTCTCAGGTCCAGAGGGCCAGCAGCCAACCTCTTGCTCTTCTGTCTTAAAGTAATTTTCCTTATCATCCCATAGGAGCTCAAGTCCTGTCTCCTCTGTGTTCTTTGGATTCTGTCTTAAATACTAATTTTTTTCTCCATTGTGTGTTTTTAAAAAGAAACACTTACTGTTTCCAGTATGCAGGTACATTTTGATATAGATATACTTCTCCAGTGTCAATTAATGATTTATGAATAGAGGATGGAAATGATATAGCCCTGAGCAACATTTGTGGACTTAGACAGTTGAGACCTTGCAATGACTTTATTTCCTGATGTCATAGAAGTGGAAGAACCAAATAGTTAAGCATCCTTTGAGGCTTGAGTTTTGTATATATCATTGCTTCTTATTTTAACCCCAGAAGGTCCAAGTATGTCAGTTGTCTCAAGAACATTTTAATAATTATAAAAATAAATATATTGTTACTATAATTTCTTCTATCTAGCAAATGTACTTTAAGTAAATAATTACAAGAAGACATAATTATATTTTGAAGTAAATAATTTCCATGCTATTGTCTCTAGTAGATGCAAAAGCACCATATCAGTTGATGTAACTTGGTCCCTTGAGATGTTCTTAAATCTGATTCTTTCTCACATGATTGGAGGATGAGCAAGAAATTTAGATTGGCTTACATTTCCCATCATCCCTGTTGGAAAAGGGACTAATTTGCTCACTAGACTGATGATGGGAAGTCAAATACTAGAAGTCTAATGCTAGCAACTGAAGCAGTTAGGTGGCATAGTGGATGATTGAGGTAGCTAGATGTCACAAGGGAAAGGAAGATGAATTCAAATCTAATCTCTGACACTTTCTAGCTCTTTGACCCTGGGCAAGTTTGCCTCGGTTTTCCCATGTGTAAAACAAGCTGAATAAGTAATTGGCAAGCCACTCTAGTATTTTTGCCAAGAAAACCTCCAATGGAGTAACAAAGAATTGGATACAGTTGAAAAAAAAAAGAATGCTAGTAATGCATCTAGGTAAATGGTTGATCAGTTAATGGAGGAGTAGCATTGCCAATTGATTTTGAAATGTCAGTCCATTGACAAACATTCATTTAATGCTCTTCGGGAATGAGTCATAGAGCTCTGTTGAAGCTTGGAAGCAACTGTCTTGTGGTTGGAAATAAGGACAAAAAGAATGATAGATAAGGTCTCTCACAATCTCCAGCTTACCTTACTGCCCCCACCCCTCTCTACCATTACATCCCTTCACTCCACATTCTAGCCAAGTTCCCTGAATGCAGCTTTCCTTCTGTAGGTTCTAGCAATCCACCCAGGCCAACCCCTCTCTCCTCCATGCACGTTATGAACCCTTTCCTTCTGCTTCTCAAAATCCTGACCTTCTTTCAAAGCTAATCCTCACAGTTTTTGGTGTCCTATCCTTCCTTAAATGGTTTTATAGTGATGTAGCTGTTCACATGCTATAGTGCTCTTGGTAATAAGAATATAAGCTTCTTGAAGGCAGAGCCAGTCTGGTTTTTGACTTAGTGGAGAAGGACTGAACTTGGGGTTCAGAAAGACCTGGATTAAGATCCTTGCTCAGACACTTAACTCAGGTCACAACTGGGTAACCCTCGACAAGACCCTTTTCTCAGCCATAGTGGTACAGGCTTTTAGTGAAATTCAAACTGATAATAAAAGTAAAACTCTTTGTAAACCTTAAAGTGTGAAATAAATGCTGGCTTCCTGCTCATAGCATAGGGTTTTGTACATAGTAGGTACTTGATAAATATTTGTTGATGAATTGAATAGTTGATACAACAACAGCATTTCAGGAAGAGCTCCCAGTCTAGTTGGAGAAAGAAATTCAAGCCAATAAATCAAACATTGATTGTGTGTCTGCTATGTCCTCTGAGCTAAGTGTGTGGGAGAGGTTTAAAGATGAATAATATATGATCCCCACTCTTGAGAGTCTTACAATCTAATAAAGCAGATAAGACAGATGCAAATATAGCTTCAATACAATCAAAATATCAGTGCATTGGAGAGGTCCAGACAAGATATTGATTATTCTTCCTCATTGATCTGAGGAGAAATGAATTGATGAAAAAACAAATTTATGCTTGCTGTATTAAACCTCAAGGATACACACACACACACACACACACATATAGTCTTTGTTTCTTTGTTTTTTAAGGAGGTAGTGTCTGCTCTTATGGAGTTCACTTTCTAATTGGGAGAGACAATTAAATATAATATGTAAGAGATTGTGAATGAACTGATTTTTATTTTGCCCCAGTAGGTTGTTTTCCACATGCTTCTGTATAGATGTGGCTCACAGGGAAGCAAGAATAGATATTTCTAGAATCTCCTCCTCCCACCTTTCTTTGAAGGAGACTTAGATTCCTGCCGAGTAGAAGCAGGAGTTTAAAGTCAGAAACTGGCTATTCTGCTCTCCTTGGAGACAGGAGGTACTGGGCTAGAATTATATCAATCTGCTCCCTTATTATTAGTCTAGAGGAAGCAATTTTTAGGTTTAGGAAGAAAGAAGGAGAAGGTAGAGGGAGAGGAAAGAAAGGAAAGAAAGAAGGGAGGAAGGAAGGAAAAGAAGAAGGAAAGGAGAGAGAGAAAGCAAGAAAGGAAGGAAGGAGAGAAAGAAAGAAGGAAGAAAAAAGAAAAAGAAGTCTTACTTAAAGTACAGAACCAATTATAGGTAAAACGTAACAGGTTTACAATTGATGCTACCATAATAAGGAAAACTACATATCCTCATGAAGGGCAACTTAGAGAATAGTGCCAAAAGTACATATTTTTGAAGGGATCTCTTTTCAGACAGATCACTTCCTTGTACCTCCTTTGTAATTAGTCATTTATTTCAATGTAGAGGTATTAGTGACATTGATAATCCTAAGCCTACCCGTAAGACTGAAGGGCTATTTTGCCATTATTAGTAGCTTTATGCCAACCCTGATAAATACTGTTTAGAAAAAAAGAAGTTTTTCTATGAATGGACTCCAACAAACCACCAGCTACAGGTCACACAGTTGGTGGTGCTGCAGTGGACATCAGACAATACAATATTGGAAAGTTATTGGCAACAATCTATTTCCCTTCAGTTGGCACACCCAACATCTACTGATTACCATCAATGTCATTATGCGAGCAAAAAAAAAATGTATCAAGAATTCCAAAAAGATCATTTCATTCTCCACATACTATGTTGAGAAGATAAATTTATTTGGGGTTTGATAAGGTCATGCGCCATGTCATAATCACATATTTGTTGTGGGAGGGGACCTGGGAAGAAATATAGTCTAATCTGCTCGTTTTACAGATGAAGAACATGACAAGGGATTTTGAGTGACTTTTCTAAAGTCATATACCTCGTAGATATCAAAGGCAGTATTTTAACCTAGATCTTCTGGTCAGTTAGTCAATAAATTTATATGTATGTATGTATGTATATTAAGTGCCTTCTATGTACCAGGCACTGTGCTAAGCACCGGAAATGTAAAAAGATACAAAAAACAGTCCCTGCCGTCAAGAAGCTTACAATCTAATGGGGATTCAAGCAAACAATTGTGTACAAACTATATTCAGGTTAAATAGAAAATAATAACAAAAGGAAGGCACTATAATGAAAAAGAATTGGGAAAGGCTTCCTTCTGAAGATGGGATTTTAGTTGGGATTTAGAGAAAGCCAGGGAAGTCAGTTGTAGGAGAAGAGGAGAGAGAGTTTTCTAGGCATGGAGGCAGCTAGAACTGAATGATGGAGTGTTTTGTTTGTAGAACAACCAGGAAGCCATTATCATTGGATTGTAGAGTGACTCTTGGGAAGTAATATATAAAAAGACAAAAGGTAGGCGAGGCTAGGTTATAAAGGGCTTTGAATGCCAAACAGCATTTTTTATTTGATCTTGGAAGTAATAGGAGTCAATAAGCAGTTTATTGAACAGAGCAGGTTAAGCAGTTGGACTTGCACTTTAGGAAAACCACTTTGGTGACTGAATGTAGGATGAATTGAGACTTTAAGTAGGCAGATCTATCAGTGGCTATTTCACTAATTCATGTATGAAGTGATGCGAGCATGCACCAGAAGGAGGTGTATGAATGGAGATTTTGAGCCTTTGGACTTCATCCCCCAGAAGTCACTTAGTATTTCCCAAAATTCCCTTTTCCTGTGTCCCCTTGTTTTGTGTGATTAAATGGCTGTAACTCCTCCCTCTTCCTTTTTTTGACCTGTGACTGGCTGAATTCAGGCACTTCTTTTGCTTTAGTTATTATTAATAAAACCTTATAAAATATAATATTTAGTTATTGATGATTAATTTAAAAACCCACAGGGGCACGTTTGAGAAATGTTGCAAAGGTAGAATTGATAGGCATTGGCAACAACTTGAATATGGGGGTGAGAAACAGTGAGGAATCCAGGGTGACTCCTAGGTTGGGAGCCTGAGGGATGGTGATACCCTTCATAGTAGTAGGGAAGTTTAGGGTTGGGGAAGGTTTAATGGAAAAGACAATGAGTTAAGTCTGTACATGTTAAGTTTAGTTTGTCTACTGTACATCCTGTCCAAGATATCTGAGAGACAGTTGGAGATACATGGTTGGAAGTCAACAAAGGCTGGTAAAGGATAGGTAGATTTGAGAATCATTAGCATAGAGGTAGTCATTATATTCATAGGAGCTGATGAGATTACCCAAGGAAGTAGTATAGAGGGAGAAAAGAACCCAGGACAGAACCCTGAGGAATACCTATGATTAAAAGTCCTCTAATTCCAGAACCAAGGCTTTAGCCATTGTGCCACTTGGAAGGGACTTTAGATGTAATTTAGTTCAATCCTTTTGTCTTTCAGATGAGTAAATAGAGCCTCAGAGAAATGAAGTGATTTGCCTAAGGTTATACAAAGGAAATGGCAGAATTAGGATCAAAACCCAAGCCACTGACACCTAGATTTAGAACTAGGAAGGATTTTAGGGGTCATCTAATCCAAGTTGATAACTGTAGATGAAAAAACTAAGATTCATAGTGGTAAAATACCTTCAAAAGAAACTTGGTGGTCAAGTGGAGAGAGGTGGACTTAGATTTCGGAAGACTTGAGTATGAATGATGCCCTAGAATCCTAGCTGTGTGATTGGGAAAGTCACTCAACCACTCACAGTCTTAATTCCTCATTCATTAAATGGGAAATAATTCTTCATAGGGTTGTTGTGAGGATCAAATGAGATAACACATGTAAAGAACTTCACAAACCTTAAAGAACAACATAAATGCTCATTGTTGTTGTTACTGTCATTATTGTCCGAAGTCAGAAGGGCAATCATCAATGGAGCCAGGACTGGTGTAAGTCCTCAGATCACTCCAGTGAGTGTAGGTCCTCAGACTAAATCCAAGATTCCTTTCTTTCTATTATACAGCCTCAGCAGGTTTGTGTTCAATCATTTTCAGTCATGTCTAACTCTTTGTGACTCCATTTGTTTTTTTGTTTTGTTTTTTGGCAAAGGTAATGAAATGGCTTACCACTTCCTTGTCTAGCTTGGTTTACAGATGAGGAAACAGGATTAAGTGACTTGCCTTGGGTCAAACAGCTAGTAAGTATCTGAGGCCAGATTTGAGTTCAAGAAGATGTCTTCCTGACTCCAGGCTCAACACTCAAACTATGGCATCACCTAGCTGTGGGTTTAGCAATATATTAAAGGTAAGTTAAGAAAATAAATGGGAACCAAGTATGAGCAATAGCAATAGTCTATCCTGAAATATATAAAATGCCTATTAGCCTGGTATGCTTGAGAAGGGGTTAGAAGGGGAAATAACTCAATCTTCCTGACCAAAAGGTAATCAGAGGTTTTCCTTGGGCACGAGTTACTGTGAAAGATCTGTACACAAGTGATATATGCTGAGCTGATGTGGATGGGAGGTAATCTGTATTGCCATTGAGGTCAAAGGACCATGAATGTAGTCATGTGTGATTGTTGGGTTTTAAGGTATGATCTTGGAAGAACTTATACATTTCTTTGGCTTCCTTAGATGCATGTACAACAAAATACACAGTGCTGCCATTTTTAATTTCAAAGAAATTTCAGTTCTTCTGGGAAAAGTTCTTATGTACATGGGAAATATACACACATACTACCTCTCCAAATGGAAAAATTCTAATTGCTACGGGCAAGGTCCAGACTCACTCACGACTCCAGGAGTTCCCGACAGGTGGTCAAAAAAAATAACAAACGGAAGACAGCTTAATCATTACGGCCATGGGAATGCTTTGCATCTGATAGCTGCTCCACCATCCCCAGGCTTGGTTTTTATTTTTATACCCATTTTCTTGGCACACAGATACATTACCTAACACACATGTCCAAATGGAGATTATTGGAAAAGTGATACATTAACTTTTAACAAATCACTTGATTAACACTCTATATTCTTGTATTCTGATTACAGACAGCATAAAGGTTCCACACAAGATAAATGATTTTGTCACAGGTGGCTTAATTTTCTCATTACCCTGTGAGGAGTTTTGAACAATCAAGGAAAATTACTTATTGCTTTTAATAAAATGGAATAATTAATCAACAGTTCTTAAAATACAATTCAACAATCATATCATTGAGGTTGAGGGGTACTGGGAACACAACACAGATTTCATATTAGACTGATCATTTTTCAGTGTTTACTAGGGAGTTTCCCATTGGTGAGTTACTGGTTTGTGAAGTTGAGTCACTGAGGCATATTGAAGCTTGGTGTACCTGTACATTTGGTATGGGCCTTTATGATTGATTTGTATGTTGGCTTCATGAGAATAGGTTTCTGTGAGTGGGAAAGTTTTGGGCTTGGCCTCTAGTTGCGGTTTTACTGGGAATTATATACCTAAATAAAAGTTAACCCATGAGAGTCTTTTGGGATAGGATTTGAGAGTCTGATCTTTTGGTGATATTTTAGAGAATTAGGGTACAGGTATTTTGCTCTTGCATTATTCCTTCTGAGACTAGGGGGAATAGCAATCATGTCAATTTCATAGGTAAGGGGCATTGATGAGAGAGGTCATGTAAGGGGGACTGAGTGGGCAATCACATCTTGCCAAGGGCCACTCTGTGGCCTCCTTAGCTACCATGTGTGACTCTGTCAAAGCGTCATGGCCTGATGGCTCCCAGCATCTAATATTATTCAATTCAACAAGCATTTATTAGCTAAGATATACAAGGCTACAAAGATGATGAAAAAGTATTCACCCAAAGGGAGTTTATATCCTACTAGGGGGATAAAATCCAATGCTTGCTCACTCTCTTCTCTCTCTCTTTCTTTCTCTCAAATACTTTCTAGTATTTTGTATGTAGGGCAGCTCAAAGATGGACGAGAGACTTTGCTGCCACTTACATCTATAGAATAATGTGGGCCAGGAGTAAGACTGACCTTGTTTTGTTGGCTTAATTTTATATTTGGTTGTATTAATTTGAATAGCAAAGCCCAAAGGATTTTGAGGTTCTGGGTTTTCTCAGACTAAGATAAACTTTTGTAGTTTTTAGAAAGTGGCCCTTGAAATTATTTGATAAGGATGGACATAAGTAATCAGGAAATAATGGGGATTAAAAGGGACTTTCTAACTCTAAGGCAAAGAGAGGCCTGATACAGAGAAATAGTTGATCCTGCTAATTCGAAGAAGTGAATTCTAAGATAGATTAACTGACTGGCTTCTTTACTTTGTCTATTTTGTGCCCCTTAGTTCTGGCTTACTTTTTGTAAAGAAAAAGAAGCTGAGGTTTTCTTTTTAAGTCTAATGAACAGATATTTAAGACTTCTGTCTTTCTAAAGGGTTATAAGTTTAAACTTATGGTTTTGAGTGGTTGTGGGCCAGTGTAGCTTTTTTTGATGCCTCACATGCAAGGGAGGGGACTTCAAACACTACATACATCTCCCCCCAACATATATGTACATATATGCATGTTCTTTATATGTGTGTATGTAAAAATATATATGTAGGTATGTATATTTTTCTATATAATTATCTGTGCAATGGTATATCTCCCTACTCCATTAGAATATAAGCTCCTTAAAGACCTGGATTTTTTTTTACTATGTATTTTTAGGACATGCTATAGTGATATGCACATGGTAGCTTAATGAATGCCAGAGCTTCCAAGTCATAGAAAAAATACTGCAAGCAGCCAAAAATAAAGACTTTAAGTTTGGAGGAATCATAGTCTGAATCATGTAAGATTTAGCAGCTACCAACATAAAGAAGTGAAGAGCATGGAATATTATATTCCAAAAGGCCAAGGATTAATCTTGCAACCAAAAATAACTTACACAGAAAAACTGAATATAATCCACAAGGAAAAAAATTAGACTCAATAAAATAGAGGACTTCTAAGCATTCCTCATGAAAAAGACTGGTTCTTAGTAAAAATTCTGAAATACAAATATGTGAGTAAAGAGAAACATTAAAAAGTAAATACAAGTGAGCAATCATAAAAGTCTTTATAAGAATGAAGGCTTTGCCTTCAAATGCAGAGAGGAGTAATACAAATATATCCTCAGTACTCTTTTGTCAGGTGAGGTCACAGAGAAAGGCAAATATGATGGAGGTCCTAGAAGTGAATTTTGCTATATTTTGATTATCTTAAATAGAGAAAGGAAAGGGAGAGGAAAAAGGAGAAAAATTAGGGCAGAAAAATAGAGGAATAGAAGACTTATCTCATGTAATCAGTGAGTATAAGTAGAAATCTACATAAACAAAAAAGGGTTGGAGGAAATGGATGCTAGTTGAACAAACATCAGCTGGATTAATGCAGAATGAAGTGAACAGAACCAGAACATTTTTAATAATGACAACAATGTAAAAAGGAACAATTTTGAAAGACTAAAGAACTCTGACCAAGGCAACAATCAACTATGATTCCAGATGACTAATGATTTAGAATGCTGCCCACTTGCTGACAGAGATGTGATAGAGTATATAGGCAGGGTGACACACGCAATTTTAAACATAGTCAACATGGTGATATATTTTGTTCTCTTATGCGTATTTGTTGCAGGGTAGTTTTTTTTCTTTATTTTCCACTGGGGAAAGGAGATGGAAAGAGAATGAAAGAAGAATAGAGGACAAATGCTTGTTAATTAAAAAAATAAAATTTAATTAAAAATACAAAAAACCTTCATAGGATAATTTCCTAATTGAAAGTAGTCTAGAGAAAATCCTATCTAGATAGCATTTAAATTATTTTCTTAATAAAATGCATTGTTTAGATGGATTATAACCAGAGCTGCTATTTTTAAAAAAGCCTGAGTATTGAGATATCTTCTAGCTACAGAATCACATCATTCTTTCATTTCTGAAAAGAGAGAACAACATTCCCACACAGCACCCTTATTATAGAGATTGCTTTATATTTGTGGGTGTATTTTATTTTTTTCTGAGCCCTTCTCTATTTTAATTTCCCAAATAGTGATGCCATTGGGATTTGATGGGCAAACTCTTCTGAAAGCTTTATCTATTGTTTATTAGTTTTGGATGAAAAATGACTCTGCAGAAACATAAAACCTGTTCAGATATGAAATCTGAAAAAAAAAAACCCGCAGTTCTTCTAAACTGATTAAGTAACCTTAAAAAAGATTCTGGTTGCTGAACCAGATCAAGAATAAGGATTATTGGATTATTTTTCTGGGTATAGACTTTATCACAAATAACTGGGATGACAAAAAATTTATATGTTAACACTTTGTTCAATATCCCTGACATTCACCGCATAACAATGTCAGAGAGACTCTATGGTCAAGAAAGAGCATAGAAGAACCTGCTATTGAAATAGCTATATTAAATGGAGCCATAAAAACAGACAGCAGGAATTCAAGGAACTGCTTCTCTGTGAAGCCTTCTTTGTGTAAATAGATAAAGATGAAATACTATTGATTTTCAAATCATAAAGTTTCATTTTGAACATGTTAGATTACAAAACACAAGGACCATGCATTTTAACATCTAGCTTGAACAAGGGTAGAACAGACAACGTTTATGAGGCAGTGAGGAAGTATAAGGCAAAATGATAGTCTTGGCTTCAGAAGCTAGGAACTTGAATGAAGTTAAATACAGGAAGGACAATTTGAAGTGAATCGATTGGAATTCTTTTTTTTCCTCATTTGTTTTTTTTTTAATTTTATAGTATTTTATTTGATCATTTCCATGCATTTTTCATTAAAGACAAAGATCATTTTCTTTTCCTCCCTCCCACCCCCCGTGGCCGACGCGTGATTCCACTGGTTCGATTGGAATTCTTTTCCTGGCTTCTTGCCATTCTTGGATAGTTAATTATTTTCTCAGTTATTCAAAAAGAGGTCTTTGAATAAGGGAAAAATAGATTCTTCAAACTATAAGTCAATGAACTTGACTAAGATTGCTGGTAAAAACATTTGTCTCATAAACATCCTTGTGATTCCACAAGAATATGCTTGTCATATCAGCTCTAATTGTAAAGATTACCCTGACGGAGCTGCTTTTTCTTCTTCACTACTGAGCACAAATAGGAAAAAGAGAGACAAGCACTTGCTCTCAACAAGCTGAAAGGCCAGTTTGGGAAAACAACATACATAGGGTTTAATAGGGGAACTCTGTGGAAATTCACTACAGGGCTAATGGAAAGTACTTGATGTCCTAGGGGTACAGAGGTGATATGGATTACAAGACTTCAGGAGTCCCGAGATATACCAGAAGGTCAGATGGCAAGTGCCCAGAGATTTGGAGGGCATAGTGGCAAGTCAAATGGCAAGCCCTGGTATATTTCCATCTTATCAGAAGGATTATTATTGGTGACTTCCAGCTTATTCAAGTGAAGTGAACAACTGTGGCTAGTGGGAGCAGTACCAAAGGACAGTATGCCTGAAGGACTGAGTATAGTACAGATCAGTATTATAGATCTAGGAAGGGAAAAATGAGTGTTGACAGGAAGGTTAGGGAGGAAGATCCCTGCTAGCTGCCATTTCTACTTAGAGTTTCCATCCTCTAATTCCCCTTCCCACTGCCAATATCTGGATGGGGATAAGGTAGGAGGCATTAGAAGGGAGAAGGAAGAAGAAAAATGTAAGTGTGCAAGTGTTTCCTCTAGCTCACAGACTAGTTCAGGACAGAGGGGAAGGAGAGCCCTGCTAACTACTCAGCTGCCTAGAGAACTAATGAAATCTTATGTTACATTGAGAGTATATTCTTTTGGCTTTTGTTGCTTAGACTTGTGATTTCATAGTGTAGGGACTTTTTGGTAAGGAAAGTCTCTTTAGCAAAGATCAGCAGATTTTCTACATCTTGTAGTCTTAAAGAGTTGCTTGGGGCATTTAGACATTAGTCAGCTTATTCAAAATGACAAAGTCAGATCTTGAATCCAAATTTCCCTGCTGCCATATCCAGTCTTCTATTTCAACACACTGTGCCTTTCCAGAATGAATCAGTGGGCAAGGTTCAGTTTCTATCTAAGCAGCAGATTGGAGGTATTCAAATAAAGTGGATAAGCAGCTACAGAACCTGCCTCTCAGTTCAGAAAAAAACCCAAGGGGCCAGCTGGATACCTCAGTGGATTGAGAGCCAGATCTAGAGATGGGAAGTCCTCAGTTCAAATCTGGCCTCAGACACTTCCCAGCTGTGTGCCCCTGGGCAAGTCACTTGATGCCCATTGCCTAGCCCTTACCACTCTTCTGCCTTGGAACCAATACATAGTATTGACTCTAAGATGGAAGGTAAGGGTTTAAGAGAAAAGAAAAAACCAAGATGGTAACAAAAGTGTGGGCCAGTGACCAGATATGTCTTAGTTAGTTGAAAAGAAGAGGTATTTTCCTGGCCTCTGAGAGCAAACCAGTTATCTAGAAATCCAGTCCTTAGGAGACAGAAGGTTAGGAATTATGTATAGAAAATAGTGTCAGTCAGAGATATGTATCCGAGTTGGCAAAGTGATGTGAAGTTTTAAAAATCAGTTGGCAGTCAAATATATAGCCTCTAAGGGATCAGAAGGCCAATTTAAAGTGTTTCTAGAATGGGATAGCATCCAGGGATCAGCCTCTTAGTGGACAGGTCAGCAGAAGATTAAAATAGTAGGCTGGTGGCCAAGCAGCTATCTCTAGCTGAGAGCAGTCAGAGGTATTCTGACAATGGTGTTCAGACAAGGGATCTTCCTTTTAGTGAACCAAATAAGGAGACATATCTGTGGGAGATTAGCACAATGATGGAAAACCTATGGTATGGGTGCCAAAGAGAGTACACAGGGTGCTCTCTGTCCCCCACCCCCATCCCAGAGTTCCTAACTAGAAAGGCAGAGGGACTTAGCAGAGCTGATTCCTTCCCCCGTCTCCACTGTGCCTGAGGAAATTTTTTCACATCATCTGTCCCTCCCCCCCCCTACCCCCCCCAATGGGAGTGCTTCCTCCCTTCCCTGTGTGGGTCTCTGGGTGTGGGGGCAGCACAGCACTCAGGCTGGGGAGTGGGATGTGGTGGGATCCAGCACTCCATCTCTAAAAGGTTTGCCATCACTGGAATAGAAGATGGAAATCTATTCCATAAGGGTTAGACATTTGCCTACCAGACGTACCAGGTCATTCCCCAGTAATTGTGCTGAGTTGTGCTTTCTTTCTATAAGTTCAAAATAATGCCCCCTCTAACATTTCTGCATCCTTAAAATTTCATTTAATCCACCCTGAAAGTTTCCATTTTAAATGAAGGGCCAAATCAACCCTTCTAAAAGGGCCAGCTTATGCCCCACTAAAAGAACTGAGTCATTATCTAGAGAACATTCTCTATCATAACCCAGCTAAAAGTACAGACTGTGCTTACTAAAAGGTCCTAGAACTTGACCAATAAAAATACTGTATCATGCTACCAAAAATATGCTGTCATTAAAAACAGAGACCATGTAATAGATTAAGAAACTGTGCAAGATTAGAAGTTGGAAATTTGTAGATCTATTCCCTGTTCTGTTGTTTACTAGTTTCCAGAAACTAGTCATGTCCTGACCTCTGGAAGCCTTAGTTTCTTTATCTGTAAAATGGTTATTATTTCCCATCTACCGTATGAGGTAGAAGGGAGACTCAAGTAAGATAATGTATATGAAAGTGCTTGTGAATCATTATGCCTTTGCTTTATAATTCAAGGTAGCTATTATTTTCAGTTTGTACAAAGTCTCTCTGGGACTGATACACTGTAGTATAATTGAATGTAATGGACTTCTCTGTTAGTAGCAATGCAATAATCCAGAGGGATCTAGAGAAAGAGCACTATCTACATTCAGAGGAAAAACTGTGGGAGTAGAAACACAGAAGAAAAACAACTGCTTGATCACATGGGTCGAGGGGATATGATTGGGGATGTAGACTCTAAATGAACATCCTGGTGCAAATATCAATTAACATGGAAATAGGTTCTGATCAAGGACACATGTAAAACCCAGTGGAATTGCGCATTGGCTACGGGAGGGGGGTGGGGAGAGGAGGGAAAGAACATGATTCTTGTAACTAAGGAAAAATATTCTCAATTGACTAAATAAAATTTTCAAAAACAAAACAAAACAAAACAAAACAAAACCCAACAACAGCAATGTCTCTCTGGCTCCAGCCATGACCATTCAAGATTTTACTTTTATTTTTTCTCAACTTGATTCTGAAATGCTTAAATTCCAAGTTCTATGGGAAGGAAATTTCATTTTTAATCTTCTTTCAAGCTTTCCAGCACCTTTCAATTTATATAATGCTTTATGAACACATAATATTACCCTAATTTTGCAGCAGGGGAAATGAAATTTGGTGAGGTTAAATGGCCAGCCCAAAATTTCATAAAAATAAAAATAGCTGGGTCCCATTTCTGACTCCCACATCCTGGCAAGACTCCACTCCATCTACATTTTGCTTACATCTAGGCAGTAATGGAAAGTCATTAAGCTACTATACAGTATTTGAAATTAACTTGCAGTGTACATAAGAGTAATCTTAAAATGGTTTTTTGAACCAAAGGTCTTCTGAAAACTCCCAGGGTATAATGAAGCACACAATCCTGGAGAAATGTTCAAATTGATCCATAGATGTGATTGCTGATATGATGAACTATTACAAGGGTTTGGATGATCATCAGCACCATGGACAGAAGTTGAGGTGATGCTAAGAGTACAGAGGTAGGTAGCTGGATTATAGCAGCAAAAAGCACCAGGGTCCTAGCAACTGGAATGCATTGTGCCACCATTGGGTTATTTTGTGTTTGGATGGGGATTGGAGTGTGTTAGTGGGAAGATTTAGGAAAGAAGAAGAATATAGCTTGCGTTGGTGGATTTAATAAGCATGTCCATTTGTGTGTGTGTGTGTGTGAATTTTGACAGTCTAGTTATATGCAGAATCAGAGTAACCTCTAGGTAAATTTTCAGGTTATAGGAAGGGAACCATTGCATAGCCTGGCTTTCCTGGGGGGGGGGGGTGGAACTATGTGCTAACCAGCAGGTTGTCTTCTTTTCCTGGTGCCTAGTGTCTTGTTCTAGTGTTTCTAATAGATCTATGTGGCAAAGGGTCATGGGTCTGCAAAGGGCTGAGTCTTGAAAAGAAGGCTTTTCTGACAACTTTGGTTGAATTTATTTTTTTTAGGTTCCAAATCAAGTTTTTAAAATTAATTAATCAATTAAATTAATTTAGAATACGTTTCCATGGTTCTGTGATTTATATTCTTTCCCTCCCCTCTTCCTTACCCACTCCTGTAGCCATCGAGCAATTCAACTTGGTTTTACATGTATCATTGTTCAAGACCTATTTCCATACTATAATATTTGTTTAGTCTACATTCCCAATCATGTCCCCATCAAACCATGTGATCAAGCAGTTGTTTTTCTTCTGTGTTGCTACTCCCACGGTTCTTTCTCTGGATGTGGATAGCATACTTTCTCATAAGTCCCTCAGAATTGTCCTGGATCATTGCAATGCTGCTAGTAGAGAAGTCCATTACATTTGATTATACCACAGTGTATCAGTCTCTGTGCATAATGTTTTGGTTCTGCTTCTTTTGCTCTGCATCAATTTCTGGAGGTTGTTCCAGTTCAGATGGAATTCCTCCAGTTCATTATTCCCTCCGACACAGTAGTATTCCATCATTTGGTTGAATTTATAATATGATTATGATATATTGGTTCCAACATGTCACTGTCTGATACTAAGGGAATGTTCTGAGAAACTAGATATAACAGACATAACCTAACTTAACGTGGGCCTTTCATTAAGGGCCTACAACTCTTTGATATTGAAAAGTTACCTAGTTAGTTAAAAAAAACTTCACCTTCGGTCATGAAATCAATACTGTGTTTTGGTTCCAACAGAAGAGCAGTAAGGGCTACCCTTACTGGGTAGCAAAGGGTGTCAAGTGACTTGCCCAGGGTCATATATCAAGGAAGTGTCTGAAGCCACATTTGAATCTAGAACCTCCCATCTCTGGACTTGACTTTCAATCCACTGAGCAATCTAGCTGCCCTCTTTAGTTTTTAAACTATTGCTACCATATCCAATATCCCTTATTGATGACTTGCTTGGTCAATTCTTTTTCCCTATCTTTTCAGCACAAGACCTAGATTTATTTTGCAGTGAAAAATTGAGGCCATTTGCTGAGAGCTGCTTTTCCCCTTCTCCTTGTTTCATGTTCTTCTTATTAGATTCTGATGAAGTTCTTTCTGATAAGGCCAATCTATGAATATGTATCTCTGATCCTATTCCATCCTGTATTCTTCATCAGATAGCCTCCACTATCATCACATTTCTCTTATTGGACTTAAATCATCTGCTATCTATTGGTTCATTCTTTTCTGCCTACAGTTTTGATCAAGAGGCCCCCTTCCTTAAAAAATCTTCACCAGACCTGACCAGTCTGACTAGATATATCCTTTGACATCTCTTCTTAGCTAAATTTCTTGAGAATGCTGTCTATACTAGGTACTTCCACTTCTGTTCTCCTTCTTGCCTAAACCTTTTGCACTCTGGCTTCTGATTTCATCGTGCAAATTAAATTGTCTCTGAAATTGCCAATATCTTAATTGCCAAATGGAATGAGGTTTTATTAATCTTTATCTTTCTTGACCTCTCTGCAGCCTTTGATATTATTGATTACTCTCTTCTAACAGATCCTCTCTCCTCTCTTAAGTTTTCATGATACTCCTTTTCTTCTGATTCTTTGCTCACCTGTCTGGGCACTCCTCAGTCTACTTTGCTGAATCATCATTCATCCCACTAATCATCCCCAAAGCTCTATCCTGAATTGTCTTCTCTTTTCACACTATACTATCCCTCTGGATGATTTTAATAGCTCTGAGGGATTCAATGATCATCTCCATGCAGGTGATTTTCAGAGCTAAAATATTATTTCCCTACTTAATTCTCCTTCCTAAGAAAGGATTGAAATACATGATGAACTTGAGAGAGTGGAGGTCTAGTTAAAAAGAGCTATTTTCTCCCCTCCTTCCCTTAGTGTGGAAGAGGCATCCATCCTTTCAGTCAATCTCATAGCTCTACAGGAAACTAAATACATAAAACTTGAGAATGTCTGTCTTCCAGGGGACAGTCATAGGATGATAGATCTAGAACAGGAAAGAACCTTGGGGGCTATCTAGTCCAACCCTCTCACTTTATAGTTGAGAAAACTGAGATCCAGGAAGGTCAAATGACTTACACAAGTACATCAAAAGAGGCATGTCAGTGAATTTGAACCCCAAGTCGTTGGATCCAGAGTTGGTGGGGTATTTTTTTTTTATCTACTAACAAGATAATGGTTAATTCATAGCATTTTCAGGGATTGTTACAACACATATTTAATGCAAAAAATGATGAAAGTAAAGTTGACAGTTACATTTTTACTTTGTGTCTTTCTTTGTATGCAAGTCTAGCTGCTTTATAAGCCCCATTTCAACACAACAACAGGGAACAAGCGCAATGGAAGTGCAGATCATGCAGAATGTATTTTCTAAGGAAAAGATATTGGCTCTTGCATTACATTCTTATAGATACATTACTGAATTGTAGTGAGAAATCTTTTTGAAGCCAGTTACATAAAGAGAGTGACACCAAGGGAATATGTACACATTTTCTTCTCAGGATAGGCAGTGGACTTAGAGAGATCTTGGATGTCAGCCAGCTTTAGGGCTAAGATGAGGCTATAAGCACTGCAGGAGTTATGCCATCAAAACAGTAAGTGCTCAGATACTCAATGTCTCAGGTCAAACATAATTTAAATATAGTTCTCTGTTATAATAGAAATTAGAGCAATGGAGCCTGTACCTGCAGTTTCAGTGATGTAGCAAACTCTCTGGGTGAAGAAACTCTAGCAATGTAGGTTGGCACCTAGTCTACAACTTAAGAACCTTCATAAGAATTTCCTTGAGCATGAAGTTAAGTGACCTACCGAGGGTCACATAGGCAGGAGGTATGAGAGACAGGACTTGAATCCAAGTCTTCTTGCCTTTGAGGTTAGTTCTCTATCCACTATGCAACACTGCCTCAGAATTTTACCAGTTTCCATATTTTCATTCCATAATGGTTCATAACCAAAGTCTAGCAATCACCAATAAGCATTTATTAAGTACCCACTATGTGCCAGACAGTGTGCTAAGCACTGAAAATTCTATAGCATGATCCAAGTGTGTTTCTGTGCAGTGGAAAAGCTTATTTATTCTTTGACAAGATCCTGAATCTCTCTGTCACTTATTTTATACCCTTATCTTCCATTTCAGAATCAATACTGTGTATTGATTCCAAGACAGAATTGTGGTAAGAGCTAGGCAATGTGACTTTCCCAAAGTCACATAGCTAGGAAGTATCTGGAGCCAGATCTGAATCCAGGATCCTGTCCCTAGGCCTGGCTTTCAATCCACTGAGCCCTTAATACCTTTCAATGATGCCCTTCTCATTCTTATTTTGGGGCTAAACCCTCATCTGTTTGGCATATTATCAGTTTTATCTCTTATTCCAAAGAAGTCACAGCTGTAATGGAAAATTGTTGGAATGAGCTGGTAGAGGTGGAGAGCAGGCTCCTTCTCACTGGAGATCTTTAGGCCAAGGCTGGACAGCTACTTCTTGGGATAGGGGAGGAATTTTCAGTCAGGTAGGTGTTGGATGTTCTCTGATGTCCCTTTCAGCACTGAGATCTCAGGAGTTTGATTGTGAACTAATTCCTACTGGAGGCAGCTAATTGATTCAGTGGAGAGATAACCAGGTCTAGAGATGGGAGGTCTTGGGTTCAAATTTGACCTCAGATGCTTCTTAGCTACCCAACCCTCTATTGTCTAGTCCTTACAACTCTTCTGCTTTGAAGTCAGTATTTAGCATCAATTCTAAGACAGAAGTGAAGGATTTTTTAAAATAAATAAATACCTACCCCACCTCTCCAAACTTCTTTGGTACCAAGAAAAAAATCTCACCTTACTGGTACTGTGGACGTGTATTTAATATCCCTCATATTTCCATTTGATCACATTAGTGGATGCAGGTCTCATTCCCACTGAGAAAGTACTTCAAAGAAGAATGCTGTAGTCACCATTTCTGCTTGCTGTTGGGCTGACTCAATGTTTCCCTTGTATATCACCAACTAAACAGTTTGCTACAGCCCAGCAGGATTTGCAATTAGTGCATTATTTTCTGTGTTTCTATCTGCAGTTCTCTCTGTGTCAGAGCTCCAGAGCAGATTTGCAGATAATTATTCCTTTGTCCATTCAGAGCACTTAAATCCTCAGGGAAGTTGACTAGCCTGATTCTTGGTAGTTGCTTCCATTACAAGAATGAAATGGAGACTTGGTAGCACAGTGGCACTTGCAGACATCTATTCATCTTGCTCTATTCTCTTAATTTCTTTCTGGAATTTGTTGTCTTTGAGAAGCAGTTGATCACTTGATAACACTGATGGAGAGAGAGAGAGAGAGAGAGAGAGAGAGAGAGAGAGAGAGAGAGAGAGAGAGAGAGAGAGAGAGAGAGAAGGAAATAGAGAGGAGAGAGAGAGAGAGAGAGAGAGAGAGAGAGAGAGAGAGAGAGAGAGAGAGAGAGAGAGAGAGAGAGAGAGAGAGAGAGAGAGAGAGCTGGTCCTGAAATCAAAAGAATATGTAGAAAATAAGATTTAGATTGGGCAGTTAGGTGGTGGAGTGTATAGAATACTGGAACCAATGTAAGGAAGATCTGAGTTCAAATCTTGTCTCAGATATTTACTAGCAGTAACCTCAACTATAAAGTGAGCTGGAGAAGGAAATGGTGAGCCATTGGAGTATCTTTGCCAAGATACAGAATCCTAATCAGGGCCTAAAAGAGTTGGACACAAATGAAATGACTGAGTAAGACCCAGTCTGGTAAAATGATTTGTTTCAAGACCCGCACAGATTTTAAGTGATACAAGATGGACTAGAATTCAAGTATACAGACTAAAAATTGAGTTCTGTGTTACATTGTGTAAAAATTCAGTACATGTGTTCCAGACACCAATTGTGGGTTCAAATTCTTACCAGATGTGTGACCTTGGGCAAGTTGGGGTTTAGTGACTTACCCAGGGTCACACAACTAGGAAGTGTCTGAAACCAGATTTGAACCCCACTTCAAAAAC
The DNA here is from genome assembly GCF_027887165.1 of Monodelphis domestica. Taxonomy (NCBI): domain Eukaryota; kingdom Metazoa; phylum Chordata; class Mammalia; order Didelphimorphia; family Didelphidae; genus Monodelphis; species Monodelphis domestica. The sequence goes on from NC_077231.1 coordinate 287,133,626, forward strand.
AGGAAAACTGAAATTCAGAGATGTTGAATAGTGCTGTGTATTGATTCTAAGGCAGAGGAGTGGCAAGGGCTGGCAATAAGTGACTTTCCCAGGATCATACAACTAGGAAGTGTCTGAGGTCACATTTGAATCCAGGACCTCCTGACTCCAGGCCTGGCTCTCTATCCACTGAACCACCTAAGTGCTCTGTAAGGGGAAATTTTAGGGTCATGACTTAATCTAAATTTAATTGGTTGCCAGGGAATATCCCAAATAAAATACCCAAGTCAGTTTGGAAATTTTATGTTGGTTTAATTAATATAGAGGGAAGGAATTAAGAAGAAGAGAGAGAAAGAAGGTATATGATTTCTCTGGCCTAGCCTGTGTCAGGGGATGTACAAAGACCTCCACCATGAGGTCTTCTCAGAAGATTGCGACTTCCTAAGAAGACAGTGTTTTAGAAGGTAAAGGAGAAAGGAATCAGCCTAAACTCCAAGAGAGCTAAGAGAAGATGCCTTACCTGAACGAGATTACTAAGCTTCCCCCAGTATTGTATCAAGGACGCTCACTGCCTAACCTGGACAATAGATGCTGCCATGCCAAGATGCCAAGATGCTCAGCACGCTGCCACCAGAGACACCTCTCCACACAAAGAGGCCGGAGAGAGGAAGTGATGCCAAATATATAGACCACTTTTATATCACTTTCCTATGTCTCTCATTTACCAATAGTAGCTTAAGCTTGACTTAGGACAGCCCAGGGGTCTGTCAGTTGTTTCTGATTTGTCATTTGCTAGCACATGTCTGTCTCAAGACTGTTCTCAATACTTAATCCTTAAGTAGGGGTGTAGACATTCCTGTTTTGTTAGACTAAGCAGGGTAGAGTAAATCTAAAATTCACAGCTCCAAGAAAAAAAAAATTCTGCAGTATCGTTTCCTTCGCTATTGATGATTTTACAAAAAGGGGGTAGAAAGGCATTTTGAAGTATAGACTTTGATTTGTGGTGAAGAAAAATCTGGTTAGAGATGTCAGATACATCTGCAAATGTGTGAAAACCAGAACTCCACGTAAGAAAAAAAATAATAAGAGTGTCACCAAGTGGATGATCTTGTGCTTATTTCAGGTGACAGCCTCATGACACTTTTCTTTCCTCCTCAGACCAAGCTTTATACTTCTTTGTACTAATCTGTTCTGACAATGATGTGCAGTCTAATTATTATTATCATCATCACCATCATCATCATTTGGCATGGCTGTAATTGAAGATCTTTTATCCTTTTTCAAGCAATTCAACCTATCTTAAAAAAAATTTTAAAAAGCAACTTTCAAAAATGTATTTATAACTTCCACCTGCATGCATTTTGACTGTTTGAACTTTGAAGGCAAAAAGCATTCACCTTTGACTTTATTCCAACATGGCTGAGATTCATTTAATGGGAACACTACATGAAAAAATAAAAACCAATGCAAGCAGATATGTATCATTACCACCCTCTATTTTATAAACATATTTTGATCTCCTTAACTTGAGCTATCTGGATTTATAAACTCTTCAAGATAAGGGAGACCTGAATTAATCTAACAATACAATTTGAACACTGAAGAAAAGCTGTTCATTTCATCCTCAAATAATTTTCAAGTATGAGATTTTAGTTATTGTATTTTTAAAAAGCCATTTCCTGTATTAGAAAATGTAGAGGTAGTGAGGAGGCACAGTGGATAGAGTGCCTGGTATAGAGTCACAAAAACTCATCTCAAGTTCAAATTTGACCTCTGATACTAGCTGTATGATCCTGGGCAAGTCACTCAACTCTGTTTGTCTCAGTTTCCTTATCTATAAAAAGATATGGAGAAGGAAGTGGCAAGCCACTGTAGTATCTTTGCCAAGAAAACCCCAAATGAAGTCACAAAAAGTCAGACAAGACTGAAATCAACTGAATGACAATATTAGAAAATGTATGTCCTGCAAGAGTCATTAGGTGATTCAACAATTATATTCAACTTTAATGCAGTTCTTGTTTTCTTATTTGGGTATAGGGTTCTACGCAGTTTGGGATCATGTCTTGTAAAAAGGATTTTGAGGAACAGGAGATGGTTTGATGTAAAGAACTATGAAAAAATAAAATGAAAAATTGGAGCTATAGATTAAAGCATTAATTGGAATCAATAAGGAAATAATGAAGCATAATTTAATATAGATAATTTAATAAAGTCTTAGGACTGACTATTAGTTGCAGAGAAGGGACTGACATGCATTGGTAGAGGGAATGTTCTTATCTTGAAATTCTTCTTTCTATGAAACATAGGTCCAGTTCCTATCCCTCTAATATGTAGCCTGGGTCTCCCACAATGTGGGCCCCTGAAAACTTACACCTAGGTTCCAAGTTTTGTGATAATAGACCCCTACCCCCTTATACTTGATTGGATTTTAGTGATAGTGATAGGTTTAAAATAATCAGTATTGTGATTCTAAAGTGATTAGTATAAATTCCATTATAATCTTAACATAATCAGTAGAATTCATGATTTTTACAAGAATTTCCAACTAAAGCATAAAAACTGCTTCTAAAGGGATTCTAACCCCTCCCTAACTTTGTACTTCCCTTTATCATAAGATGTTGGCCATCCGAGTCTCCTGTCCCAACATGGTGCAAACATCACACACCCTTCCCTGTTTGAAAATAGCCATCCTTCCCCCCAGATCAGATGAGAATTAGGTAATGGTCTTTGCCTGCTCCAATAAGGGTATTGTCATTTGACTTGCCCTTTAGACTAATATGGGCATTCCAAAATGAACTAACTAATCAGCTTTGTAATTGGGAAACTATTTCTAAATAAGGTCTATATGATGTTATATCTTGTGATATGTCATCATCATTGTATGGAAATGTTCATTTTGTTATGTAAACCAGGTCTCAGCCTCTGGGCATTGTCTCTTGCTAGGGTCTTACAATGTAATGCATGCAAGAGAACTCTTTTATTGGAGGACTTGACCGTCTTCCAATAAAATCTAACTTTCTACCTTGACTAGGAGAAATTTGGCTTTTTGACTTTATTTACCTAAAGTGTTTCTATGGAGTCTGTGGGTTTCTATTTCACAAGTACTTTTTTTGGATGGATACCTATTTAAATCCACAGCTCACAATTCCCTCTTGTCCACTAATGTTTCCATTAAACCAGGTCTATAACACATTAATTCAAGGGATACACACACTATCTATCTATCTATCTATCTATCTATCTATCTATCTATCTATCTATCTATCTATATCTATATCTATATATATATATATATCCCTTTCACATAACATAACAGGAGTTCGGGGCATGGTGCCCCACAAGATCTGGTATTAAACTTGAATAGGAACAGGACCCAGAAAAATATACAAAAGGATCCTTGTGGTTGGCATATTAATTTAGAATATCACAAATTAACATTATTTATGTTCTATTATATTCTAATGTATTTTGTTAAATACATTAAAAAAAAAACCCTTACCTTCCATCTTAGAATCAATATTGTGTATTGGTTCCAACGTAGAAGAGAGGTAAGGGCTAGGCAATGGGGATTGTGACTTGCCCAGGGTCATCCAGCTAGGAAATGTCTAAGATTAGATTTGAACCCAGGACCTCCCATCTCTAAGCCTGGTTCTCAATCCACTGAGCCACCCAGATACCTGCCCTGCCTTCCCCATCCCCAATTATATTTAATCAGCTTTGGGAGCACTTGGAGGGTTCTGCCACCTCCGCTGCCTTTTCAAAGCAATGCCACTTAATTCAGACTGGATAGTAAGGTTAAGGACACATGGGGACAAATCCTACTATATTGGTTGGGGGAGAGATAAAGTACATACATAGTCTGGACAACTCAAGCTTCTAGAATTATATTCCTGCTGAAATATCTTTGAAGCTGCCATTTGCTGCTTTCCCTGCAGAGCCATTGGTGTGTTCTTCGCTGGGCTGCCATCTGCAGTCAGCCTGGTGATTCTTTGCTCTTCCTTGCAAGAGAATGTTCACACCTTCTTCAGGAGAGAGAAAAGAGCTTCAGGGCTATTTTGGCTTTTTATGAGTCAGGCTCACAGGTGTACTCAGGCAGCACAACCCCCACACCTCCTAGTCATGTTTTTCTTTTTTTTTTTTAACCTTTGTTTTCCCTTCTCTTACAACTCATCCAAAGTAATCTCTTTTGGGTTGTAATAAAGTCCTTTTCAATGACTATCATGACCTTGGAGGCTAGCATTAGAAACTTGCAGATTCCCTTGGACTGGAGAGATAGGGTAGATCTAGTGAACTTTATGCTACATTCCTAAATCTATATTTAAGGGTTTTTTTTTAATATAATTTGTCTGTAAATTTTAATTTGGAAAAATATAATCTCTCTTTTTCTGGAAATATAAATAAATTTTTAGATGAAATACAAGAGATTACTTTAATTTAGAAGAGATTTAAGGGATTGGTAAGTGGCTCAGTAGAGTGCCAGGCTGGAGGATGGGAGGTCCTGAGTTCAAATATGGCCCTAGATACTTCTTAGCTGTGTGACTCTGGGCAAATCATTTGACCCTAATTATTTAACTCTTACTGCCCTTATTGCCTTAGAACCAATACTTACTATGGATTTTTTTTTTTAAACCCTTACCCTCCGTCTTGGAGTCAATACACAGTATTGACTCCAAGGCAGAAGAGTGGTAAGGGCTAGGCAATGGGGGTCAAGTGACTTGCCCAGGGTCACACAGCTGGGAAGTATCTGAGGCCAGATTTGAACCTAGGACCTCCCATCTCTAGGCCTGGCTCTCAATCTACTGAGCTATCCAGCTGCCCCCCTTACTATGGATTTTAAGACAGAAGGTTAGGTTTTTTTTTTTTTTTTAATGAAGTGATTTAGATTTAGGTTGGACATAAGGAAGAGCTTTTAAATGGTAACACATGACAGTTGTCCCTGAGAGACTGCCAAGTTTAGTCTGGTTGTCTGCACTAATTTCTTGTCCAATTTACAAGTCATTTCAGGTATGTATATTTTGTCTCCCCATGTCCAGATGCCTTAAGGATCAGAGCTATGACTATTAATTTTGGTTTCCAGAACAAAATAGCATGAGATATGCCTCCATTTTGAAAAACAAATTTAATTGAGGAGGGGATTCAGAGAGACTGGGAAATTGGCCTCCAAACTCACTAGAGGTGTAGTTATGGGTGGGGAAGAGGAAAGAGAGGAGGAAGCATACATACTAGTTTATTTTGTTCAGTTCCTTTTCAATCCTGTCCTAACTCCAGACCTGACTCTCTATCCACTGTACTACCTAGCTACCCTTGCTTCCATTCTTTTGTAGAGTCACACTTTTTCAGTATAGAATAAATAGGAAAGAAATTCAAGATAAGAGAGCAGTTAAAGAGGGTAGGATCAAGAAAGTCTTCATGGAGAATGAAGATGGTGCTTCAGTTGAATCTGGAAGGGATTCTATGACACTGAATTGAGTAGGGGAAGGGCTTCAGGTCTGAGGAATAATCCCTTCACCACCCTTACTGACTTGCAAACACAGAAATCTATTGAATCACTGACTGAGGATTTAGACTGAACAGTTAAATAAATTTACCAGATGCCTGAAGTGATCTTTTTGAGATCCCTTTTGATGGAGAACAAGGTGTGGTTTGGAAGGAGGCCACTGCATTTGGAATCAAGGACATGCTTTTGAGTCTCTACTGTCAGTCAGTGTCCAATTTGGCCAGATCATTGAGCCCCCCTTCCCTTTTTTCTAATCCTTACTTTTTTCTTTCCACTTTATAAAATTTTCTTTCTCTCTGTTTTCCCTAAGAGCTGGATTATTTTATTTCTTTATTTCATTTCCCTCTTGACTACTGTCTTCTTCATTTCCTTGCCAGCCATCTTCTAACACCAGGGCAGAGGTCTTCACCTCTTCTGTGTGGTGGATTTCTTTGGCAGGCTGGTAAGTCGTAGGGACCCCTTCTCAGAATAAGTGTTTTTATTTTTTATTTTTACCCCCCCCCCATTACATGAAAAACAGTTTCCATCATTTTTCAAAGACTATTGAGTCTCAAATTCTCTCCCTCCCTGTCTCCCCCCAACTTCTACTCCCCCTTTGAGATGGTAAGCAATCTCATATAGGTTTTACATGTGCAATCATGTAAAACATTTTCTCATATTAATTTTTTTTTGTGGGAGGAAACAAATAGAAATAAAGAAAATGAAAAAAAGTTTGCTTTGGTCTGGATTCAGACTCAGGTCTTTTTCTCTGGAAGTAGATGGCTTTTTTTTTTTTTTAGCATGAGCCCTTTGGGATAGTTTTGGATCTTTGTAATACTGAGAATACCTGTTATTCACAGTTGTTCATTGTGAAGTATTCCTGTCACTGTACAATATTCTCCCGCTTCTGCTTATTTCATTCTGCTTCAGTTTATGTAAGTCTTTCTGAGTTTTCCTGAGCTCCTCCTGATTGCCACTTCTTATAGCACAACAGTCTTCCATTACAATAATATACTGTAAGTTATTCAGCCATTCCTCAATTTATGGGCATCCCCTCACTTTCCAAATCTTTTCCCTCTCTTAAAAGAGCTACTTTAAATATTTTTGTATAAATAGCTCGCCACCCCGCACTTCTTGAATCTCTTTGCGATACAAACCTGAGTCTGCTTTATAGTCCTTTAAGCATAGGTCAAATTGCTCTCCTGAATGACTGAATTAGTTTACAACTCCCCCCCCCCCAACAATGCGTTCATGTCCCAGTTTTCCCATACTCCCTTCAAGTTTTGTTATTTTCCTTTTCTGACATAATAGCCAATCCAATAGGTGTGGAGAGTTGTTTTAATTTGCATTTGTCGAATTCGTAGTGAATTAGAGCAGTTTTTGCATAACTATACAGAACTTTAATTATTTTATTTCAGAACTGCCTGTTCATATTCTTTGACCATTTATAAATTGGAGAATGACTTGCATTCTTATATATTCAACTTATTTTTCTGTGTATTTGAGAAATGAGAACTTTATTAGAGACTTGTAAAAATTTTTTGTACCATTACAATTACTGTGTATTACTTCCCATCCTATTTACCCCTGTTTAGTTTCTGAACTCCACATCCCCCAATTTGCCCTCTTTTCTATCAGCCCCGCCCCTTTCTCTGATCTCCTTCCTCTCTTATCCCTGTAGGCTAGGATACCTTTCTATACTCAGTTGATTTTCTTCCCTCACTGAGCCAATTCTGATGAGAGTAAAGTTCACATGCTTTTCTCCTCATCTCCCCCATCTTCCCCTCCATTGTGAATTCTTTTTTAAAAAAATGAATTAATTAGATAAATTCCACTAGGTTTTACATGTATCACTGTTCAAAACATGTTTCCATATTATTAATATTTGCAACAGAGTGATTGTTTAGAGTCTACATCCCCAGTCATATCCCCATAGAACTATGTGATCAAGCAAATGTTTTTCTTCTGTGTTTCTACTCCCACAGTTCTTTCTCTGGATGTGGATAGTGTTCTTTCTCATAAGTCTCTCAGAATTGTCCTGGATCACTGCATTGCTGCTAGTAGAGAAGTCCATTACATTCAACTGTGCCACAGTGTATCCGTCTCTGTGTACAATGTTCTACTGGTTCTGCTCCTTTTGCTCTGAATCAGTTCCTGGAGGTCTTTCCAGTTCACATGGAATTCCTCCAGTTCATTATTCCTTTTAGCACAATAGTATTACATCACCAACATATACCACAATTTGTTCAGCCATTCCCCAATTGAGGTGCATCCCCTCATTTTCCAATTTTTTTGCCACCACAAAGAGTGCAGCTATAAATATTTTTATACAAGTCTTTTTCCTTATTATCTCTTTGGGGTAAAAACCTAGCAGTGGTATGGCTGGATCAAAGGGCTGGCAGTCTTTTAAAGTCCTTTGGGCATAATTCCAAATTGCTTTCCAGAATGGCTGAATCAATTCACAATTCCACCAGCAATGCATTAGGGTCCCAATTTTGCCACATCCCCTCCAACATTTATTACATTTCTTTGCTGTTATATTAGTCAACCTGCTAGGCGTGATGTGGTACCTCAGAGTTGTTGTTGTTTTTTTAATTATAATTTTTTAAAATGTTACTTAATTGATTAATTTAGATAATTTTTCCAGGATTACAAAAATCATGTTCTTTCCCTCCCCTCCCCCCCCAATACTCTCCCATATCTGATACACAATTCCATTGGGTTTTACATGTTTCTTTGGTCAAGACCTATTTCCTTATTATTGATATTTGTACTAGAGTGATCATTTAGGGTTTATAACCCCCATCATATCCCATTGACATATGTGATCAAGCAGCTATTTTTCTTCTGTGTTTCTACTCCCACAGATTTTCCTCTGAATGTGGATAATGTTCTTTCTCATAAGTACTTCAGAAATGTCCTGGATCATTGCATTGACACTAATGGAGAAGTACATTACATTCAATTTTACCACAGTGTATCAGTCTCTGTGTACAATGTTCTCCTAGTTTTGCTCCTTTCACTCTGCATCAATTTCTGGAGGTCATTGCAGTTCACATGGAATTCCTCCAGTTCATTATTTCTTTGAGCACAATAGTATTCCATCACCAACATATACCACAATTTGTTTAGCCATTCCCCAATTGAAGGGCATCCCCTCATTTTCCAATTTTTGGCCACCACAAAGAGCGCAGCTATGAATATTCTTGTACAAGTCTTTTTCCTTATTATCTCTTTGGGGTACAAACCTAGCAGTGGTATGGCTGGATAAAAGGGTAGGCAGTCTTTTAGCACTCTTTGAGCACAGTTCCAAATTGCCATCCAGAATGGTTGGATCAATTCATAACTCCACCAGCAATGCATTAATGTCCCAATTTTGCCACGTCATGTTAACCAATCTGCTAGGTGTGAGGTGGTACCTTAGAGTTGTTTTGATTTGCATTTCTCTAATTACAAGATATTTAGAATACTTTTTCATGTGCTTATTAATAATTTTGATTACTTTATCAGAAAACTGCCTATTCATATCCCTTGACCATGCCCCTTGACCATTTATCAATTGGGGAATGGCTTGAATTTTTTGTAAAATTTATTTAGTTCCTTATACATTTGAGAAATTAGACCTTTGTCATAGGTTTTTGTTATAAAGATTTTTTCCCCAATTTGTTGCTTCCCTTCTAATTTTGGATGCATTGGTTTTATTTGTACAAAACCTTTTCAATTTAATGTTATCAAAATTATTCATTTTATATTTTGTGATATTCTCTATTTCTAGATTGCTCTTAAATTCTTTTCTTTTCCATAGATCTGACAGGTATACTATTCTATGTTTAACTTATTTATTTATAGTGAATCCTTTTTCAAGCCATTTTATGTGTAATAATATACTATTCTACTTTTTCTTCCTGTTTTTCTCAATGCATTTCTCTGTCTCATGCCTTAATTTTAAATTTTTTATATTATCCCATTATATTCAACTCATATCCTCACTCTCTATCTCTGAATACTCCTAACTGCCCTAATAAGGACAAAGTTCTTTTGAATTCCAAGAATCATCTCCTCATGTAGGGTTGTACATAGTTTAACTTTATTGAATGTCTTTTAATTTCTTCTTTCTTGTTTATCTTCTTATGATTCTCTTGAGTAAGATATTTGACAGTCATATTTTCCTTTCATCTCTTGTCTTTTCATCAGGATTGTTTGAAAGTCCTCTATTTCATTGAATACCCATTTTTTTTCCTTGAAGGATTATGCTCAGTTTTGCTGGGTAAGTGATTCTTGACTGAAGTCCTCTCTCCTTTGCCCTCTGGAATATCATATTCCAGACCCTCCAATCCTTTCATGTAGATGTTGCTAAGTCTTGTGTTATACTAACTGTGACTCCATGATATTTAAATTGTTTCTTTTTGTCTACTTGCAATATTTTCTCCTTGACCTGAGAGTTTTGAAATTTAGCTATAGTATTCCTGGGAGTTATCTTTTTGGGATCTCTTTTAGGAGGTGATTGGTGGGTTTTTTTTTGTTTGTTTCTATTTTATTCTCTGGTTCTAGTATATGTAATACAAGGATTAGGAGAAGGGATAAAGACAATGGAGAGAAAGAGGGAATAGGGTTGTGAGAGTGAAGAGATTCTTCTCCTCCTCTCTTCCTTTCTGAGGGGAGATAGCCAAATCTTGTCTCTTTGAAAGGGAAGTATGTGTCCTCAGAAAATAGTTTCTGGGAGATGGATGCCAGGAGACTAGAGAAGCCTTAGTGAGTTGACAAGATCCCCACTCTGAGGAGCCTTGAGAGGCAAGGTGCTTTTTTATGTCTCTGCTCTCCCAGGAACATCAAGTGTTTTCAGGATCTTTGGACTATCCAACTGTCAAGGAGAGATGTCAATTCCTTGGGTCAGGCAATCTTGAATCCCTGCAACCTAGAAGTCAATCCCCTTTGGGGAGAGGTGTGACCCAACCCAAATCTTCAGTCCCCTCAACAATGTTAACTAATGACTGGCCCAGACCTAAATCTTGAATAACAGGTGATTTATTGGGCTTCAGGTAGGGAAGTGGTATCATGGGTATTAAATGGGAAAGTGGGTAAATAGGGAACCCTTACAGTTACCCCCTCTGGAAAATTGGCCCTCCAAACTCTAGGGGTTCAAGGCTTCTCAACCTTGATCCCTCTTTTTTGCCAAGTGCCTTCAGTCCCTACTCTTAACCTAACTAATCTTGAATATAGGAGTCCAGGGACAAGTAAGGAAGAGACAGAGAGAGAAAGGAGCTGCGGATGGCTCTCTTCAAAAAGTCCCAATCCACAGCCCCACTGAGGACTTTAAAATGTTTTCACGAAGGGCTTGGTTGGAGGTATTCAGGAGTTCAGAAAGGACAGTTGAACTCCAAGGGAATAGGTTACTTCTGAGCTTCTGGGAATACACCTCTCTTTTCTTCTTCCCCAAGCCAGAAATGATTTGTCTGTTGGATCGCACAGCCTCTGTTCCTTCCTTAGAATTCTCAGCTTCTTCTTTACCTTCCCCTGCTCTTCCTTCAGTAGGTCCCTTCCAAGAGATGATCTCTTGTCCATGTAAAATCCCTCTTGTTTTATCTTACAAATATCAAGGTAGTTTTCCTTGATAATTTCTTGAAATATGATGTCTAAGCTCTTTTTTTTAATAATGGTTTTCAGGGAGTCCAATAATTTCTTAAATTATCTCTCCTGCAATTATTTTCCAGGTCAGTTGTTTTTCCCATGAGATATTTCACATTTTCTTAAATTTTTTTCATTCTTTTGACTTTGATTGTTTCTTGATGTCTTTTTTAGTCATTAGCTTCTACTTGCCCAATTCTAATTTTAAGTCATGATTTTCTTGAGTGAGCTTTTGAACCTCCTTTACCATTTGGCCAATTCTACTTTGTAAAGAGTTATTTTCCTCAGTGAATTTCTGCACCACTTTTTCCAAAGGGTCAATACTATCTTTCAAGAAAATTTTCTCTTCAGTGCATTTTTGTATATCTTTTTTTCCCATTTTTTCCATAAAAAGCTGATTCTGCTTTTTATTTTATTTTGTTTTTAATTCTTAACTTCCACCTTAGAATCAATACTGTGTATTGGTTCCAAGGCAGAAGAATGATAAGGGATAGGCAATGGGAGTTAAGTGACTTGCCCAGGGTCTCACAGCTAGGAAGTGTTTGAGACTAGATTTGAACCTAGGACCTCATGTCTCTAGGCTTGGTTCTCAATCCACTGAGTTACCCAGCTGCCCTCTGATTCTGCTTTTTAAAAAGTTCTCTTCATTGGATTTTTGTGCCTCTTTTACCAATTGGCCTATTATTTTTTCAAGATATGTATTTCTTCAGTATTTTTTGGTCTCCTTTATCAATCTATTGACTCTTTTTCTATCATTTTCTTGTATCACTTTCATTTCTTTCCCCAAATTTTCTTCTGCCTCTCTTGTTTAATTTTTAAAATACTTTTTTGAGTTCCTCCATTAATTTTTGGGGGGATTAAGAGAAATTAATGTTTTTCTTGGAGGCTTTGTATGCAACAACAGTATTGCCTTTGTTTTCTTCTTCTGAGTTCGAGTCTACTCTGTCACTAAAATAACTTTCTATACTGAGTTTCCTTTTTTTTTATGATTTTCCTGATTTTTTTTCCTCCCCCAAAATATTAAAGTTGGGTTCTGTGATTGTGGTGAAGGGAACACTATTCCAAGCATTAGGTTTCTTGTGAGCCGGCACTGGGGATCTATCTGCTTTCTGTTCTTCCAAGGTGGTATAATGTAAGGAGAAGTGTATTTAATACTCTCCAGGGCTGTGCTCTGTTCTGTGAGTAACCCCAGACACTCTTTTACCCCTTGGAACTGTGACTAGGTTGCTCCTCTGTGCCTGCAAGTTCTGGTGTATGCTGGTGTTCCTCCTTATTCTGTGACTGTGTCTCAGGACTGAGACCTGGTTCTGTGTATGGGTAATGCAACAAGCATCTTGCCCCTGGAACAAACAAAGGAACTCTTGTAATCTCCTTTTGAGTACCTGTCCAACTCCTTCTTATCATCTATGGCTGAGAATTCTCCAAGCCTTGGCTGCTGCTTCAGTTGCACCCAAGTCCTGTAACCTTGGTTGGGCCTGCCCTGGTGGGCTAACTCCCCTCCACCTGGATGTATTATATCCCTCATGCCAACCTTCTAACTTGTTTGGGGTGTAAAATTATTTCCCTTTGTCTTTTTGTGGGTTATCCTGCCCCAAAATTCAATTTTAGGCACCTTAACTCCAGTTCCATTCTTGAACCCTGGGATTCTGATTGATAAGTGATGATCATAACTAGGTTTACCTAGCCCAAACCCATTGCTTTTTCCCAACCATTCTGTACTGTGGCCACTCTTTCTCTCCACCTCTAATCAAGTCAATACCTCTACTCTACTACTACTGGAAAGGATGCTTCAACCAATTGCCTTGTAACTCCATTCACCATTTCTTTGGCTTACCTGACCACAATATACTTCTCTGGCCACCTTAAACCTATTAAAATATTTTAGTTCTGCTTTTAATATTTGTAAACCCAGCACTCAGCATAGTATCTGGCATATAGTAAGCCCTTAATAACTGTTCAATTATTGATTCATTTAGAGTAAGAAAATTCAAGAATATTAAAGGAAAATAATGAAAAGAAGTAGGAAGGGGAAACTAGTAATGCCAAATCTCAGTCTTTGCTACCGAGCAGTAATTATCAACACTATTTGGTTAAAAGTAATAGAAAAAAGGAAAATGTACTCTATGGGCTCAGATGGAGTAAATAAGACCAAAATTCAATAGACTGTAGGAATATCAAGTTCTATAAGCCCAATGACACCAACTATTGGAGCAAATACTCCCTGTTGACAAGAACTGCTGGGAAAATTAAACAATAGTCTGGAGGAAACTTATACTGTAATTTTTACCGTAAGCCACTATAAGTTTAAATGAATATCTGGCTTAAATATAAAAGGTAACATAATACATCATTTAAAAGAGAAGAGAAGGAGATAGTTTTCACATCACTGGATGGAGGAAGACAAAAGACTGACAAAAGAATGTGTGAAAATGACTGTACAATATGAAATGTAATTATATAAAATTAAAAATATTTGTCTCAAGAAAAATTCTTCTATTTTGAATTACAAGAGAAACAGTTACTTGGAAAAAATCTTGGCAACAAATTTCTCTGATAATGATTTCATATGAGAATTGATACACATTTGTAAGATAAGAGGCATTAAAAGCTATTTCCTGATAGATAAGTCAACAAAGAGCATAAACAATTTCCAGTCCAAGAAAGGCAAACCAGGCTTAATAATGCACTCTTCATAGAGCTAAAAAGCAATTCTGAACAGCAATTTGGAATTATAACCAAAATTCACTTAATTGGGCATATCCTTTGACTCAGTAAAACCACTTCTAGTAAAAAAGGGTCAAATATGGGAGGAGAGGATGCATATTTATATGAAAACAGAAAAAAACATTATAAATTCTATTATAAGTGTATTATGAAAAGATTTATATCATAATAAAGAATTGGAAACAAAGTAAATACAAAAGAAATATGAATTGATGAGGAGTAAAATAAGAAGAACCAGAGAACAATTTACATGGTGATCAAAATAATGTATGGGGAAAATTTTTTTTAAGACTATAGAACCATTGAGAGCCAGTCCTAGAGATGGGAGGTCCTAGGTTCAAATCTGGCCTCAGCCACTTCCCAGCTGTGTGACCCTGGGCAAGTCACTTGACCCCCATTGCCTAGCCCTTACCACTCTTCTGCCTTGGAGCCAATTGGCTCCAAGACGGAAGGTAAGGGTTTTTATTAAAAAAATAAATAAAAAAAAAGACTATAGAACCAGAGTGGTAACTTATGACTTCAGAGAACTACTGTTGACTGGCATAGAAAGGGGTCATGAATTAGAGGTGAAGAATGAGAACATAACATTTTCAGATACAGCCCATGTACTCATTCTTTCTTGGCTCATTATTTGTTCCATGGAAAGTATATATGGGAAGGAGTGAGGACTGCATTTAGTAGGTAGGGATGGAGGCAAAAAAAAAAAAAGAGAGAGAGAGAGCATCAATAAAACATCAAAAGAGAAGAAAACTAGACATTCAAAAGGAGATGCAAATGAACAGAGCAATTTTGTTATTATGCAAAATTTAACATGTACTTAAAAATAACCTGTCCATAGCTTAATAGACAAACCTCCATTTTGTTTTTTGTATTGAAATGTTCAAGTTAGTAGATAATTTTTAATTTTGTAACTAAAAAAAAGGGAGGGTAGGAAATAGAACTGGATCTGTGATTTCACTGCCATAGGAAAAAGCTCCCAAGTGAAGAGATTCTCTTTACCAATGGCAGCTGATATCTTTTGTTCAACCTGTGGTCTTGGAGAGTTGTCTAGATCACCGAGTAGTTCCATGAATTGCCCAGGATCATACTGCTAGTACTATGTAAGTGATGGGACTCAAATCCAGGTCTTCCTGGCCCTTAGCAAGCTCTCTATTCACTAGACTCTACTACTTCTCTTAAAAAATATTTTTTAAAGATTTACAAAAGTTTAAAAAAAGAGAGATAATAGCATGAACTAGGAAAGGTCCAGTAGAAATAAAGAGAAGCTAAATGAGACATTGAAGAAGTAGAAATGGTAACTCTTGGGAACTGATAGATTTATTTGATGAGGAAGATGGAACAACCAAAGATGATTTCATGGTTATGAGTCTAAGTCTAAGAGACTCATCTAAGAGATGGAGAAGATGGTGGTAGCCCCCAATGGAAATAGATCTGGAGGGAGAATGAATAGGTTCAGGGTAAAGATGATGAATTCAGTTTTAGACATGTTGAATTTGAAGTACCAGCTGGATATACAGGTGGAGTTATCTTGCAGGCAGCTGTAAATACATAATTGAAGCTCCTGGGAAGTTTGGGGGTGGAGATATAAATGTTGGAGTCATCTTCATAGGAATAATTGTGAAAACAAAGGATTGGAAGAGATTATCAAGGGAAAGAAAGTAGAGAGAGAAGAATGCCTAGAATAAACCAGGTACTACACTTATATTTAAGAAGAAGGAGGAGGAAGAGAAGCCAAGGGACAGAGGAGTGTACCAGGGGGAGATTGTAGTGTTCTAGAAGGTAATGGATGAGATATTATCAAAAAGAAAAGAGAAATGCATAATATCGAATGCATTAGAGAGGTTTCGAATACTTGGATATTGTTCAGTCATTTTTCAGTTGTGTCAAACTCTTCATGTCCCTATTTGGAGTTTTTCTTGGCAAAGATACTGGAAGTATTTGCCATTTCATTCTTCAGCTCATTTTACAGATGAGGAAACTGAGGCAAGTAGAGTTTAAAGACTTGCCCAGGGTCATACAGATGGTGTCTGAGGCCAGATGAGGAGGATCACTCAGGAAGATGAGTCCTTGTTGTTTCAGACCCAGCATTCTGTACATATACTGCACCACATAGCTGCTCTAGTTAAAAAAAAAAAAGTTGTATTTGGTAATAAGCAGACTATTGGTGAATTTGGAGAGTGAGAGGTATAGGTAGTTGACATGGACTAGTCTTTCTAGGCATTTGACAGTGAAAGAGAGGAAGGGGAAATGATTTGAGTGGATTAAAAGGTTAAAAGAAAGGCTTGTTTGAAAGACAAAGCAAACCTGATCATGTTAGTAGTTTGAGGGGAAGGTCTCTAGGAAGATAAAAACTGAAAATGAAGGAGAGGCGGTTATTATTTTTAGGTCTTGAAAGAGACAGCAAAAGATGGAAGGGAAGCTATAAGCTAGAAGGGTTAACTTTAGCAAAGGAAGAGGAAATCTACCTTTCCTTCTGAAACAGTAGGGTGAAAAAGGAGAAAGGATGAGGACACTGAGAGGGCTAGAGGATTATGGATTCTCTTGTTTATATACCATAATCCTCTCTTCAAATTTTCTTGATTATTTCAATTTATTCCAGGTCCTTCTCATTCCTCCTCCTTTCAGATTTCTGACTTCTTAACAGGTTTTCTAAACTACCCAGTGTTCCTTTCTTCTCCCTCCTTGTAGATACTTATTTTGTATTTCTGGATTCATATTTGTTCACTGACAAGACATGATTACAGATAGTACTGCAGAGCCCAAAGTTCATGGAAGAGTAAGCTAATTACTATTCTGCATCATAAACTAGCCCAAGAATTACCCCCTATGTGTTTGTTGCCCAATCTTTATAGCTAGTGTTGATGTATAGACTAGAAAAAACACAGATGCTTTAGGAAACCCAAGAGCTTATAGTACCAGGCTGTTAAAAACTTCCAAGGGGTCCCTGACTTTTCTGTCAATGTCTTACACATATTTTTTCGGATTCCTGCTTTTACATCTGGACTAGGACATAGTAGGCACTATGGTATCTTTCAATTGATTCACACTGGGAGATACACTGGTACATTTGTAGAAGTCTTACCTGCTAGAACAGTGTATGTCGTGATTTTTAGACTAAAAGCAAGTGTGAAGAGAGCATACAGTTTTGTTTTTGTTTTTTAAAACCCTCACCTTCCATCTTGGAGTCAATACTGTGTATTGGCTCCAAGGCAGAAGAGTGGTAAGGGCTAGGTAATGGGGGTCAAGTGACTTGCCCAGGGTCACAAAGCTGGGAAGTGAGCATACAGTTTTAACACATTTAAATATTCAATCTTTCTCCCTTGACCTTATTACAAAATGTCTCCCTTGTATTTAGAGCTCAGATTGAGATATGAAATATCTAAGGTCTGATTTAAACCCTGTATCTCCTGTCTCTATGCCTAACTCTCTATTCACTGAGTCACATAGCTGTCCTGAAAAACAATTAAATGCTAACATTAAAAAAAATGTCCTCCCTTTAGTCATTTCTCACTAATAACTTTATCAATGAGCTAGTGCAAATCAGTCACTGGTTGAAGCAATGATGAATTATTAATGGTGTGTTTTTAACTTAGTTGAGTTATTTACTTTAACCAGTATTGTATGAATCACTAGACATAAAACATTAAAAGTTCATCTTTCATGGTCTTAGATAATTTTTTCTTTTCCTTTAAAAATTTATTTTTTCTCAATTATAGGTAAAAATAATTTTAAACATTCATTCTTAAAAAAAAATTTTGAGTTCTCCATTTCTCTTTACCTGCTCTCCTCTTTGAGAAGGCAAACAATTTGACATAGTTTATGCATGTAGTCAGACAAAATCTATTCCATATTAGGCATGTTACAAAAGAAAATACAGGACCTCCCCCCCCCCCGAAAAAACTCACGAAAAGTAAAGTTAAAAAAGTATACTTCTATCTGCGTTCAAACTCCATTATTCTTTCTCTGGAGGTGGATAGCATTTTCATCATGAGCCCAGAATTATCTTGGATCATTGCATTGTTGCGAATAGCTAAGGCATTCATGGTTGATCATTATACAATAATGCTGCTGCTACTATGTACCATGTTCTCCTGGTCTGTTCACTTCATTTTGCATCAGTTCATGTAAGTCTTTTCAGATTTTTCTGAAAATATTCTGCTCATCATTTCTTAAAGCACAATAGTATTCCATCACAATCGTATACCAGAATTTTTTCAGTCTTCTACAATTTAAAATAAATCATTTCTGATTTCAAAACTTCCTGCTAGTTTTTCCTCCTTTTTCTCATTTTTACCCCATGTTAGTAGCTTAACAAACCTACCTCTATCCATAATCTTCTCAGTGAATTGCAGATAACAGCTATACCTCATCTTGTATGATCCTTGGCCTTGTGTTTCCATTGAGAAGGCTGTAGGCCTTACTCTGGTTCCTTTAATATTTTGTGGCCAACCCATCCCAAAGCCTTTATGATTAAGCATACCACTCTTACTTCTTGGGATGCTGGACTTAGGGGGTAAGCTGAGGTATGTATATATTTACATATATATATATATATAATAACATACTTCCAAATGCATACATACATATACATATGTTGGATGTGGCCAATGTAAAATTTTTTTCTCTTGAAAATACATGTTTGTTACTAGGGTTTTGATTTTCTTTCTTTTTCACTGGAGAGAGCAGGGGGGGAGAAAAGATAAATTTTTATAAATTGTATAGAAACTTAATTTGGTTAAAATGCTTATTTTAGTAAACTAGCACAATAATTGGATTATCCATCTGTTTTCCCTTCCTCTTACCCAATGAACTTGCTCCATTCCTTTTACTACATGTCCGTTGTGATGTTATTTATGCCAATCCTTATGTATAATAATAGTAATATGCTACAGCTGAAATGTATTTGCTATGCATCTTTCCAATGTCATTTGAATCACCTGCAATTAAAAAAAAAAACAACAACCCTCACCTTCCATCTTAGGATCAATACTGTGTATTCTAAGGCAGAAGAGTGGAAAGGGCTAGACAGTGGGGGTTGTTATTTGTCCAGGGTCACATAGCTAGGAAGTGTCTGAGGCCAGATTTGAACCCAGGACCTCCTGCCTGGAGGCCTGACTCTTTTTTTAATTTTTTTAAAACCCCTACCTTCTGTCTTGGAGTCAATACTGTGTATTGGCTCCAAGGCAGAAGAGTGGTAGGGGCTAGGCAATGGGGGTCAAGTGACTTGCCCAGGGTCACACAGCTGGGAAGTGTCTGAGGCCAGATTTGAACCTAGGATCTCCCGTCTCTAGGCCTGACTCTCAATCTACTGAGCCACCCAGCTGCCCCTGAGGCCTGACTCTTAATCTACTGAGCCACCTAGCTACCCCCCTCACCTGCAATTAAAAAAAAATGTTTTTTAAATGAGAAAAAAATCTACCTTTTTACTCTTCCCCCGCAACCTCTCCCCACCCTCAACTAAGAACTAAAGAAAAACAAAATCTGGTACAAAAATATATAGTTAATCAAAACAATTTCTATACTGGCTATGTCCAAAAAACCCAATTTGTTTCATTCTGAACTCTCCATCCTTCACTTCTCTATCAGGAAGTGGGCAATATATTTCATCACAAATCCACTGGAATTATAGTTGGTCATTATACTGATAGCTCCTAAATCTTTCAAAGTTTGCTTTTCTAGACTGTTGTCATTTGCATTTGTAATTCTGTCTATTTCACTCTGCATTGGTTCATACAAATCTTCCCAGATTTCTCAGAAAAATTCTACTTCATTTCTGATAACTTAGTGGTATTCCATCCATCACATTTATATTCCAAAACTTATTCAGCCACTCTCCAATTTATGGGCAACCACTCAGATTCCCATTTTTTGCCTCCTTGAGAAGGGCCATGGGTATTTTTTTTAATTTTATAGTATTTTATTTGATCATTTCCATGCATTATTCATTAAAGACAAAGATCATTTTCTTTTCCTCCCCCCCACCCCCCTGTAGCTTCCACTGGGTATCACATGTGTTCTTGATTCGAACCGGGCCATGGGTATTTTTGTACCTTCTTGGTATTTGTTTTGTTTAGGACTGACTCCTTCCTTACTCTTCCTGTCTTCTCATTCTCTCCTCCCCAGTTTTCTTCCTTCCTGCCTATTTCTCTGTTGAGTGATATGTATTTCTTTACCTAATTCTGTGTGTGTGTATTCTGTCTTCCTTAACCAGTTCAAATGAGAAAAGTAGACTGTGATTTTGAGGCTAAAGCCTGGGAATATTCCATGGTAGCACTAGCCACCAGATCAAAGTTTAGCCTCCTGGTCCATGGTCTACTGTCATTCCATTGCCTCTTTCAGAGTCTTCCCAAAATGCACTCTACTCATATTGATTGTATTTCTTTCCTTACTGAATGCACATCCAGAACTCACTTTCTCCATAATCAGTGAGACTCTTTCTATGCTATTGGTCACTCCCTTAACCTGAGTCTCCTTCATGGTAGTCTTAATGGTTCCTATGAGTTCACAACCATTATTTGTGCCCCCTTCTAGCTGCTCTTGCAATGGTAGGCAGAAGGGAGGGAATCTCCTGAGAGGAGAGCACACCTAAATCTCTTCTCCCCTTTCAGCCTTACAATATCCCAAACTTCTTTCTGACTTTTCTATTGCTAGGTACATTACTGATGATTAAAAGTCTAGCCCCGAACACAGGTGTGTGTGTGTGTGTGTGTGTGTGTGTGTGTGTGTGTGTGTGTGTGTGTGTGTGTGTGGTCCTTCAGTAAAAGTGTCTACTCAATGCCTCCAACACCAAGTTCATTATGTTTCCCCTTAACCCCTTCTTCTCCTATGTTCCCTATTATAGTGTAGGGCAGCACCATCTTCCCTGTTCTTCAGATTCACAATTTAGGAGTCATCCTAGATTCCTCATCATCTCTGGCCCCTCCATATCCAAGCTGTTGTCAAGTCTTGTCTTTTACCTCTGTTGCATCTCTCTAAAATGCCCCCTTCTCTCCTCTGACATTGCTGCTCTTCTGGCTCAGACCCTCATCACTTCTTGCTTGGATTATTATAATAGCTGCTGGGAGGGAAAGGATGTCTCTCCTCACTCCAATGCAACCTCCATTCAGCCACTTAAGTGATTTTCCTTTTTTAAGAATTCAAAGATATTTTGTTTTCCCAATTACATGTAATAATAATTTTCAATATACATTTTCCAAAATTATAATATCCGAATTGTCTCCCTCCTTCCCTTCCCTCCCCCTTTCCAGAGATGGTAAGCAATTGGATCTGGGTTATTCACGGATTATCATGCAAAGCATAATTCCATATTGGTCATTGTTGTGAGAGAATACTCATATAAAAGCCCAAACCCCAAAATGAAACCATAAACAAGCTAATGTTGCAGAGAGTATGCTTTGTATGTTTGGCATGATATTACATGTATAATCCAGATTGAGTTGCTTGCTAGCTCTGGGAGGGGAGAGGAAAGAAGAGAAGGAGCCAATGTGGATCATATAACTTTGGAAAACTTATATGGAAATTTGTTAATAAGATAATATTTGATATTAAGATGCTTTGATCCACATCTGACTCCCACAGTTCTTTCTCTGGGGATGGAGAGAATTCCCTGTCCCAGATCATTGCATTGCTGAGAGTGCCCAAGTTAAAGTGATTTTCCCAAGCACAGGTCTGACCACATCACACTCCTTACTCAGCAAGCTCCAGAGGATCTCTATTGCCTCCAAGAGCAAATCCCAAATCCTCTGTTTGGCATTCAAAGTCCTTCATAACCCGCACTCAGACTCTTCCAGACGTCTCACCCTTTATTCCTGGACATGGACCCTTTGAGCCTCTTTGCTATTCCTGGAATAAGATGCTCCATCTCTCAGCTCTGGGCATTTTCTCTGGCTTCTCCTGTGCCTGGAATTCTCTCTCCCCAATTCTCCCTACTGCCCTTGGTTTTCTCTTAAGTCCAAATAAAATCCTATCTTTCCTAAGAAGGCCTTCCCTCTTCATTCTAGTGCCTTCTCCTCTCTGTTTATCATTTCCTATTTCTCCTTTATGTAGCCTGCTTTGTATGTTTGTTGGCATGTTGGCTCCTCCCTGAAGGCAGGGACTGTCTTTTCTCTCTTTTTTAATCACTATTTCTTAGCCCAGTGCTCGGCACATAGTAGGTGCTTAATAAAAGTTTGTTGATTGATTTGGTGCCCTCACCCTCTGCCATTCTGGTACCCTTGTCCAACCAACTCTCTCCTTCAGGTTGCTTGTACCCAATTCCCCATTCCCGTGCCAGTCAGTGTCCTTTTAAAAAAATCCCTTGGGTGCAGATCAAAGCACACCATCATTCTCATCAGTGTATTTATGGTTTCATTTTAGGGTTTTGGTTTCATATGAGTATTATAACAATGATCATTATGGAAATTTGTTTTATATGATGATATGTGTGGCCCAGATCAAATTGCTTTCCATCTCTGAGTAGGGGGAGGGAAGGAGATGGTTTGGATCTTATGAATTTGGAAAACATGTTGAAAATTATTATTACATATGATTGGGAAAATAAAATATCTTTGCATTTTTAAAAATTCTTATTTTCTCTCTTAGCATCAATATTGGTTATTGGTTACAAGGCAGAAGAGTGGTAAGGGCTAGGCAATCAGGGTTGAGTGACTTGCCTAGGGTTGCATAGCTAGGAAGTTGTCTGAGGTCACATTTGAACCCAGGACCTCCTGTGTCCAGGCCTTGGTCTCTATTCACTGAGCCACCTAGCTGCCCCTGTCCATTCTCCATAGCTGCATTCTCTTTCCCCACTCCAATCTGAAACAGTTGTTCTCAGGAAAGAATTCCGCACCTGTCTATGAGGTATAAAGGACCACTTAAAGTGTTATCGTTCCCAGAAATATGTTTTATTTTAAAATAGGTGGGAAAACCTTAAGCCAAAGGAACAGAGAACTGTCATCATTCAGCAAGTGTGTATATGTGTGTCCAGTGGGGTGTGTCTTCTGGGGGGCAGCTACCTTTTCCCAGAAACCATACCTCATGAATCTTTGACTCTAACTATGGTGAAGACCAGGTCTGGCCCTGAAACCTAATTTTATTGTGTACTGTAAAGGTATAGACATGAAAGACATACACGAATTTTATTCAGCATATCAAGATGTCTTTTTTAATATTCATTTTTCTTTTTAGATTTCAATCACAGTCAGGAGAAGCCTTAGGAGAATCGATAGCATCAGTCTGGATCATGAACTAGGAAGACAGAAAGCATAAAACTCTCAAGTCTTCAAAAGGAACAAAGCATCATTTATATTACACCCTCATACACGATAGAATTTCATGAGTCACTAGATAAGGATAATTAAACAGTGTAGGTCAAGGACTGGACACAATCCATTCAACCTCCTGAAAACCCATTAGTCTAAACACTGGGAAACATTATTTAAAAGCTATAACATTTAATTTGTCGGTGCATATCTAAAAATGTTTTATTGCAGTCAAGTAATGTTCTGAAAAGGATAAAAGAAAATGTCTAAATCATTAGTTCCTTTACGTTGATAGAAAGTATATGATGAGAAACTATAAGGATAATTTTCTATTTGATATGTTATACTCATTCCCACCTCTGAATTTTACTTACTTGGCTTCCTCCAAAAAAAGGGGAAGATTCTTTATTCTTGTTCACCTGGCAAGGCACTGGTTCACTATCTGGTCCAACCTCTCTCTCCAAAAATTCATTGGATATTACTCTTCTCCTCTTGAATCCTTTTCCTTCCACCCCCACCCTAGTATCCAGCTCGCACGTGTGACTCCAAGAAGTTGTAGCATGTAGAGCAGCCATACCCAGTAAAACCATCTTGGCAGATGGGCTAAACCAGGTTGAGGGTAACTGATGGCCCTCAAACCCAACCCTGAGTTAGGGGGATGTCTGCCCCAAGCATGTCTTCCCCTGGCAGAATGGGTGGACAAGAATAATCTGATCCAATGGCCAGGAAGGCAGCTGAAGCAGGTGCAGTGGAGGGCTTAGAGCTTGGTCAGACATGGAAGAAGCCAAGGTCATCCACTGCATCCCAAGCCACCACTAGTCATCTTGCCTTTTGTCTTGTCATTGGACTCAGATGACTTTGGAAGAGAGAGCAACGTAGAAGACTTTGTGCCACTCTGCCTCACTTCAATTCACCTGCAAGTCAAGGTATCACCCATTATGAGATGTCCTTGTGCCTCTTCCAAATGAAGATTAAATAACAGCCCTCCATCTCCTGTCTATCCTGATGCACTGACTGACTCCCTTAAGGCCTGGAATGCTCTTGCTTCTCACCTCTGACCCATAGTATCTCTTTCTTTCTTCAAAACACCATCTTCTACATGATGGCAGCCTTATCTGACCTTCCTTGGGCTACCATGTTCTTAGTCTTTGACAACCTGGAATTTATTTTGTATTGTATATGTATACACACATTTATGTTGTAAAGAAATTATGTATGTGTGTGTGTGTGTGTGTGTGTGTACACAACTAGTCTTCCCTGATAGAATATAAGTTTTTTGGAAGCAGGGATTTATTCTTTATTTTCCCAATGCCTGGTACAGCATCTGGCACACAGCAAACACTTAATACATGTGTATTGGCTTATTGATATGTACCCTACAATGTGGCTCTTAGTATCTAACTGATCCCAGACTTAGTGTTTTCCCCACCATGCCACTCCAACTCCTTTGACTTCTCTGGTACCAAAACAATTTCCTCTACTCTTCATCTCCTTTACAGAACCAAACAGAGTTGCAGGCACATACCAGACCCCTGTAAATTTTTTATTACTTGATTTGATAAATGGTTGGATTATTCTCTAGGTAAAAAAGACATTCCTTTACTGATTTCTGCAAAGCAAGACCAATAGCAACTCAACAGTTTATTAAATGCCTGCTATGTGCTTGGTGGGAAGGCTACCAAGATTTGGCGTGAATCATTAACTCAGCACTCTAGTTTCCATTCACCTGTTGCTTCTCATACATCTGTAATTCAATATTCTGTAGGAATCTCCAACTGGACATGTTAAAAATGCAACTCATCTGCCCCAAGTCAACCTCTTCACCTGGTTCTTCTATCTCTATGGAGAGTTTCACCCAGTCATGTGCTGGTAAACATTTAACAACTGTCTGTCTTGGAAAAAAAGATACAGGACACACATCTAAATTTAATCTGTATTATTATCATTTTCTCCTTTCTTAAATCTTGACAATCAATAGTATAATAAATCATGCCCTGACTTGTAGCATTTGTGGATTCCCAGGTTGTAAATGCTCAAATTGAAAATTTAACAATGGAATCACTAGTGGGTTTGAGTTGGTTCCAGCTTGTCCCTGTTCCAGGCATCAAAGATTTGCAAGGTTGGAATTCATCCTTGACTTCTCTTTCTTCCACAATCACAACCCACATATCCAATTAGGATCCAACTTCTAAGACATCTCCTATATCTCCACTTCATCTCTGTTCAGAGCCTCACTCCCTTTGCTTCTTGTTGTTTAATTGTCTTGAATCCTAACCTCTACTTTCTTCCTTTCCATTCCTCTTCCACTCAACTGCTAAAATAATCTTCCCAAAAACAAAAATCTAATCACATGACCCTACTGCTCAAGAAACTTCCAGGGCCACTGCTACCCCTAGAATTAAAATATAAATGCTACTGCTTGGTATTTGAAACTTTTTATAGACTGGCTTCAAACTCTCCAGTTGGTCAGTCAACCAGTAAATAAGTATTAAACACTTATTAAATGCTACGCATTGTGCTAAGCACTGGGGATACCAAAAAATAAAATAAAATAGAGAATAAGCATTAATGTAGGGCTTACTATGTGCCAGGCACTATACTAAGAACTTTAAAAATATTATCTCACTTTATCCTCACAACAACCCTGGGTGGTAGGTACTATTATTATCCCCATTTTACAGATGAGAAAACTGAAACAAACAGAAGTTAAATAACCTGCTGAGTGTCACACTGCTAGTAAGTATCTCAGGACTCTATCCACTGTGTCCTTAAAAGCCAAAAAAGAATGACAAAAAAAGTAAAAAACCCTTTCTATGACCTAAAAACCCCTGCTCCTAATGAGACAGCATAAACTAAATAACATCTTTATCACAACATTCCCCCATGATTCTTTGGGAGACCCATTTCCCCAATGAATCTTTTAACCTAACTAAACTTGTTCTATAATTGAAACAGGAAGAAGTAAAAAGAAGAAAGAAAACAAAGGAAAAAAATCTTACAAAATGCAAGTTACATATTACATAATTTTTTTATAGTTACAGATATAACACAATTTTAATTATACATTATACTTTTACAGAAACAAAACTTCCTAAAGATAATAATTCAAAATGCAACTTACAGTTACTATGTAAAAAGCCTTGCAACAACAGTATATACAAATTATTTATATATGGGTGTAAACCTTCCCCCTGAGGTGCCCTCTGAGGTGGATATAAAAATCCCCCTTAAGGTGAGATATTTTCTTTAAGATTTTAAAACAATTTATTATTATTTTAATTAACGAATTAATTACTATTTGTATTTTTGTTATTATTGTATTAACTTTATTAATGTTATTATTTAACATATTGCTTTTATATTAATAATCATCATTTTGAAACTGAAATTATACACTTATCTATTTAGTATTATTCATTCTGTTTTTAAAATCAAACCTTTATGTATGAAGTCAAACCTTTCATTTAAATGCAAAGTTCAGTGTTCTTGAAATAATTCAGTCTTCATAGTCCTCATATTACAGTGTCCTTGCAAATAGTCCATTTTCCTTACAAATATCATCCTTTTGTCCAGTTGTCCAGTTGTCTCATTCTTGATTATAATGTCCAATCATAGTAGTCCTTGTAGTTTTATTGATCTTCATTCTTAACGGATGGTACTCTCTTTACATGCAAACAATGTATCCACACTGATTTCTCTCCAATCTTGATTACTGTCGATGTCAAAAGTATCTGGAATAGACCTTTCCAGGCTGGTTGAGTTCCTCCTGCTCTGTTAAAGTTCTTTATATAAATCATATCTCTAGAATGTATATCATGCAATGAAAAAGCCATTGGTTCAGCTTGTGCAATTGCTCCCAATTCATGTAATTTCTTGATCTTAATCTGCAAATCACTTATGTATTCTGAAATTGTTGTATCTCCAGATAATAATGATGTATAAACAAGGCTTAATGTCTTTGATTGCATAGGTGGGTGGATGACCAAACAACATTTTGATTGGTGATATATGTAGGTCTCTCCTTGATCTAGTTCTTAGATAAAACAAAACTAATGATAATGTATCAGGCCATTTCAAGTGTGTCTCTGTACATAATTTCCCATAGTTTTACATTTTATGTTTAATCTTTCTACTTATCCAGAACTTTGTGGATAGTATGGCACATGAAATTTACATATTTTCCCTAGGCATGAATATATATGTTGTAAAACGAAATCTGCAAAGTGTGTTCCTCTATCTGATTCAATTCTTGATGGTAAACCAAATATGGGTATGATCTCTTTCAATAATACTTACACTACAAATGCTGATGAGTTCTTATTTGATGGAAATGATTCTGGCCATCTTGTTAATTTGTCCACAATTACGAAACAAAATTTGTATTGTCCAGCTTTCAGCATTGATATAAAGTCTATTTGTAAATGTTCAATGGAGTATAAACCAAAGGTTGTCCTCCAAATGCCTTCCCTCTAAATATATGCTGATTGTAGACTTGGCATGTTGGACACTCTGAGCAAACTTTGGATGCAATGTTTGTTATTCCAGGGGCTATCCAGACTTTCTTTACAGAATCCACTATGCCTTGTGTTCTGAAATGACCATTCTTGTGAACTGATTGGCAAATTTGATTGTAAAATGTTCTTAGCAGTATTGGTTTACCCTGTAATGCTACCCATACAACATTGATTTATTTGGCTTTAAAATTCTGCTTCCATTTCTTGATATCTTTTTCATTGTATGTGTGGGATAAATCTGTTTCAGTAATGATTGATAGGTTCACAATCAACTTAGGGCCTTCTATTGCTGCTAATTTTACTGCTATATCTGCTCTACAATTCCCTCTTGACACAAAATTAGTTCCCCCCCATGTGTGCCAAGCAATGTACCACAGGTAGGATTTTTGGTAATTGGAGAACTATTAAAGGTTCATTTATGATTTTTGCATTTGCTATCATTTTTCCCGATGATGTTAAAAACCCATGTTGTAATCAAAGGATACCCACTGCATGGCATATACTAAAAGTGTACTTTGAGTCTGTGTAAATTGTTGCTTTTTTATCCCCTGCTATCAGATAGGCTTGCTTTAATGCTATTAATTCTGTGGTTTGTGCATTCAGATTAGATTGGAGTAATGTTGACCATAAAGTTTCATATTCTAGTGCTACTGTTCTCCTAGGCAAGATGGGGTGGGAGAGAGTAATATTCTATTTTTTTTTTTGAATCATAGGATTTTAAGACTGGAAGAAACCACATGCTCAAATTCACCCAGTAATCAGAGCCACTACACAAAAAAAGTGATTAATGAGTTTTTGGTGTGGTTCACATGAATAATTCTCTTTTGTTATGACCCTTGCCTGAGGAATATATTGTGTTTTATTATTTTCATATTTATGGAGGAACAGTGATTCAACAGAGGTGGGGGAAAATCTCCTAATGTGGATCACAGCTGTTTCTCTCTGACTTTAAAAGAAATCAAAGCTCATTTTACCACACCAAACAGTATTCTTGCTGGGAAATCATGGCCTCTGTCCTTGAGGAATGGCACCTTCCACCATCCTCATGATGTATAAGGAAAGCACTGACCATAAATCAGTCACTATAAAGCATTTGGGGCTGTTGGAATGAGTTTATGTCCTGCAGCAGCTTTGTGTTGGTGGAGAACTTTTCCTGGATCATTAAGGCATCAACTACTTAGCATCTTGAGCAGCAATGTCCAAATGGCAATTCCATTCAACATTTATGAAGCTCAAAAAAACATGTGAAGTTCAGAGGATGTAAAGACAAAACAAAAAATAATTCTTGATCTATTAGAGCTTATGGTCTCCTCTGTGGGAAGCCTTTATTTAGGGGATCATGGGGATTTCTAATTAACAATGTCCAAGTTCCTCTTACTTCTTTTCCATTAGATCTTTTGTGTGAGAGGCACAGGACAGTGGAAAGTTCACTGCCTTTGGAGTTCAAATTCTGCTATTTTGATGATCTTGGGCTAGACACTTAACCTCTGTGGGCTTCAGTTTCTTCTTCAGTAAGATAAGAGGGATTAGATTAGAGGTTCTCTGGGATTTCTTACAACTTAAAATACTGTGATTTCTGGGTTGGTGTGGCACAGCTAGCAGAGGACAGGTAGATTTCTCTATGTTTAAAAGTTACCTTAAACCTTATTTTGCAAATGTTTCCAAAATTTAAAGACCCTTTCCTTGCTTTTCCTTTCCTTTTTTCTTTCTTTCTTTTTTTTTAAATTCAGTTTGGTGTCCCTCAAACAGTATTTGGAAAGAAAACTATATGAAAACCTAATTCTTTGCAACTCAAATGGCATACATTTTTATTGGCTCAGAGTGAATTGGTGAATAACTGCCCTACAATGTTACCTTATCAGGCTAAGGGCAGGAAGGAGCAAGGCCAGAAGATAGAGACAGGCCATGAAGACTCACTGCTGGGGCAGCTTTGCCCAAAGAAGAAAGCTGGGAGTGGTTCGTGGTAGGAGATTAATGCAGAAGCATACATAGGACAAACATTTATCACCAAGTATGCGAGGTGTCACGGTGGTGGCCCATTTGGCAAATAACTGAAAGTGAGGACAGCCCTTGTCTGGCTTCTCCTTCCTTGGGCTATTAATTTGTTTCCCACTGACAAATGGGCAGAATGTATGTTGAGAACTGGAGACTGACTCAAGAAGATTTATCACTCTCAAGCAGAGATGACCCACAGGCTGGCAACGCAAGGTCGATTCTGTGACTGGGCCAAAAACCACAACTAAGGAAAGATAATTAAGCCCAGGCATCAGGCACAGTCCTATTTACAAGCTTTCCATGAAGCCTGCCCCAACTTTTAGGGTTGTTTCTCTTGGAGGTCACACAGTAAACTGAAATAAAGGACCTTCATCAAAGAGTAGAAAATCATTCAGACCAGCCACAAATGAAATGCAAATTTTTAAATTATATTTTTCTTGCCATTAATGCAAAAGGCTATTTACTTTTCTCTATCTCTGCAATAAATTGTTATAATCCATACACAACATATAATCCACTAAATATATGATCATAGGCAATACATGTCAGCTTCTTGAGTCTCCTTTTTCCCTACTTGAAAAATGGGGATAATAATATTTGGCCTGGGGTCATAAGTAGGAATGGTATGGGAGGACTTTGCCCCAAGACCATGGCATTCAAAGGTCAAAAAGTTTAACACACTAACACTTTCAGTAGATATAGATGTTAGGTAAATCACTTAGCTTCCCTGAGCCTCAGTTTTCTCAGTTGTAAAATAAGAGAATCAAATCCCTTGAAGTTCTAGACTTAAGAACACCATGTGATCCTAAGCCACCATAATAACTCATTTCCCTTCCCCTCAATTGAATTTATTTTAGTTACATGCATTACTTTCATTGTCATTGTCATAACTTCTGAATTTGATGACATTTCCTTCTTGCTCTGGAGTTAGTATTAGGTCTGATTTGAACTCTATCTTAGGGGATTGTGAAGAAAGCACTTTGTAAATAGTCACACACTATAGGTCTGAGAGCTCTTACAAGAGGATAACAATAGTGGGGCTATAAGAAGATACAGGGTCTTCTGACTAACAAGGGATACCATCCATCAATCCCCTGATTAATAAGGGACACCATCTATCAATAACTAAATGGGATATTGATGGATGGTATCCCATTTGAGATTCCCAACCACCATAGGATGTAAGAACCACTGTTAGTCTTGTTTTCCCTATGACAGACAAGAATATGCATAGGGAGATAGTAAGCTGGGATTCAGATACAAGCCTTCCTAGAGTGGTAGGGTGCATGCTATTGTCCCACTGGTAGGAATAGAGAGACACAGACAGCGAAACAGAGGACTGGAGTGAAAACAGTTCTGCTCACGATCCCCATAGGGAGGAGCCTTGCTATATCTTCTTCCTTACCCCAGATTGTCCCTGGAATTCTTTCTTGGTATAGTTAGTAGCATATAGGCAGAAACACTCCTCTTCCCTCTTTGGGAGAACTTGCTGCCCTTGCCCTGCTAGTTTTATGAATATAGCATATAGCTGGGTAATGAGAGGCTGGTAAGTAGAGTAACTAGAAATAAAATTAACTAGCTGTGTCCCTGAAGTCAATTTTTACCTTTTTGCCTTAGTTTCCTCATCTGTAAAATGAAGAGACTGGACTAGATGACATAAAGCTTCCTGCCAGTGTCAATAGTCTATGGTTCTAAGGTAGGAGAATGGATATTGGGAAAGAAGAATTACAGAAAGAGCCCTGGGTAAAAGTGGAGACAGTCTTTGATCCTTAGACTGGCTGGACCAACTCCATCTAAGAGGCTGAAGCTTCCACAGGGCTAGTTTCCACCAGAGTTAGAGGTCAATCTTTCCAAGAGCTGATGGATGAGGGCCAGCCTGTTCTGGGATAAGGCCTGGGCTCAGAGACTGCAACTCCCTAATGTAGTCCATTACTGACCCATACCCTTGTGCCAAGGCTTGCAGTTTCCTTCCAGAAGAGGCTGTCAAGGTCTTTCTCAAACTCTCAAGCTTTTCCCAATTGTCCTAGCTTAGTTGGCTATTCTTCATGGCAAATGAGTAGAGAGCCAGATCTGGAGTTGGTCTGGTGACTTGGTCTGGCCTCAGTCTCATAAATACCTGGAGCTGAAAGTTCATCTATCCATCCAATGGACTTGTACTACAGTGGGAGGCTGATTTGGACTGGTCACTATCCTAGCTCAACAAAGAAATCTCGATGGGATCCAGAGTAGTTATCTTTCTTACATGTCTTCCTCTCCATATATATTTTCCTTTTTTCCAAAAAATATGTTCAAGTTTTCCTGATTCTAAAAAAACAAAACAAAACACATTTCCTTGACCCTGACAGCCTCTTCAGCTACTGGTCTATCCTACCTCTTCTGTCTCCTCACTCAACTTCTTGAAAGAGTAGCGTGTACTCAGGATCTCTCCCTTATCACCAACCGCATACTGCTTAAGTCTTTATAATCTGCCTTCTATCTCTTATACTGTACTTCTGCTCTTTAAAAAACAAAAACTTCTCTTGAAGGTCACTAATGAGAATTCTAAAGATCTTATCTTAGTCATCCTCCTGGACTTCTCTGGAGTTGACCAAGTTGGAGAACCTGGAAGGTCTGCCTTCTCTTGACTCCAATGATACTCCTGGTTCTTGCCCTATTTCTCATATTGATCCTCCCCTGGGACACTTTCCTCATTCTGTCCCTCAAATGTAGGCAGAGTTCTGGTTGTTTTCAACTCTTTTCTCTCTGAACCATCTCCTCATGGCAATCAAATCTATTCCTGCAGTTCTGATGGTTATTTCCTAAAATCAGAGGATCATAAATAGATCATGTATTCAGAAGTGGAAGGGACCTCAGAAATCATCTAGTACAACTTTGTTATTTTATGGATGAAGAACCTGAAGTCCAGAGAAGGAATGTGGTTTTTTTGTTTTTCTTTTTAAATTCTTACCTTCCATCTTGGAATCAGTGCTATGATTCTAAGGCAGAAGAGTGGTAAGGGCTTAGACAATGCAGGATAAGTGACTTGCCCAGGATCAAACAGCTAGGAAGTATCTGAGGCCAGATTTGAACCAAGAACCATCTCCAGGTCTGGCTTTCTATCTACTGGGCCACTTAGCTGCCTCCAGAAGGAACATGTCTTGACCAATATATGGGTACCCTGGTGGAGCTAGGATTTGAACCTAGGTCCTCTGATTCTCAAACTAGTTGTCTTTCCATTATACCAGGAAATAAGTATCTCAAGCTCTGGCCTTTCTCTCAAGCTCCAGTCACTTATTTCCAATGACTGGCTGCCTCTATCCACTAGCACCGTAAACATAGCATGCCCAAAGGAGTACTTATTTTTTTCTCCAAATCCTCCAATTCTCTTCCTGACTTCCCTGATTTAGTTAATGAATGGAAGCCCTAGAGTCATTTTTTAAAAATTCCTTACCTTCTATCTTAGAATTAATACTATATATTAGTTCTAAGGCAGATTGCTCCACTGAGCAATCAGCCTCACAAGGCTCAAAACATGAAAGGTTTATTAAGAAATTATCACTAGGGTTAGAGAGGTAGGCCTAGAGACAGAAGACCCTGGGTTCTAACCTGACTTTAGACATTTCCTAGCTGTGTGATTCTAGGAAAGCCATTTAACCCTAGTTGTTTAGCCCTTACAGCTTATGCCTTACAATCAATACTTAGTTTCAGTTCCAAAAGACAGAGAATGTGTTTGAAAAATATTTATCATTGAGAAAACCTAAATCCAAGTCTACAGTGAATCAAAAGACTCCCTACACCCTAACTCTAACCCATACTCATACCCCCTTTTTCCCCTACTCACTTAATAGAGTGGGGTTCTGGCAAGTAAGGGGCCTGGAGTGTGTTGCTTATTAATTATTCCATTTCCTACAACTCCCTTCATCTCTTAGCAGAAGAGGCTTTCATGAACTCTACTGGATATTCTTCACAGCTCCATTTCCAATGACTTTAGGTACCAGCAATGTTGCTCTTCTTCCTCTAGACACAGGGGTTCTTAACCTAGGTTGTGTGAATTTGTTTTCAAAAAAATATTTTAATAACTACATTTCAACTTAATTAGTTTCCTTTGCAATCTTTGGTATTTTATTTTATGCATTTTACTTTTATTAAACCCTTGCCTTCTGTCTTAGAGTCAATACTGAGTATTGATTTCCAAGGTAGAAGAGTAGTAATGGCTAGGTAATAGGGGTTAAGTGATTTGCTCAGGATCACAGAGCTAGGAAGTGTCTGAGTCCAAATTTGAACTGAAGTCCTCCCATTTCTAAGCCTGGGTCTCAATTCAATGAGTCACCTAGTTGCCTCCTATTTTATGCTTTTTAAAAACAATATTCTGAGAAGGGATCCATATCCATAGGTTTCATTGGATGGCCAAAGGGATCCATGGCCCACAAAAAGGCAGCATCAGCAGCTTTCTGGGGAAAATGTCTGCCATCTTACAGCACTTAACACTCTTCATTTTATCCTGGGAAATAGCTCTCTAATCCTTGGTCTGTATGTAGCAATCAAGTTCCAGTTATATTAATCAAATCCAAAGACATGTTCATTTTCAGCATTTTTTGTTACTCAGTGATGTCTATTTGCTCCAAAGATATTTCTGTAGATTTCTGACCTATCTATTACATGCTCAACGAATATCTATTAATCCTCTTCTTTTTTTTTTTGGAAATAAAGTATTTATTATAGTTACTTCAGAGTTATTGGCACTGTTCTTATTAATATTAATAGGTTTTGTTGGGATACTTCTGAATCTATTGTGATACATTTTGTAGTTCTAAAAGTATTCATTAAAGCTGATATTGCTTAGGTATTTGTTATATTTTGTTCCCATTCAGCTTTGAATTCAGTTTGCCAGTATGTTGTATAGTATCTTGGATCTTCTCTTGGATAGCTTAATACTTGATAGTTTTTGCCTGGAGGAGACAAAGGTATCTGTAGTTACTATAGCCTTTATCATATCAATGTGACGCTTTGTATTCAGCTCAGAGTCCCAGACTCTAACTTTCTTTGGCCCAAGTTAAGAATCTTATACTTACTGAATCCAACTGGCATTTCATTTTATATCATTGGAGAAAGATGCTATGCTAGGAAGACCCTATTTTATGCATTTTTTGCTAGCACCAGATAGGTTGATGTCACATGAGTACATCCAATGATTAATAAGGTATTTTGGTTTGACTTTCTACTTAATTTGGAAGTTATATTTAGTTCTTTAAGGAAAGATAACTGATGGACTTAACTGCCTGCTCAAAATGCCTCATTTTATATTAATTGTCCTTTTTATGATTATGTTGTTGTTGTTTAGTCACTTCAATTGTTTTTGACTCTTTGTGACTCCATTAGGGTTCTCTTGGCAGACACTAGAGTAATTTGTCATTTCCATTTCCAATTCATTTTACAATTGAGTAAACTAAGGCAAATAGAGTTAAGTAACTTTCCTAGGATCACATGTCTGAGACCAGATTTGAACTCAGGAAGATGTGTCTTTCTGACTCCAGGCCTGGCACTCTATTTAGTGTGATGTGTTTTAAATAAAATTTTCCACATGAACATGAAATTCTCTATTATTCTCACTATATTTGGGCCTGCTTTGTGTATGTATTTTTAGGACATGAATAAGTCATGAGTACAGAACTTAGTCATAGGCTTTTTGATAATCAGCAAAGGTGATATAAATGTTCTGGCACTCAGGGCAGTTTGTTTACCAATTACCAAAGCAATAATAAGTTGCACTTTACAGCTCTGGGTTTTTTGATACACACCAGTTTTGCTCTTCTGACAATATACTGTTTTCTCTCTGAGTGTTTACACTTAGAGATGAAGAAACTGAGGCAAAGCTAAGTGATTTGCTCATGATCACATACCTAGTAATTGTCTGAGGCCAAATTTGAACTCATGTTTTTTGGGGGATAGCAGGTATGAGTACTTTGTCTAAAGTTGATAAATCTTGGGTTTTGAACAATGATCCATACATGTATAACCCAGTGGAATTGCTTGTCTGCTTTGGGGCGGGGGAGAAAGTGTGTGTGTGTGTGTGTGTGTGTGTGTGTGTGTGTGTGTAATCATGAATCATGTAACCATGGAAAAATATTCTAAATAAAAAAGGGGAAAAATAAAGTTGATAAACCCATAAATAGCCTTTATTTGTTGGAGTCACTTTTGGCAATAGCTCTATGAAGCTCCCAATAAGAAAGGTGAGACCAGGCTTGCTTCTGAGAAGTAGCTGGCAAAGTGCTTTGCTAGTAATTCCTGTGCCAGTGGGAAGCTTTGGAGTCAATACTTACTGACCTTATCGGGCTTCTGCTTCCACTTTTGCAGAGAGGCTAGAATTTCTGACATCTCCTTTGATGTGATATCCTTCATTAAAATAACAGCATGAAATTTATTTGTTTCTTCCTTGAACTATGTGCATTTTCATTGTGTTGAACTTCTGGCAACTCTATAGATGACCAACGATCTTCCAAAGCCTTCTCTTCGTCTACTGTCTTCTTACTGTCCAGAGACTTGAGCCAGTTCACTTAAACTCCCCAAGAGTTACATCTGAAAAGAATGGCTGCAGAGTGTGAGACAGCAGCATATGGTTTGGGTGCTAGATGCAGACAGAAGGAGATTGATAACCCTGCTAGAATTCCTAAAGTATGGCTCTGATTATGCCTCTAAGGTATAAATTCCATAGCCTGATGTTCAAAGTCCCCAGCTACTTGGGGATTTTGTTGCTATTGTTCAGTCATTTCAGTCATGTCCAACTCTTTGTGATACCATTTGGGTTTTTCTTAGCAAATATACTGGAGTGTTTTGCCATTTCCTTCTCCAACTCATTTTATAGATGAGGAAACTGAGGCAAACAGGGTTAAGTGATTTGCTCTTGACCACACAGCTAGTAACTGAGATCAGATTTGAACTCAGGGAGATAAGTCTCTGACTTCAGACTCCACTGCTCCACCTAACTGTCCAAAACTACCTTTCTCATTTTAACTTCACTACCACAAACTTCTTTTGCCCCCCAACCCCAAGCACCAAGAAACCTGGACAATTTGCTTTTCCCCAAACCTGCCCTATGCTTAAAAAAACAAAAAAACAAAAAAACCCCACTGTATCTTTTATGTTGTCCCTTGTGTCTCCAATTATTCAAGTACTTTCATTTTTCAAAGCCTAGCTTAATTAATTTCCTCTATGAAATTCTTTTCTGTGTCCCAACCAGAAGTAGCATGATCTTTTCCTATTCTTATAGCACTATGATGTTCTCTTGTAGCTTTGATCATATTTTATACTGTTATAGGTTGCGCAGATTCCAAAATTACTTTCTTGACCTTTACTAGCACTGGTTGGTTACTGTGGAGACCCTCAAGTTATCCCCTGAGCATCTATGAACAGCCTTAAAGGTTTGGCTGTGGAGGTAGTTATTGTTCTAATGCTATAGCCCACAAGCCCCCACTGGTGTGCTTCCTAATTAACAATTAATCAAATTGAATTAGCTTTCAACAAAGGGTATTTACTAAAGTAGGAGAGGAAGAATTTGAAACAAAACATCCTCTTTAAGGGGGTACACTATTCTATCAGTACATATAGAGCCCAAAGGAAAGTGGGTTCAAGATTAGAAAATATTAGAAAAAATAAGGAGCAGCTATTTGAAGTCTTTCATGTTCTTAAAACATTCCCTTTAGGTATTGTATGTTTGTTTTTCTTACTGATCACTTTGTAGAGCTTTGAATCTGCATTTAGTCTGTCCTTGGCTGCCTTTTTTTTTTTTAACCTGTACTTTCTTAGAATCAATAATTATTTGTTTCAAGGCAGAAGAGTGGTAAGAGATGGGCAACTGGGACTAAGTGGCTTGCCTAGGCACTATCTGAGACCAGATTTGACCCAAGACCTTCTATCTCCAGGCTGGATCTCTATCCATTGAGTCACCTAGTTGCCCCTGTCTGGCTTTTGATGAAAATGTTGAATGAAGTTAGCTAGGATGCTGGTTCAAAGATGGGTAATCCAAAATCCTCTGGACCTTTGAAGCTTATAGAATTCTCTTTCAGCTCAGATGGAGAGAGGAAATGGCCAAAGCATTCCTCTCTACCAAGGGATTACTTCTCAGGAGGGTTTCACTCATCCTTCTAAGTCCAGATATTCAAATATTTCTTGATCTTTGAATTAGCTACCTAGTTTTATATAAACTCTTTTGTCTGTCATCCTTTGGGTAACTCAAAGGTATCATCCAGTCCTTCATCCTCTAGCTTCTAGTTGACTCAAGGAAGTTTTTAGATGTCATCCTTACCTAGTTCCAGTTGATGGATTCAGTCATAACCAGTCAAAGGTAATGACTTTCAAGTGAGGCATGGTTTTCAGAGATACCCCCATCCTTTTATTTCTTTTTTTCTGTCTTATCTCTCTTTCAAAATTGTAACTTGCTGGAAGATGTGATGAAAATACCAACACCAATATTGTAGTAAGACTTCACAGCTTATTGGTTATTTCTTTTTCTTTCTAAAGTGTGAAAGATACAGGCCTCGGGAGAATGTTGGGTTCCAGAACATATAAATTTTTCCCATTTTTTATTGTTATGCAAAATACACATCCATATTGGTCAGAGCATATTCATATATAACTAAAACCCCCAAATAAAACCATAGATACACTGATGTGAAAGATGACTCCAACAGTTCTTTCTTTAGGGGTAGATAACATTCCCTGTCATGAGTCCTTCAGAATTGTCCCAGATCATTGCATTGCTGAGAGTAGCCAAGTTTTCATGATGATCATTATCCAATATTGCTGTCACCGTGTACAACAAAACATATCATTTTTAATTCTTTCATTTGGTTTACTCTTGAAACCATTGTAAAATGAAAAAGAACAGCAAACTGTGATTTACTGCCCCCTTGTGGAACTCATTTTTTTAAAAACCCTTATGTTCCATCTTGGAGTCAGTATTATGTATTGGTTCTAAGGCAGAAGAGTGGTAAGGGCTAGGTAATTGGAGTTAAGTGACTTGCCCAGGGTCACACAGCTAGGAAGTATCTGAGGTCATATTTGAACCCAGGACCTCCTGTCTCTAGGCCTAGCTCTCAATCCACTGACCTACCCAGTTGCCTCCAAGGGAAATGATTTTGTTTCTGATAGGTTCTACTACCAATGGGACACATTTATGGTGCATTTTCCTGGGACACTGTTCCAGTTTCAGAACTTAGCTCAGTGTGGTATTGTTGTTGTGTGTTTGTGGCCATAAGAATTCTGTCTCCCTTGCCCTGATTGAAGATGCATTCTCTGTAATTAATTTAGTGGTTCTGTGTTTTTCAAAGTTGACATAGGTCCTGTCAAGATGGCAAGGCTTGGCATATGCCTAAAGATGTACAATCTAGCTAAGTTTGGAGAGGATCCTAGTAGGAAAAAGAACTACAAAGTGAAAAATTTTAAATTATGGCATGGAGGTATCTGGTCTACAATGGAGGAAGCAATATATACTTCAATGAAATTACTGAATATATGAAGTGAGCTATTAATTTAACTCCCATCCTTTTATCTGGAGCACCTATTTCTAGTATCATGCCCAACTCTTACTCACAACAAGGGACCCAGGTTGATGATGTTCTAGGAGTAACCCCAAGGATTGCTGGGGTTTCTAGAATTATCACCCTGTAAGCTCCAACCAGTGGGCACTGGAGAGAGGATTTATATTAAAACTATAGAGCAAAGGGAAAATGTCTATTTCTTGGTCCCTAGGAGACCTTTTCTCCCTTTTGTAGAGTCCTCAAGAAATTCCCTTTAGATGTACTTTCTTCTGGGCTCTGAGGATCGATGCCTTTCTTTTCATCCTGAGAGTTCACACTACCTGACGTTGCTTTTCCTCGGTATATCTAATTTGTCCTGAGTATAGCTACCAAAGCATATACTGTCATCAGTCAAAGCTTGTTCCAGGAACAATGATACCCAGCAGATAAGAATGACAGATTTTCTGACCTTCAAAATTCACAAAATCTTTGTGATCTTTGGAAGAATGGAATGATGGAAATATTTTTCTCTTACCCCAACTTCCTTATGCCTAGGCAATTCCCTCTCAGGGATTTTTTTTTAACTCTTGCTTTCCATCCTAGAATCAATACTGAGTATTGGTTCCAAGGCAAAAGAGCAGTAAGGGCTAAGCAAAAAGGGTTAAGTGATTTGCCCAGGGTTATACAGCTAGGAAACATCTGAGGGAAAATTTGACCCCAGGACTTCCCATCACTAGGTCAGGCTCTTAATGAACTGAACCACCTAGCTGTCTTTTTGCCTCTGGATATGACCACCACTTGACTGATTGGATTTTAATTAGCTTGCTATTTTATTTTATTTTTTTTTTCTGGTTTCAACAATTTTAATTTAATTTAATTTTTTTTAATTAAAAAAATTTTTTTAGTTTTTAAACATTATTTTATTTGGTCATTTTCATACATTATTCATCGGAAACAGAGATCATTTTCTTTTCCTACCCACCTCTTCCTGCCACCCCTCCCCTAGCTGACACGCGATTCCACTGGGTATCACATGTGTCCTTGCTCCGAACCCATTTCCTTGTTGTTGGTATTTGCATTAGGGTATTCATTTAGCGTCTCTCCTCAATCATATTCCCTCCACCCCTGTAGTCAAGCAGTTGCCTTTTCTCTGTGTTTTTACTCCCACAGTTTGTCCCCTGCTTAAGGATAGTGTTTTTTCTCCTAGATCCCTGCAGAATGTTCAGGGACATTGTATTGACACTAATGGAGAAGTCCATTACTTTCGATTGTACCACAGTGTATCAGTCTCTGTGTACAATGTTTTCCTGGTTCTGCTCCTCTCACTCTGCATCACTTCCTGGAGGTCGTTCTAGTCTCCATGGAATTCCTCCACTTTATTATTCCTTTTAGCACAATAGTATTCCATCACCAACATATACCATAATTTGTTCAGCCATTCCCCAATTGAAGGGTATGCCCTCATTTTCCAATTTTTGGCCACCACAAAGAACGCAGCTATGAATATTCTTGTACAAGTCTTTTTCCTTATTATCTCTTTGGGGTACAAGCCCAGCAGTGCTATGGCTGGATCAAAGGACAGACAGTCTTTTATCGCCCTTTGGGCATAGTTCCAAATTGCCCTCCAGAATGGTTGAATCAATTCACAACTCCACCAGCAATGAATTAGTCCCCACTTTGCCACATTCCCTCCAGCATTCACTACTTTCTATAACTGTCATGTTAGCCAATCTGCTAGGTGTGAGGTGATACCTCAGAGTTGTTTTGATTTGCATCTCTCTGATTACTAGAGATGTAGAACACTTTTTCATATGCTTATTAATAGTTTTGATTTCTTTAACTGAAAACTGCCTATTCATGTCCCTTGCCCATTTTTTAATTGGAGAATGGCTTGATTTTTTGTACAATTGATTTAGCTCTTTATAAATTTGAATAATTAGACCTTTGTCAGAGGTTTTTGTTATGAAGATTGTTTCCCAATTTTATGCTTCCCTTCTGATTTTAGTTACATTGGCTTTGTTTGTACAAAAACTTTATAATTTGATGTAGTCAAAATTATTTATTTTACATTTTGTGACTCTTTCTAAGTCTTGCTTGGTTTTAAAATCTTTCCCTTCCCACAGGTCTGACATGTATACTATTCTGTGCTCACCTAATTTACTTATAGTTTCCTTCTTTATATTCAAGTCATTCACCCATTCTGAGTTTATCTTGATGTAGGGTGTGAGGTGTTGATCCAAACCTAATCTCTCCCACACTGTCTTCCAATTTCCCCAGCAATTTTTATCAAATAGTGGATTTTTGTCCCAAAAGCTGGGATCTTTGGGTTTGTCATAGACTGTCTTGCTGAGGTCATTTACCCCAAGTTTATTCCACTGATCCTCCTTTCTGTCTCTTAGCCAGTACCAAATTGTTTTGATGACCGCTGCTTTGTAATATAGTTTGAGATCTGGGACTGCAAGGCCACCTTCCTTTGTATTTTTTTTTCATTATTTCCCTGGGTATCCTTGATCCTTTATTCCTCCAAATGAACTTTGTTATTGTTTTCTCTAATTCAGTAAAAAAGTTTTTTGGAAGTTCAATGGGTATGGCACTAAATAGATAAGTTTGGGTAGGATGGTCATTTTTATTATGTTAGCTCATCCCACCCATGAGCAATCAGTGTTTTTCCAATTGTTTAGATCTAGTTTTAATTGTGTGGAGAGTGTTTTGTAGTTGTGTCCATATAGTTCTTGTGTTTGTCTTGGCAGATAGATTCCTAAGTATTTTATATTGTCTTGGGTGACTTTAAGTGGAATTTCTCTAATTCTTGCTGCTGAACTGGGTTGGAGGTATATAGAAATGCTGATGACTTATGTGGGTTTATTTTGTATCCTGCAACTTTGCTAAAGTTGTTGACTATTTCGACTAGCTTTTTGGTTGATTCTCTAGGATTCTTTAAGTATATCATCATATCATCTGCAAAAAGTGACAGTTTGGTCTCCTCATTGCCAATTTTAATACCTTCAATTTCTTTTTCTTCTCTAATTGTTACTGCTAGTGTTTCTAGTACAATGTTGAATAATAGAGGTGATAATGGACATCCTTATTTTACTCCTCATCTTATTGGGAAGACTTTGAGTTTATCCCCATTGCAGATGATGTTTGCTGATGGTTTTAGATATATACTGTTTATTATTTTTAGGAAAGGCTCTTCTATTCCTATACTTTGTAGTGTTATCAGTAGGAATGGGTGTTCTAGTTTATCAAAGGCCTTTTCTGCATCTATTGAAATAATCATGTGATTTTTGTTGGTTTGCTTGTTAATATGGTCAATTATGTGGATGGTTAGCTTGCTATTTTATGCTTAGCTCAGTGTCTGATTCTTTCAGTCAAATAGAAGATTCTTATTTTTGTCTTATGGCCAACTCATTTTATTCCTCTTAAATTAAGGTCTTACTTTATTCTACCTACTTCATTCTTTTGGTTGATTCATTCAATCAAACTCTCTGGACCTACTATGATTAAGTGGATCTTGACATATCCTATATATACACATTAAAACACCAAGTAGATCCTTTCTACCAATTTCCTTTAAAGTATATCTGTATAATGTAAAAATAATATGCAAAATGGTAAAAATAATAGGCAATGAATTGATTATGAATTTATAAACTGATTTGATACTCTGCTTGTGCTTACAAAGTATCTTCAGTTTATATAACTTAAGTGAAGCTCTTAAGTGAACTTCTCTTCATGGCCAGGTGCAAGGATGCTAAGGAGACTTTTGTTATATAAAAATAAACTACTTATTAAGAATATAAAGATAAAAAAGGATTTCTAACTCTAAGAGATTCTAACTCCACCCAAATAAAATTCCCTAGTTCCATAAGGAAATGCTTCTCCTGTTTCCACAGGCTATACTTATCCTTCCGGATCTGACTAACCCAAATTTTCCATATTCTATAATAAACTAACACTATTATACTTATAATTCATAACTTTGTCTCCAAATTATAAAAATAACAAAGGCCAGCTGGCTGAGCCTCAGCAAGAATCAAGTTAGGACTCTGAGCCTTAGCAGATGAGGCCTTTCTTTGGTCTTCTCAGATATAAGAACAAGTTATGTAACAGCAATAGACAATCACTAGTGTTTCCCAAGTTGGAAAAGGAAAATCACTTGGCTCCTTCAGGTTTTTCCCTACTTTCCTTCTACTTCAGACAATGAGGAGAGAAGAAGATGTTACCTCCTCCAAGACCTCAGAGCAACAGCCAAATCCCAGAGAGCAGCAACTGCCACAGAAAAACTGTTAGATTTGAAAATTTGAAACTGACACTCTATCTCAGCTCTGTTTGAAACTCCAATTCTTTCTCAAGCCAGCTTCTCTACTTCTTATCTCTAAACTAATATAACAAGACAATTTCTAATATCATCCTTATAGTAATTATTGCCAATTTCCAGGTGAGAGAACATTGTGATCCCCAGGCAGGCACTGAAGGTTACAATAGTAGGGCTAAAATCTGAATTCATTATTTTTAGTGTTGCAATCAATGTGGTCAAATGACTTTTCAATAATTCAATAAGGCATCTCTTGGGCATTCCTGTGGCTTCTTTCGGGTGTTTCCAAAGCCCTCCACTTTCTAAAACCAAGATAAAAATACACCAGACTAGAGAATGTATACAAAAAAGGGGGAAAATTCAAGGGCGTTGGATAGCATTGTAAGGTGGGTTGGGAAGGATTGAAGGGAAGGGAATATGCCTTTACATTATTTATATTATCTCCTTCTTCCCTCTTAAGTCAATCCATCTGGGCCTTAGTTTCTCCATTTGTAAAATGGCATTGGACTGGGTGACTTTTAGGGTCACTTCTAGTTCTAAATATATGATCTCATGGTATGAAGGTGGTTTTACTTCTTTTTTTCCCCATTTGAATAAGTTTATTTAGTCAATTTAGAACATTATTCCTTGGTTATGTGAATCTTAAAATTTCTCAGACTCTACCTTGGAACATTATCTTAAGGTTATGGTTAAGGTTTTTCCGTATTTAAACAATGGAGGTACTTGATGTCTAACATTATTCCACCCATACTTAGGCATACTTAAGGGGAAGATAAAGTTGTAAACTCCTTACTGAACAATGAAAAAGTACTTAACTCATACTTATAGTGAGGCCAAAACCTTAAGCTAGGTCTATTTTTAGATCTAATACAAAAGGGTGCTAAGTACCTATGAAGGTCAAATTAATCACTAAAAGGTCAGGCAACTTGCAAGGGGCAAGCTTAACAAAGAGGTGTGAAGCACTCAGAAGATATAATCTACCCAGAGAAGGTGAGAACTAAAAACTAAGAATGGGCTTTCCTAGGAAAAGCATCTACTGTGATTGGTAGATGTGAAAATTTAGGGGAGGTGACATAAGAGAAATTTCTCTTTAAAAGGAGCTATCTGAACCAGTTCAAAGTAGTTCGATTTAATTTAGCTTTGGAAGCTGAATTGGAGGTCAGGAGTCAGAGGAGGCTGCTGTGAGATTTAAAATGGTTGAGGTCTTAAACTGTAGTGATTAAAATAGTGGAAGATATAAATT
Source organism: Monodelphis domestica (assembly GCF_027887165.1). Lineage (NCBI taxonomy): Eukaryota > Metazoa > Chordata > Mammalia > Didelphimorphia > Didelphidae > Monodelphis > Monodelphis domestica. The sequence continues at coordinate 287,178,233 of NC_077231.1, forward strand.
GTGATAGATATAAGAGAGGGTGAGCAAATTTGACCGCAGAAATATGTTTCACTACAGTGTCTTGGGCTTTAAAATCAAATATAAGGTGGTCGCCAGGGAAATATTCCCAATTATTCAAATACCCAAGTCAATTGGGTTTTATAAAGATTTTTAATTAACAATACAATGAGTAATTAAAGAAGGAGAGAGAGAGTAAGAAAAGAATCAGTTTTTTAACACGCACCACAAGGTCTGACTAAACAAGGATTCTAGTAACACCAGGCCATCGTCCTTCCTCAAAGAGTCTTCCAGCCAGAGATTGTTTCAAAGGGCCTCTCTCAAGAGCCTCCAGAGCTCCTACCCCAGAGGGACAGAGCCCCTCAGAGGAGCTCCTCAAGGAGCTCTCCTTCAGAATGAGAGTCAGAAATCGTGATCCTCAGAATGAGTCTTCTCAAAATGAGCTCCCTCAGAATCAGAATGAATTCCCAGCTCTTTCCTGAGCTCTTATTTTTAAGGGCAAAATCTTCTCTGTCACCTCCCCTAAGTCCTTACATCTACCAATCACTGTAGATGTTTCTAAAGGACCGCCCATTTTGAATTCACAGCTGAGTAGTTTTAATCTCTTTAGTAAGTCAGGAAAAAAATGCTTCTGTGTCGACAAATTTCATTAGAAAAAAATCTATGAATAAGTTATCACCCTTTTAGGTTTAAGTAGTTTACAAGTTGCCCCACCTTTATAGGTACTTAGTATCCCATTGTATCAATTCTAAAACAGTCATGACTCAAAGAACTTCCTGTCCCTTCCATAAGCATGGATCAAAGTACTTTTCATTGTTCTCAAGGAGCTCTCTGTCCTAAAGCAGTCCTAAGTAGGGTGGAGTAGGGATATTCCCAAGGCAAGGAGCCCCCACACTCAAGTAGAGTTCTCACCATCTGCTAGGGAATTTTTTTAAAGTAGAAGATTCCCCAATGGGGGAAACCCCTAACATTCATAAGTCTGAGAAATTTTGAGGTTTACACTGCTGGGTCTCTGAATACTAGAGTTTTGCTTGGAAAGATCTTGTGGTGAGTGATTAAAAACTGACTTAGTTTCTCTCTTAAAGAGAAAAGGCCTAGGCCCTAGCCTTTTCCTACTATTTCCTCTTACTCTGTCTCTTTCCCTTTCCTTAATTCCTTCATTTATATTAATTAAAATCTCCATAAAACACAGCTGACTTGGGTATTTCATATTTGGGAATTTTTCCTATGGTGACCACTTATTTTTGATATAAAATCAAGACGCTAAAAATTATCTTTACAGTTTGGGCAATTCATAGTCTTGAAATTCATATTTTCATGGTCATAGTTACAATAATCACATTATATTCCTCACTCCCCTCCACCCTCTCTTCCCACGGCCAGTGTGCACTTTCATTGGGTATTACTTGTGTCGTTGATCAGAACCTATTTCCATATTGTTGTTACACTAGGATGTTCATTTAGAGTCTACATCCCCAACCATATCCCTTCGACCCATATATTCAAGCAGTTGTTTTTCTTCAGAGTTTTTACTCTTCAGTTTTTTCTTCAGTGTTTCCTCTGGATGTGGATAGTGGTTTTTCTCGTAGATTCCTCCTAGTTGTTCAGGATCACTGCATTGCCACTAATGGAGAAGTCCATTACATTTGATTATACCACAGTGTATGAGTCTTTGTGTACAATGTTTTCCTTGTTCTGCTCCTCTCACTCTGCATCAATTCCTGGAGGTTGTTCCAGTCCCCATGGAATTCCTCCACTTTATTATTCCTTTGAGCACAATAGTATTCCATCCATTCCACCATATACCACAATTTGTTCAGTTATTCTCCAATTGAAGGGCATCCCCTCATCTTCCATTTTTTTGTCACCACAAAGAGTGCAGCTATGAATATTTTTGTACATGTCTTTTTCCTTATTATCTCTTTGGGGTACAAACCCAAAAGTGCTATGGCTGGATCAAAGGGCAGTCTTTTATCGCCCTTTGGACATAGTTCCAAATTGCCCTCCAGAAAGGTTGGATCAATTCACAACTCCACCAGCAATGAATTAATGTCCCAACTTTGCCACATTCCCTCCAGCATTCACTACTTTCTATAACTGTCATGTTAGCCAATCTGCTAGGTGTGAGGTGATACCTCAGAGTTGTTTTGATTTGCATCTCTCTGATTATAAGAGATTTAGAACACTTTTTATGTGCTTAATAATAGTTGTTATTTCTTTAGCTGAAACTTGCCTATTCATGTCCCTTGCCCATTTGTCAATTGGAGAATGGTTTGATTTTTTGTACAATTGATTTACCTCTTTATAAATTTGAGTAATTAGACCTTTGTCATAGGTTTTTGTTATGAAGGTTGTTTCCAAATTTGTTGCTTCTCTTCTAGCTCTTCCTTTCTAGCTCTTGCTTGGTTTTAAAATCTTTCCTTTCCGAAAGATCTGACAAGTATACTATTCTGTGTTCATCTAATTTACTTATAGTTTCCTTCTTTATATTCAAGTCATTCACCCATTCTGAGTTTATCTTGGTGTAGCATGTGAGGTGTTGATCCAAACCTAATCTCTCCCACACTGTCTTCCAATTTCCCCAGCAGTTTTTATCAAAAAGTGGGTTTTGGTCCCTAAAACAGGGATCTTTGGGTTTATTATAGGCTGTCCTGCTGAGTTCATTTATCCCAAGTCTATTCCACTGATCCTCCTTTCTGTCTCTTAGCCAGTACCAAATTGTTTTGATAAACACTGCTTTATAGTATAGTTTGAGATCTGGGACTACAAGGCCACCTTCCTTTGTATTTTGTTTTCATTATTTCCCTGGATATCCTTGATCCTTTGTTCTTCCAAATGAACTTTGTTATGGTTTTCTCTAATTCAGTAAAAAAGTTTTTTGGAAGTTCAATGGGTATGGCACTAAATAGATAAGTTTGGGTAGGATGGTCATTTTTATTATGTTAGCTCATCCCACCCATGAGCAATCGATGTTTTTCCAATTGTTTAGATCTAGTTTTAATTGTGTGGAGAGCGTTTTGTAGTTGTGTTCATATAGTTCTTGTGTTTGTCTTGGCAGATAGATTCCTAAGTATTTTATATTGTCTTGGGTGACTTTAAATGGAATTTCTCTTTCTAATTCTTGCTGCTGAACTGGGTTGGAGGTATATAGAAATGCTGATGACTTATGCAGGTTTATTTTGTATCCTGCAACTTTGCTAAAGTTGTTGATTGTTTTGACTAGCTTTTTGGTCGATTCTCTGGGATTCTTTAAGTAAATCATCGTATCATCTGCAAAGAGTGACAGCTTGGTCTCCTCGTTGCCAATTTTAATACCTTCAATTTCTTTTTCTTCTCTAATTGATCTTATTGGATTGGCTTCTAGTTTATCCACATTGCCGATGATGTTTGCTAATGGTTTTAGATATATACTGTTTATTATTTTTAGGAAAGGCCCTTCTATTCCTATACTTTGTAGTGTTATCAATAGGAATGGGTGTTGTATGTTATCAAAGGCCTTTTCTGCATCTATTGAGATAATCATGTGATTTTTGTCGGTTTACTTGTTAATATGGTCAATTATGTGGATCGTTTTCCTAGTATTGAACCATCCTTGCCTTCCTTGTATGAATCCTACCTGATCATAGTGGATAACCCTTGTGATCTCTTGCTGGAGTCTTTTTGCTAGTATCCTACTTAAGATTTTTTTTTTCGGCAGATAAATAGGAATTTATTAAAATCAATGTCTTCAACAATAAAAAAGTAAAGGACATTAAGGTATCTTTTGTTCCATTACTGTGTATTTAGTAAGGATTTTAAAAAAATACAATAGAGCACATCTATACAAAATTCTTTCCAATATATTTGACAGAATTGTTTTATTTTTTTTTACCCTATGTATTATCAAAATCTCTCATGTTTAAACCTCTCAATACATCAATATTGAGAAAAATATAATTTAGACTTATCTGTGCGAAGACAGCAGTTCTCTGCAAAAAACAAAACATGGAAAGTAACTACACGCAGATGTGAACTATACAAAAGGATCATAGTAGTGGTATGAAGCAATTTAAACATCAGTAATTCAAGGGAATGAACAGATGAAGACCTTAAATAAGATGACAAACCTATTAATATAGATCATGCTGCCCAAAACACCACTCTTACTATTTATTCCACTGAGATGAGAACTTGAAAAGGGTATATTTGATAAGCAGCTTTATTCTAATTGGCTTTACATCACCTTTAAAAAAAATCACACTCTAGAATAAGACAGTATAAACAAATACTGCATATATCATCATTTACTTTTCCCGATATGTGATAATTTATAAAGCTTAACAGACTCCTGAAAGGACTCTGAACACTCCTGGTGGCATGTTTTATCTTCCTTTAAGGCAAATTTGTGAGAATAATGAAAAACCAACAAATCTTTGCATGAACTTGTGATCTGATTACTTAATACAAAAACTTATGTTTTATAAAATGCCAATAGAAGAAAAGAGTACTAAAAGAAACATGTTGGCCTCAGTTTATGGTATTAAAAGATGGTGTTTTCTTCTATCAAGTTACTTTCATTATTCATCATCTTTAGAACCAATTTTGCTTAAATGCTTAACTACATCAACCCAGTTCCAGCCTCGTGAAAGTTCACCTTTGTGATCTGTTTTGTCTGCTAGTTTCCATTTCTGGGTTTTTGAAAGCTGTTCTTTTTTATCTTTTTTCTTACTTGAGGGAGTTGTATTAGGAGTTTCAACTGAAATAATATTGTTTATTGATGTCACAGAATGGACAGGATGATGATTCTCCATGAATTGCTCTTTATTGTCCTTGGCATATTCAAACAATGTATATGTCATAGCAGTTCCAAGATTAACTTTAACTTCTTCCTGAAATTTAGCCAGAATTCTTTGCTTTACGGCTGATGACATGGTGTTGTTGAAAAAAGCATTCATAGATATGATTGGAGCTGTTTGTGGATATGTTTGTGTCCAAGAAACTTCTATTAAGAAGGCTTTGGGATCACCATTTTCACCTATCCTATATTGAAATGAAACTGGACTTAGTTCTCAGAAACTTTCATCACCTTCATAAATAGAATGCAATGCTTCCAGCTCCATCTCCTGGTCCTTGTTGGCGCTCATCGCTCCAGCACAGAGGTCCTCCTCCCTCCGACGGGTGTGGGTGAATTCGGGAGGGGGGGGGGGAAGGGTGCCGATCACCGGTGGCTAGGGGAGGGAGGAGGAGGCGCCAAGGTGAGGGTCAGCATCCGATGGCTGAGCGCCAACCCCCTTACCTAGCTGAACCTCCTCTACTTAAGATTTTTGTATCTATATTTATTAGGGAGATTGGTCTATAGTTTTCTTTCTCTGTTTTTGACCTGCGTGGCTTTGGGATCAGTACCATGTTTGTGTCATGAAAAGAATTTGGTAGAACTCCTTCTTGGCTTATTCTGTCAAATATTTTGTATAATATTGGGATTAGCTGTTCTTTGAATGTTTGATAGAATTTATTTGTGAATCCATCTGGACTTGGGGATTTTTTCTTAGGGAGTTCTTTGATGGCTTGTCCAATTTCTTTTTCTGATATGGGGTTGTTTAGGTAATTTATTTCTTCCTCTTTTAGTCTAGGCAATTTATATTTTTGTAAGTATTCATCTATATCACCTAGATTGCCATATTTGTTGCCATATAATTGGGCATAGTTGATTGCCTTAATTTCCTCTCCTTTAGAGATGAGGTTTCCCTTTTTATCTTGGATACTGTCAGTTTGTTTTTTTTCTTTCCATTTTTAAATTAGACTGACTAGTACTTTGTCTATTTTATTTGTTTTTTCAAAGTACCAGCTTCTAGTCTTATTTATTAAAGCAATAGTTCTTTGACTTTGAATTTTATTAATTTCTCCTTTGATTTTTAGGATCTCTAATTTAGTCTTCATCTGTGGATTTTTCATATGTTCACTTTCTAGTTTTTTAATTTGCATGCCCAATTCATTGACCTCTGCCCTTCTTAATGAACTCAAGGATATAAATTTCCCTGAGTAGTGCTTTGGCTGCATCCCATAGGTTTTGAAAGGATGTCTCACCATTGTCATTTTCTTCAATGAAGTTATTAATTTTTTCTAAGATTTGTTCTTTAACTAACCGGTTTTGCAGAATCATATTATTTAATTTCTAATTAATTTTTTATTCACCATAATTATTTTCATTGCATTGTGGTTTAAGAAGGTTGCATTTATTATTTCTGGTCTTTTGCACTTGTTTGCAATGTTTTTATGCCCTAATACATGGTCAATTTTTGTGAATGTACCATGTGCTGCTGAAAAGGTATATTCCTTTTTGTCCCCATTTATTTTTCTCCACATGTCTACTAACTCTAGTTTTTCTAAGATTTCATTCACTTCTCTTAACTCTTTCTTATTTATTTATTTTTTGGTTTTATTTATCTAGTTCGGATAGAGGAAGGTTCAGGTCTCCCACTAGTATAGTTTTTCTATCTATTTCATCTTTGAGCTCCTCTAGTTTCTCCTTTAGAAATTTGAATGCTATTCTATTTGGTGCATACATATTGAGTACAGATATTTCCTCATTGTCTATATTGCCTTTTTTTCAGGATGTAATTACCTTCCCTATCTCTCTTAACTAGATTTATTTTTACTTTGGATTTGTCAGATATCATGATTGAGACTCCTGCCTTCTTTTTTTATCAGTTGAAGCCCAATAGATTTGACTCCATCCTCTTACTTTCACCTAATGCGTATCTACCTTCCTCATGTGTGTTTCTTGCAGACAGCATATGGTAGGGCTTTGGATTTGAATGCACTCTGGTATTCGCTTGTGTTTTTATGGGTAAGTTTATTCCATTCACATTCAGAGTTATGATTACTAGCTGTGTATTTCCCAGCATTTTGAATTCTACGTCTGGTCCTGCCTTTTCTTCTTTCACTATTTCCTTCTACACCAATGTTTGTTTTTAATCAGTCCCCCTAGTTCCTACCTTTATTTTACTTCCCTTTCTACCCCTCTCCCTTCTTATTCCCCCTCCCCTTATTTTCCCTGTAGTCTTCCTAAAATTATCCCCCCCACCCTCTCCCTTCCTTGTACTGCTTCCATCACCACCAGTCCATTTGTTACCCTTCTACTCCCCTATAGGGTGCAAATCTATTCTCTGCCCCAAAGGGTTGGATTGTTCTTCCCTCTTTGGGTAAATTTCAAAGCACATAAGACTTGAATATTTCCTGTCTCCTCCCTCTTTACCCTTCCAGTGTATTGATGTTCTGCCCCCTCCCGCCATGAGCTTCTTTGTGACGTATAAATTTACCCCAATTTGTTTCTTTCCCCATTTCTTTTAGTATTAACCTCTTTTTTTAGCTCTAGTTGTGTGTGTGTGTGTGTGTGTGTGTGTGTGTGTGTGTGTGTGTGTATATAAACAACAGTTTTTTTGAGTTACCAATGACTTTTCTTATAGAGATACATATCATTTTAACTTCTTGAGTCTCTTAAAAAAATTTTTTTGTGTTGTTTTGTTTTTTCTTTTTTCCCTCTTTTTCAATTACCTTTTGATGATTCTCTTGAGTTCTGTACTTGGACATCAAATTTTCTGTTCAGGTCTGGTCTTTTTTTTACAAATTCTTGGAATTCTATTTTTTTGAGTGACCATACTTTCCCCTGCAAGAATATAGGCAGTTCTTCTGGGTAGTTGATTCTTGGTTGTAGACCTAGTTCCCTTGCTTTCCAGAATATCATATTCCATGCCTTTTGGTCCTTCAGTGTGGATGCAGCCAGATCCTGCATTATCCTCACTGTGGTTCCGTGGTAGCTGAATGACTTCATCTTGGTAGATTGTAATAACTTGTCTTTTGTCTGATAGTTCTTGAATTTGGGTATAACATTCCTGGGTGTTGTCAGTTGGGGATTAAGTTCAGGAGATGATCTGTGGATTCTTTCAATCTCCACTTTTCCCTCTTGTTCTAGGATATCAGGGCAGTTTTCTTGAATAATTTCCTGTAGTAATATGTCCACGCTTTTTCTTTTGTCATGGTCTTCTGGTAGACCAATGATTCTTAAATTGTCTCTCCTCTAACAATTTTCTAAATCCTCCATTTTGTGAATGAGATGCTTCATATTTTCATCATTTTTTTTCATTCTTTGGTTTTGTTTTATAGTGTCCTGCTGCCTTGTGAGGTCACTTAATTCCAGTTGTATTCTGGTTCTTAAAGACTGGATTTCATCCCTGGCTTTTTGGTTGTCCTTTTCCTTCTGGTCTGATTTTCTTTGGAGGTCATCTTTCATCTTCTTTACCTCGTCTTTCATCTCCTTTGTCTCATCTTTCATCTTCTATCTCCTTTGCCTCATTTTCCAGCTGGTTGATTTTGGCTTTCAAGACAGTATTTTCTGTTTCAAAATTACTTATCTTAGTTTTTAAGTTCTTTTCCCAATTGTCTTCAGCCTTTCTTAATTGTGTTTTGAATTGCATTTTAAGTTCTTCCACAGCCTGTATCCAATTCGCTGGGATTTCTGATTTTTCCTTTGCTGGTCCCTCCCCCTCTGTTTTGTTCACTCTTTGCTCATTACCTGTGCAAAAGCTGTCTATTGTAATTTCTTTCTTCTTTTTCTGTTGTTTGCTCATATTTGCTCCTTCCCTGTATTTGTCTGCTCTTGCTCCTCTCATTTTTTTGGTTTTGGGGCTTTTTGTCAGTCTTCCCTCTTGGAGCTTTGTCAGATCTCTCTGGGGGAGGAATTTGAGCTTCCCTTTCCTCTGGAGGTTTTTGATGGGATTAAGTTCAGCTGGGTTGGACTATATGTGCTCTGAGGCAAGAACCTCCCATAAGGCTGGAGCCAAATGGAAGGACCCAGCTGCCCAGGCTGCCAGTTCTTCGATCTCTCTCCGGCTGTTTCCCTGCCACCTATGTTGGACGCTCTGAGCCTGGCACAGCCCTGCCCACAAGGTAAACCCTCTAGACCAGCACCTTTGCCTGCCTAGAGGTTCCTGCTGCCGCTAGGGGCTCAGTGCTCTGAGTGGGGGTTGGGTCAGGGGTCCTGGGAACTTCCTTCTGCCTTCCCCTTAAACCCAAGTGTTCTCAGATTCTGGCTTTTGGGGGGGGGGAGTCCCTTTTGAATTAAGTCCAGCAGGAGTATCCTTGGCTCTGTCTTGTTGTTAGGTTTGATTTTCAGTGCCCTAGGAGCATTTAGTTTGTGATCAATAAGGAAGGGTTTTCACAGGGCTAAACTATTGCTGCTCCTAAGCCGCCATGTTGACTCCGCCACCCCTCCCCCCAGGTTTTACTTCTTGAGACTTTATCTCATCCCTGCAACTTTTGCTGATTTTTTTCCCAACATGCGAATATTCCTTTGCCTTAGGAAATATTAAAGGCCAGTTAAAAGTGCACACTTCTCTCTAACTCTTGATGGTTTACAAAGCACATTCTTCACAAGCCCCCTGGGTGGGAAGCAATATAAATATACTTCTTTGTACACTCCCAGATAAGGAAACTAAGGCTCCAAGGGATTAAGAGATGTGTCCCAATTTCAAAAAGCTGGGATACGAAGCCAAGCCTTCTGATTCCAAGCCTACTGCCTGCACTTCCTACTCCATCATGTTGTCTTTCAAGTGGTTTGCTTTAATGAGAAAGAAACGCAGCTTATACTCTGATCTCACTGTTGGGCATAGAAAATAAGCAAAGCTGTGAGATACATTTTTTTTTTAAAAGAATTGGGGTCATTATTTTTGTTCTTGTTCATCAAAAAGGGGCACCTAAGCCAAAATTGCTGATGGTATCAGCCTGGAAAAAGCCTGATTTCTGAGCTGTAATTGGATTGTCCAGGGCAGGTGGAACATGTTGCCCTGTATTTCTATGAGGGCGCCTACTTGCTTCATCTTTATTGGAGAGCCAGCTATTAAAAATTAGAGATATTTCCAAGGATTAGAGATATAAAATAACACGGAAAGCAGAGATAGACTTGTATGACATGTACTTCATCCTTAAATAACAACAGAACTGTTCAAAGCCTCCAAGTGCCCTGGGAAGCCATCCAGTGCAATTCTCTGTGCCATAGTCTCTGGATATCAACTTTTAGTTAGTTCTGAATTGCAGGAGAAAAGAGCAAAAATATGCAAAGCTTAAACACAAAAGAAATTTCTAATGTAAGTTAAATTTAAAGGTGAGCCAATAGCAAACCCAATAAAAAGTCCATGATAAAAATCCCTGTTGAAGAAGATTTAAAAATGTATGGAAAATGTTATTGCAATCTATATGTTATCTCCATGTGTTCCTGATGAAAGATGATGATACCAAGCCCCAGAATAAGGCAGAATCTACTTAATGAGATCTAGAATAATTCAAAAAGACCTTGTTTTAAGAGAAACTGAGGAAGGCCTAGGCCATCTAGTACACTGGATGATCAATTAATGGGAGGAAATGGACAAAAATCTACTCAACATGGGCAGCCATGGATGAATTGTGCTTTGTAGCACAGGAGGGAATTCTTTGGTGGTACAGTAGATAGAAAGATGGTCTTGGAATCAGGAAGACCTGAGTTCACATCTTTCGTCAGACAATTTGTAGTAGAGATATATTTGGCTGTGAAATAGTTTGTTGTTTCTTGGACTCCATTTGGACACTTGGGGACCATCTTGTAACTCTGACTTGTGACCCAGTTTTAAGTTGCTGAGGAATTGAATTTGCTAGCTGGCTTACTGAACCCCTTAGTCTCCCCTGAATGTGTATTCTGCTATCCTGTGTGTTTTTTATCCTCATCCCTGGCATGGGGCCATCACTGCCAAGAGCTCATCCATCACTGGTCTCTGATAGGGCTAAGTGTCAATGCATCACTAATAAAGTTTCCAGTAAATACTTCTGGACAATCCTTTTCACAATCCAACTGTATTACCAAGATGGGTGACAGATCAAGCCTAGAAAACTTCCTGTCCTTCTGGTCTAGGAGCTTCTGGCTAGGGCTAGGAACATGACCCTTGGGTCTAAAGCCTGTGAGTAGGGGAAGGGGGCCTTTTGGCCACAAAAGCATCAAGGCAAGCCTTGTACTACCTTGTGATATACATTTATTAGCTGAGAGACCCTGGGCTAGTCACCAGAACTCTCTCAGCCAGTCCTTATTTGTACAATGGGATAATCATCACAGGGCTGTTGGGAATATCAAATTGAAATCAAATGAGATAATTACATGGAAAGCATTATTGTTATTTATTATTTTTTTAAACCCTTACCATCATCTTAGAATAAATAATATTTATTATTATTGTTGTTGTTATACTCATATCAATCACATCACAGTTCTACTTGATTGAGTTCTTTATTATTAAGTTGTAGTTTCTACTAAGGATATTTATCATATCAATATATACTAAAAATTGGCTTATCAACCTATTTGTACATGTTATTTGTAAACATCTAGTCCATACTTCCAAAAAGAAAGTTTAATTAGTTTTTAACAAAATAAACATTTATAGATTACTCTTACTTCATGGAAGATCTCATAAAAAAAAGTAAAACTAAGAATATAGTTACTTTATCTGAAAAAATTACATGCAACATCTCACATCTTTAGAATCCCTTCCTCTATTTTTTTTTAAAAATAGAACTCTATTTTCTCTTTTCTCTCCTAAAAACACACATAATTAAGCAAAAGAAATTCCCTAATTGACTGTAAACATATATGTATGTATATGTATTTATAGGTAAATATAAAATATAAGGTGCCTCGTTAGCGTAGTAGGTAGCGCGTCAGTCTCATAATCTGAAGGTCGTGAGTTCGATCCTCACAAGGGGCACAATACTTTTTCTGGGGTGTATGGGGTGCTCAGGGAGGGATAGTATCTCTGGTATGGAGGGCTTGTCGTGCCCTTTTAGGGCAGCTCTCCAGCCCCTGACCCTCACCTGACACCCAGCTCTCACTTGTGGCTCCCAGTAGCTGCTAGCATGCAGCAGCGGCCACACCCCAGGCAACGGCTTCGACAGGCCGGCTAAACCTTGTGAGGGTAGCCATCGGGTCGTCGACCCCTGGTGAACTAAGGCTTTGCTCACCTAGCATGTGAAGACTGCTTTGGCCGAACAGACGGAAGAAAACCAATAAGAAGGTTCAACGGCTGAGATGGCGACGCAGCAAAGCACTGTGGAGTGCTCAGGGCGTGTTGGAGCACAAAAGACAACACGGCCATCCAATGCAGCTGAGGAAGTCTCCAGATATAATGATTTTTTGTGCCAATGGACCCAGGCTTCCAACGCCGAGAGAGTGGGACTGTCTCTGTGCAACGACTTTTCCACTTAAATCTCCTTCATGCACAAGTGTCTTTGTGCACACTCAGCTATACACCATAGATGAAAACGCACAAAGACAATCGTCATCCACCGAGAGACTACTACCATCATGTAAATATATCCTTATGTATTATATATAGTTCTCTTTCTGTATCCTTAATCTGTCATGTTTAGGTCATGGATAGTATGTTTCATCTTTGGTCCTCTGGGATCATGAATGGTCATTGTTTTGGTCAGAGTTCTTACAGCTTTCTAAGGTGTTTATTTTTACAGAGTTGTTACTGCATAACTTATTCTCCTTGTTCTACTCGTTTTGTTTTTCATCATTAAGTCTTTGAAAATATTCATCTTTATAATATTGACATTATAGTATAAATTGTTCTTTCATTTCTGCTCCTTTCACTCTGTACCAATTCATATATGTCTTCCCATATCTCTTTGAAATCACCAGTTTCTTATAGTACAGTTGTACTCCATTACATTCATATATATTATTCAGTCACTTATCAATTGTGGACAGTGTCTTAGTTTCCAATTTTTTGCTATTATAATTATTTTTGTATGCAAAGGGATTTTTTTCTCTTTCTTTGATCCTTTTTTGGGTATAGGTCTAGCAGTAATATGGCTGAGTCAAAGGGTATGTACTACTTGGTATTGTTTGTATATAATTAAAAATTGCTTTCCAGAATGGTACTCATTCACAGGTCCACCAACCATTCATCAATATGCTTGCTTTTATCAGAGAAACTTGCTGCAAAGATGTTTTCTTGGGTTGTTTTTATTTTAATCTTACCTTTATTAGATTTATGAAAATACTTTTTAGTTTTCTGTTATCAAAACTATCCATTTTATCTTCTGTAATCCTCTCACTATTCCTTATTTGGTTTGAACTTTTCTTATAACCAAAGATGATAGGTAATTTTTTCCATGTTCTTGAATTTACTGACATTTTATATCTGGGACATTTATTTATTTGGAGATTATCTTTGGAAAAAAGTGTGAAGTGTTAATCTAAATCTAATTTCTTCCATACTGTTAATCTAATTTTCCCAGCAGTTTCTGCCAAATTAGGAAGTTGTTCTCATTTCAGTAGCTAAAGTCTTTATGTTTATCAAATTCTAGGGTCTTAAAATGAATTTTCTTCTATTTGATGTGTACCTAATTGGTTTCACGCATTGACTGATCTGTTTTTTAACCAGTACCAAATTTTTGTTTGTTTTTAAAATCCTTACCTTTTGTCTTAGAGTCAATATTGTTTATTGGTCCCAAGGCAGAAGAGGTGGAAGGGCTAAGCAATGGAGGGGAGGGGTTAAGTGATTTGCTCTGGGTTATACAAGCTAGGCAGTGACAGAGGTCACATTTGAACCCAGGAACTCCTGTCCTTAAACCTGGCTCTCAATCCACTGAGCCACCTAGCTCTTCCAAAGTGTTTTTTAATAATTACTGCTTTGTGATATAGTCTAAAATATGGAACTTCTGGGTTCTCATTTTTCTCATTCTTTTAATTATTTACCTTTAGATTCTTGATATTTTTTGCTCCATAATTATTTTATTATTTTTTCTAGTTTTGTAAAATAGTACTAGTACAGTATGGAACAAGTAAATTAACTTAGGTAGTATTCTTATTTTAAATATATTGGCTCTTCCTACCCATGAGCAAATGGTATTTGCCCAATTATTTAGGTTTGTTTTTATATATGTAAACAGGTTTCTAGTTGTATTTGCATTGTGTGGCGTTGTTCTTGTATGTCTCTTAAAAGGTAGACTCCCAAATATTTTATATATTCTGTGGCAATTTTAAATGGAATTTCTATTTCTTTCTCTTCTTGATGTTTTAGGGTTAGGTTTTGAGAATAAGGTGAAATATGGCTGGGCCTGCTTAAAAGTAGGAGTCCAGGTGAGGCCGACTTTTGGATAGAAGTTATGGAGATTGAAAGGTTAAAAACATCCAAAGTACGGTCTCTCATTTGGGCCATAAAGGGAAGAAGATATGCTACTTTTTCATCTTTATAACATTTTTATGAGAATGATTTATTTACATGAATATTAAGGCTATTCTTCATAAAAATATGAGAAAGAATAGCTGTGCTTCCATAAATGATAATGGCATACTACATCCTTACCGCCACACAACAGTTTGAAAGGCATAAAGGACAACATTCTGCTAGGTTTATTGTTTGTTGATGACCAAAAAAAAGTCCATTTGATTTGGTAGCCTGGTTTGTTAGCTCTCTTCCAATAAGGAGTCAGTCTCCTATGCATATATTAAGACTGTACAAGATTCCTCGACAGATGCAACCAACAGAGTTAATTCTATCCAATAACTTTCATCATTGACTTTAGGTGAGGTATGAAACAGGAATATGTATGCTCACCAGTAGTGTTTACCACTGTCACAAGGGGGAAAAGGAAAAAGTGGAACTTTAGCTGAGACTTGACAGAAGCCAGGAAAGCCAGTCACCCAAGTTCTCAATTTGGGGGCCATCCTTTACTCTAGACTCTCGTTTATCCAATCAGTTACTAAATCTGCTCTTTCTACCTCCAACATCTTTCCCATCTCTCTCTTTCTCTCAAACACCACCCTAGTTGAGAGAGCTAGGAGGCACAAGAGGAAAGCATGCTGGACTTAAGAGTCAAGTAAACCTGTATTTAGATCCTGTTTCAGACACCAGCTGGTGATACTCTTGAGTATATCACCTAACTTCTATCTGCCTTAGTTTTCCCATCTGTAAGATGGGGATAAGTTAATAATAGCATACTTTAAAGGATTATTTTGAGGTTCAAATTAGATATATGTAAAGAGCTTTGTAAACCTTAAAGGTCTCTATTTATAATTATTGATTTGTTGTAGGAGAAACACACCTAAATTTGTAGCAAGATCTCACTCCATTAATGGGAGATTCAAACTCTATTCAATACAGAAAAAAGAAAAGAATTTTATTTGAAGAAGAGGTTAAAGGTAGTATAATAGTCTAATACCTGGTGGAATAGCCTGAGAGCTCATCAAATAGCCTTAGAGCTGATGGATAAGCCTCGGGGATAGTAGAGTAGCCTCTCTGGAGCTGATGGCTCTCTATTACCTCGAGGATTAAACTTACATTCTTCTGTTTGGCATTTCAAAGCCCCTCATAGCCTCTTACCTCTCTTTCCAATCTTTTTGTATATTATTCTCCTTTAGGAACTCTGTGGCCCAGAGTGACTGCTTGGCCCCTGCCCTCAGACTCTCTAGCTCCCTCCGAATACGGGTTCGAGGACCACATTCTATAAGATTTCCCTTCCCCCCTGGATCCTCCTTCCCAATGACTGCCTTGTACCTGGTTACTATCTCCCTGTTTAGTTGAAGTTTCTCATCAGGCCGGAATGTAAGCTCCTTGGGGGTAGAAATTGTTTCTCTTTGGTCCCCGAAAGAACCTCGGCTCAGAGGGGACTTCATTGAAGCGAGGTGGCCGGAGATCTCAGCGTCTTCCGTCTCTATCATCTCCTAGCAACGGAGGCGCCCCAGCAGGGCTTCCTCTTTTCCCCCTCGTTACGTCACTTCCGCGGCGTCCCGGAAGTTAGGTCCAACCGGTCTGTTTCCCCGCGGGCTGCGGGTCCTGGCGCTGCGGTTGGGGAGCCGGAGGTGGGAGGTGCCAGGGCATCGGTGGGCCGGACCCCACCTGCGCCCCTCCGTCCGTCCGTACATCCCGCCGCAGCGAGGTGGGCTAGGTGTAGGCCGGCAAGGGGGCGGGTGGGCTGGGTCGGGCCTGGGGGTGGTCCCTGTCTCCCTCTCCAGCCCCAACCTACGGACTGGCCCGCCCCCGCACCCCTAGTCAGCCCCTCCCCCAGACCCCTTCTTTTCTGAGACTGGTTCTTACTCCCGCCCCCTCCCACCAGCTGATCTACCCCTGTCCCCAATCTCTCAGGCCCGGCTCTTTTACTAGTCTCCTTGATTTCCTCCCAGTCACTCCTCCCCCGCCCCTATTTTACTTGGTTCTACCCTCCCCCCTATCCTTTGACCTCTGCCTCCCACCTTTCACTGATTTCTTCTCCCCAAACTCTGAGAAGCGAATTCCCTTCTCCCCTCCCTCCGCCAGACGTGGCTTTCCTCAGCCTCCACAGATTTCCCCTCCTCAGTCGCCCTAGGGGCGAACTCCCCCTTCCCCCCACCCCCTACATACTTTACTCTTCCCTCTTCCCCGCTTTTGGAGCCTTTTCCACGTTCCCTTCCACCCAGCTCCTGGTCTGGTCCCTGATATCCTAGCTTGTTTCCTGCAAATCTACCCATTTTTCTCTCCTTTTCAAAACTGGGAAGTGTAGCTCATTTAAGACCCCAGTCTTGTTTTTGTTTCTTTTTTTTTTTTTGGAGGGGGCGGGGGGATGCTCAAGTTAACCACAGTAGAGTTTGGCTGCAGCTGTTGGCATTGTGGCTTCTTAGTTAAGTTTCATTTTTATTTTTGCTTTAATTTTAACAGCTTTGGTCAGGATTCTTCTCTGCCTCTCCCATCTTTCCTCACAGTGGAATGGAAGCCACTTGACCTTTAAGAGAGGACTTTATGGTTTACAAAGCACTTTACAAAGCCTGTCTCATTTGATCCTCACAACAACGCTGTGAGGTAGGTATTACAGGGATTAATTATCCCCATTTTCTATGGTTGAAGGAAATGAGACTTGGGTTAGGCTGGTCATCAAACATTTATCCGGCTTGCTTTTTTTTTTTTATTAAGAAAAAAAAATTTTTAAACCAATACTATATATTGGTTCCAAGGCAGAAGAGCAGTAAAGTCTAGGCAGTGGGGGACCAAATGCCTTGCCCAGGATCACACAGCTAGGAAGTTACCGAGGTCAAATTTGAACCCAGGACCACCAATCTCCAGTCCTGGTTCTCCATTCACTGAGTCACCTAGCTGCCTTGTATTGTGCTTTTTGTGTGTCAAGTACTGTGATAAATGCTAGGGATTAAAAAAAAAAGGTAAAGATAGTCTTTGCCCTCAAAGAACTCACAGTCTAAGGGAGGAGATAACATGCAAACAGTCATGTGCAAACCATATACAAGGTAAATGTGGACTAATCAACAGAGGAAGGAACTAAGGTTAAAGGGGTTTGAGAAGGGCTTCTCATAGAAGGTGGTATTTTAGCAGGAACTTGAAGGAAGCCAGGAGGCTGAGAAGAACATTCCAAGCATAGAGGACAGCTAGGCAAAATGCACAGGCTGGAGAGATTGAGTCTTATATGAGGAACAGTAAGGAAACCAATGTCATTGGATTGCAGATGGTCCGAGTGAGTAAGGGAAACCTTGGATGTGGCCAAGTTATTAAGGGCTTTGAATTGCAAAGAGAAGATTTTGTTTTTAATCCTAGAGTCAGTATGTATTTACTAATCACTTACTATGTGCCAGGCACTATACTAAACTCTGGAGAGTCACAAAAAGGCAAAAGATAGTACCTGCCTCTAAGGAACTCATAGTCTAACAGGGAAGCAACATGGGAATAATTATGTACAAACAAAATAGATATAGGGCAAATTGGAGATGATCCTAGATGTAATTAGGTTGCTGCCACCAGAATTGATTGAATGGGGGTGGGGGGCAGGGTGGCATGGTTACATCTGTCCAGGAAGATCAGTTTGATAGCTTAGTGGAGGGCTACAGCTGGGAGATATTTGTGGCAGAGACAGTCCAGCAGACTGGCATAGGTGAGGTGTTGAGGGCCTGTAGCCCATGTCAGAGAAGGGGACATGTAAGAGAGATGTTATGAAGGTAAAATTAACAATACTTGGTCACATGTGAGATATGAGAGAAAGTCGAGAGTCAGGGATGAAATCTAAGTTGGGAGGCTCGATGACTGGGTGGGAGGGTGGAGGTGGGTGCCCTTGACAGGATTAGGGAAGTTTGGAAGATGGGGGAGGTTTCTGGGGAAAGAAGAGTTTGGTTCTGGACATTTGAGTTTAAGATGTCTGTGGGACATCTAGTTCCTGACATTGTCTAAGTCTTAACCTGGCAGATCCAGTTGTTGGCTGATTTAATTGACTAACCACTAGCTATTAAGGGTCCCAACTCAGATTTGAATTTAGGTGTTTTGAATCCAAATCCAGCAAATTTTCTAATATACCAAGTGTTGATGCACATCAAGAAGGGCTATGTGAGAGTGTAACTGGATAAGAGATAGGATGATAGAGTTAGTGCTCAAAGAAACTTAGAGGTCTAGGCCAAACCACTCCTTTGCACAGGTAAGAATCATATTTGAAATGATTTACCTGTATTTAGTGAATTGAAATCAAGTTCTTTGGCTCCCAAATCCAGAATTCTTCTCACTTTAACCCTGCTAAGATGGCTCCCTTTTTTTGATCTTGCTTTTGTGGCACTTCAATTGACTACTTGTACAAAATGACAATGTGTTAGTATTGTGTAGTTTCCTTTTTCCTCCCCCCCCACCCCCCCTTCTAGGCTAGGGTGATGCTTCTTTTATGCTCAGCCGTAGCACTGAACTTAGGATAGATGCTAAATAAATATTTTTTAAATTGAGTTTTTTAAATCAAAGAAAGGTAAATTCTTCACATTCTCAACTTAATGCATAAATGACACATTTCACTTTATTTTCCCAGATGGCTAGATCTTAGTTACAGACTATTTTCAAATAAGAACATCTTGAATATAGAGAATAACTAGAAGCTACTAGTGTTAATGAAAGCACTTGGTACATTTATCTCTTAAGGAAGAGAGAAGGCACATAAATGGAATGTGATTGTCTCCTGTACTATCTTTTTCATCTATCTTTTTTTTTTTTGTAGATATCTTCTCTTGACGATATTGACAGGGATTCTGTCATTATGGGAAACCAGCTGGCTGGCATTGCCCCCTCCCAGATCCTTTCTGTGGACAGCTATTTTTCAGACATCCATGATTTTGAATATGACAAAAGCCTGGGGAGTACCCGATTTTTTAAAGTTGCTCGAGCCAAGCACAGAGAAGGCTTGGTGGTAGTGAAGGTCTTTGCAATTCAGGATCCAACCTTACCTTTAACTAGCTACAAACAGGAACTGGAAGAGCTGAAGATCAGGCTTAATTCAGCACAGAACTGTCTACCATTCCAGAGAGCCACAGAAAAAACATCGGAAAAAGCGGCTCTGCTCTTCAGGCAATATGTCCGAGACAACCTCTATGATCGGATCAGCACCCGTCCATTCTTAAACAATATAGAAAAGCGGTGGATTGCTTTCCAGATCTTGACTGCAGTGGACCAAGCTCACAAATCTGGAGTCCGACATGGGGACATCAAAACTGAAAATGTCATGGTAACCAGTTGGAATTGGGTTCTCCTAACAGACTTTGCCAGTTTTAAACCTACTTACCTTCCAGAAGACAACCCTGCTGATTTCAATTATTTCTTTGACACATCACGGAGGAGAACTTGCTATATTGCTCCCGAGCGCTTTGTGGATGGTGGCATGTTTGCCACAGAGTTAGAGTGCATGAAAGATCCTTCTACCCCATTGGTAGATTTGACAAACAGCAACCAGAGAACAAGAGGGGAACTGAAGCGTGCAATGGACATCTTTTCTGCGGGTATATTTGAGTTGCTTAAATATCCTAAGTGACAGATACTCCCCCCAGATTGCAGTGATGACTCATACTGCTTTAATTTGTTAAATCTTGAGAAAATAGTATGTTGGTATGATGACACTCTTTCCAATAGTTGCCACTGACAGGAATAGCTTGAATTTCTATGGCACTTTAAGATTAGCCAAGAGCTTTATAAGTGACATTTTTTTTTAACCCTTGTAAATGGAGCATTGGTTATTTTAGACAAAAATGCCCATATTTGTGAATTTTTTCATGATTTAAAAAAATTTTTGCCATGAGATTACATTATTTGTGAGTTTAATTTGAGTTCAATTCACTAAAAAAGTTGAAGCCAATTTTAAATAGGTCAAGGAAATTTGTGATTAAAGATTAGTGCATTTGTTCATCCTAAAATATATATTTGTAGAGCTTATACCCACAGCTGCTTTTTGGAGTTGCATATACAGAATGACTTAAATATTCTTATTCTGAGGCCTTCCTCTGCTTGATCTAGCCCACTTATTTGTCTCTTGATAGTGCCCCCGAGAGATTCTTATTAACTTCATAAGTTTACTTATCTGGTAACATTCTAGTTTTTCTTAATCTGTAGATTTCTGACTGATATAGTTATGTGAGCTCTTTTTAGGCCTACTTATAGTTTTAGTCTCTTATTTCTTTTACTTCTTGGGGGTGGGTAATGATTTCCACTTGCTGTAGAAATAACTTTTAAAACACTTTCCCAAATTGATCATTTAAAAAAAACACTTACCTTTCATCTTAGAATCAATACTGTGAATTAGTTCCAAGGTAGAAGAGTGGTAAGGGGTCAAGTGATTTGCTCAGTGTCACACAGCTAGGAAATATCTGAGGTCAGATTTGAACCCAGGACCTCCCTTCTCTAGACCTAGCTCTCAGTCCATTGAGCCACTCAGCTATCCCCTCAAATTGATCATTTTTAATTTTCATGCAGTGTTTCCTAAATCTGTTATGCCATTCTTTCATAGACTTTCTTTCATAGTCACCTCCTCTTGTAGCCTTCATTTTCTTTCATCCTGAAAAGACTCAAATTATTTTGTCCCTGTCATACAGCATTCCGTTCATCCTCCTGTAAGAGATGGGCATCCTTGCCTCTTTCCCTTCCTCATTTCTAAAGATGTTTTGGATAGGCTTCAACACTTTCTAAGTTGAGTGCCACTTTTCTAGTTTGTGGATCCATTTTAATGGCTCCTCTCTGTTGATTTGGGGAAAGTAATTGTATCCCTCTGACTCTCATCCATGATACATATGTCCCAAACTTTGTGAGTGGCTGGTAGTCTTGAAACAGCATAGACATCACTGATAGATTCCATAAAATAAATAGAAATTCTTCCCCCAGACTTCTCTCTTTGCACAAAACAATAAAACTCTCTAATGAACCAGTTCCTTAAAACCCCCACTACATACTACTCTTGTGCTCCATTCTATGAGTGATGGTCATCACATAGGAGTCATTCTATCTCTTATTTCAGCCTGTACCATTAGATAGTTAGAAATAAATATTATAAGGGCTTTGTTAAGCCTGTTTGACTCTGACTGTGCCTTTATTCAAAGAAATGTCCTTGCCTGCTTGGGAACAGGGGTCTGTTTTCCATTCTTGGGTTCTTAAGTCTTGTGCAAGTTTGAGTGAATAGCATGTGCTGCTTTATTAGCAGCCCTTTCTTGAGGGAAGGTCTCAGATCCCATACTATTAAAGTTTCATATTTCTTGTGACAAGGCTCAATTGATTAACTTTAGAAAAAAAGTTTTTTAACCTAATAGTAGGAAACCTGTTTTCCCAGATTCCCATCTCCCTCCTTGCAGTATGAGAAAGGATTAATGAAACTTTGTACATTTGGGTTCCTGAGTTGAGGGTTGTAAGAGACTTTATATCGTATCCAGTCTCCTTATTTTATAAATGGACAAACTGAGGCCCAACACAGTGAGTTAATATTTACATATGGACTAGGTTCTGCATTTGGTCAGCACTTTACAATTTGGTATGACTTGTGGACTTCTGGCCAGTCATAGACCCTCTTGGAACCTGAGTGTGTGCTCATCAGTAAAATGGGGACAGTAGTGCCTATTTATGTGACCCAGCTTGTTATGCACCTCAAGTAGAATAATGGATATAAAGTGCTGTGTAAATGCCAGCTCTTGTTATCAGTAGTAATTCAATTTACTTTTTCTTATAGAAGTTCTAGGAACTTGTTGAAATTCTTATTCTGGAAGAAAATGTGTTGGATTTCATTTGTTGTACCTCATTTGCTGTAGAGGTTACATTTTATGTTTTCCAGGTTGTGTAATAGCTGAGCTATTTACAGAAGGGGTCCCACTATTTGACTTGTCCCAGCTTTTGGCCTATAGAAATGGACACTTTTTCCCTGAACAAGTGCTAAGCAAAATTGAGGACCGTAGCATCAGAGAATTGGTAAGTGTGGAAAAATTTGTGATAAGCACATTGTGAAAAAACCTCTGAAAATTCTTGTTTTAGGGATAACCTATTACTCTGATCATCCCACACCTGGCATCATCATTTGTCTGGAACAGTGTGAAACCTGGAATTGGGCAAGAAAGCCTTTAAACTCATCACAAGGGTATTGGCTTTTACTGTGTAGAAGCCAACTGATGCCCTCTCCCTTTTTGGGCCCAAAGCCTTTTTGACTTAATTTCACACATGGTACTCGTTTATCTGGTGTCCCTTGGTGTCTTTTAGGAGTGCTGTAAATTACAGTCAGGGAGGAAAAGAAGAAGAGAAATGCAGGAAATGAGGCAAGGCCACAGACACAGCTCACTGTTATTTATTCTTAACAGTGAGAGGACATGAATAGAGTATAGTATCTCAGCATTCCAGGGCCATCCATACCTCCAAGACCCCTGAGGTCTATACTTTTGAGTGAGTTGAGGAGACAGAACTACAAACAATATTATAGCCCAGGGAATTGAGTCATTTTGCCCTGAGGGAATAATAATTTAACAGTAATACTAGCAACCAGCATTTTTTGGCCCAGGTGCTTTATTAACCCTGAGAAGTAGATGTTATTATCCTGTTAAACGATTAAGGAAGCTGAAGCCAACAGGTTAAGTGACTTGGCCAGAGTCACACGGCTAGTTACGGGTCTGAGCTTGGGTCTTCTTAATTCCAGGTCTAGCCCTTTATCCACTGGACTATCTAGCTGCTTAGCTGGGCATCAGGATATTAAAGCAGAATACAGTAATTGGTAAACTTTAGTCACTGAGAAAAGGCTGGGTAGTATGTTCTCTTTAAGACAAGGAAGCTTGTCCTACATTTTGAATTTCCATGTAAATTAAATGATATGCTTAAAGAATTAAGCTTCATTTACCTGGAAATATTACTCTTGGATAATGCCACATAATTTCATTTTAAGTGTGCAGTTTCAGACATTCTCAGAATTCTTACCACCTCTTTCAGATGATACCTTGGTGCCTTCATTATTTGTTTCTTTAATCTGATACCTAGACCATATTCTTAGACCTGAACATTCAGCAAGCAGATAATGGAATTTTTTGTTGTGAATAACTGATGGACCAGAGAACATATAGTTTTGAGAAGAGAAGAATAAGCAGGGATATACTTTCTGTTTTTAGTTATTTGAACAACCGTAGAAAAATTAGCCAAATTTTAAGAGCCAGATTTCAGCTCACTTAGTGCTGTATGAAGATGGAATGGACTTTTACTACCTTTTTAAAAAACAAAACAAAACAAACACCTTCCATTTTAGAATCCATACAAGTATTGAGTACAAGTCTGAAGAGTGGAAAGGGGTAGGCACTTGGGATTAAGTGATTTGCCCAGGGCCACAAAGCTAAGCAGTGTCTAAAACCAGATTTTAATCCAGGACCTTTGACTCCAGGCCGGGCACACCATTCCCTGTGCCTCCTAACCTTTTTGAGTTAGTGAGTTCTCTGTCACTGGTAGTATTCAAGTGACGCTAAATCCCTTCCTGTCTTAGATGTAGAGTGGTCTTGTGTCTGAGATGTGTGCCAAGAGGTCAGATTAGATGAACTGAAAGGTCCTTTTTGACTTCAGAATGTTAGGATTTTGTCATTCTAAATATCTGATAAGATCCAAGAACATATAGTGAGATTTTGGAAACAGCTGATAAAAACTTTGAACCGTTCATGTGGGATAGAACAGACAGTGAAACCTGTGATGATCTGGAATGACATACTTAAATAGAACTCACTACCTTTTCCAGGTGATATATAGATATGACATGGTCATAAGCAATTTTAAAAATTGTTGGACAGTTTATTCATTTGAATCCTTCATCACACCATTATTTATAAAGCAAGCATAGATCCACCAACCAACAGAACTAATGAACCACTTTTTTTCTTCTTTCCATCTCTGCATCAATATTGGATAACTGGTGTTTCTTGCTGAATTTTTGACCTCCTAATAATCTTTGGTAGTCCAGTGAGATCCAAGTGGCAACTTGGATGACTCATTTATTACTGACATATATTGATCAGTGAACTCCAGGACCTAGCTTTCCATCCATGGCATCTCTGCATCATTCACACTGTTCTCTGGTTCTGTGGTGTCCTCTAGGCCTCTAAATGTGGGCAGAGGGACATTAGCTTGGACTTCCCCAGGCTGCTACATTGCTCTGAGGTTACTCTGTTATGAATTTCCATCATAAAGATTCTTATATCATTTTTCATCTTAGCTTAATTAGGATTTCTAACTACCTATATATTCTCTTTGATTCATTCATGCTTGGTGCAGGTGACCCAAATGATCCATTGTGAACCTGAGAAACGTTTAGAGGCTGAAGATTACTTAAAGCAACAGCGTGGCAATGCCTTCCCTGAAATATTTTACACGTTCCTCCAGCCTTACATGGCCCAATTTGCTAAGGAGACATTCCTCTCTGCCGATGAGCGTATCCTGGTCATAAGGAAGGATTTGGATAACATCGTCCACAATCTCTGTGGACATGATCGAACAGAAAAAGCTGAGGGCGAGACAAAAGAGAATGGACTGGTGATTCTGGTGTCTGTTATCACTTCTTGTCTGCAGACCCTTAAGTCTTGTGACTCCAAACTGGCCGCTTTGGAGCTCATACTACACTTGGCCCCAAGGTTAAGTGTAGAAATTCTTCTGGATCGCATCACACCTTATCTTTTGCATTTTAGCAATGACTCTGTGCCCAGGGTGAGGGCAGAAGCTGTGAGGACACTCACCAAGGTTCTGGCTCTTGTCAAAGAGGTGCCCCGAAATGATATCAATATCTATCCGGAGTATATTTTGCCAGGAATAGCGCATCTGGCTCAAGATGAAGCCACTATTGTCAGGCTTGCTTATGCTGGTAAGAGTTTATCCTCTAACTACTGATTACATAGACATTTTTGTACATTATTGACTGTAATCCTTACAGAATTCTCTTTAATTTTAGTGGGAATTAAGGTTTTTCTTCTAAAACTAAGGTCACATATATTTAAAAAGGTGTTTTGAGATGATGTTATAAGGTTACAACTTTAATGACTTCTAGATGTCTTCCTACTCTTGACATTTTTTAGTAGCAAGTAATGATTGGAGAGAACAGATTCTTAGAACTTCTTAGGGAGTTGTAAAGTTACACATTTATGGAATATAGAATTAGCTTAAGTGCTTAACTAAACTAACTGACTTATCAAATGTAAGTAAAACGAAACCATACCAAGTGGAGCAAAGAAAAAAATCCCCCCAGTCAGTGTCAGAGACAGCCAACTACAATTCAGAGACCAAGAAAAGAGAACAAGTGCAGTCATTCCTCCATGCACCCAGGAGTCAGCATTAGTGCTCACATGGCATTGGCTCCAAGAACACATGGCCTAAAGGCCTCCCAATGGGAACAGCTTTGAAGACTTAGGAGTATTCAGTTAAAAAGTGTTCCAAGTGTGTCAGTAGAGCTTCATCCAATTACATAGCATGGTACAAGGATCGAGATTCATTACAATCCTTAGCTCCTTAGTCTGTTTTTTGAATACTAAAATGCCAGTGTGTAGAAAGAACCTGGGAATTTCATCCTTCTCCAATGATGTCAAATCATTGACAGCTGGGAAGTAGTGGTTAGGGTGGGAAATAGGAAAAGTGTAAATTGCTAATTTAATCAGACCATCTTCTAATCTAGAGACTCCTTTCTCAGGATAGTGTTTGCCTGGTGCCAAGAGGGGGCTCTTAGGCAAGCTTTACTTTGATTTAACGTCATTAATTGGTTTTGAGAAAATGGGACATTGGGTGAAAAGCCAGGACAAAAGGCAGTTATTCCCATAGAGTGATATCAAACAGAAGAGACTTGCCCAGGGACACACATGCAGATGATCCAAAGCTTAGAGCTGACACTCATAGTGCTGGAATGGATCAGGCTGTACTGGTGAGGAGGAGAACTGAGAGGCCTGGCCTTGGTGTAGCGTGACCTCTGAAATTTCCATTCTGTGAAATGAGGGTGGGTGAGAGGAGAGAAAGATCAAAGAAGCCTCTGATTGCTGGGAGGGGAGATGAACAGGGGACTAGCTCTCCTCCCCAATTCCCTTTTTTGTTACAATCAAGCTAGAGATGATAGCACCTGCAGCAGAATCTGTTAAGATACTTAACAGTCCCCTGGACTTAGTACCCTGGTCAGAGGGATCTGCTGATGGGCATTATGTAGAGAGCAGACTTTAGGGTGGTTCTCAGTATGATGTATTATTCACACAGGTTTTATCAATGGCATTGCTTAGGGCAACCTTTTTGGAACATATAACATTCATTTTTGGGTTTAGGTTACAAGAGTGCCTTCTGAGGTTCATAGTTTTGAAAGCAAACTGAATTATGAGGTTAGTAATTAGAAGTTTGATTAACTTGGTTATTTTGATAATGTATTACACAGCTCAAATATTTTCCCTAGTTGTAAGACAAGATTTTTTTTTGGAGGGGGAATGGGGTAGTACAGAATGAAAATGATTCTGATATAAGATTATATTAATAAGGATGATTGTTTTCATTGTTTTTCTTCATCTTATAGAAAACATAGCATTACTGGCAGAAACTGCCTTGAGATTCCTGGAGTTGGTACAGCTGAAAAATCTCAATATGGAAAATGACCCAAATAGTGAAGAATTAGATGAAGTTTCACACCCCAGTGAAAATTATGACACAGGTAATGTGGCTTTCATTTTCAGGCTGCCTTTCCTCTCAGAGGTTTTGGACTAACCAGCTCAGCCCTGGCCAGGGGGAGGAAGTCTGAAACAAAGCTGGGAAGTGAGCACACTTCCTCCCTTACTCTGTAACCAAACAGTGACCACGCTTTTACCATGCTTAGTAATTCCATATTCAGATTCTAATTTTATATATTTTTGCATATTTTAGATTTTTTTTTGTTTCTATATTTCTCCCAGGGAAACTTTAATCTTTACATCACTATTTCTGTCTTTTTTAAATCTGCAGGAGTTAACAGTAGTTAAAAAATCCCAACTTCTGTCTCCTCATCTAAATGTATTTTGATGTCCTTAAATAATAAATAAAAAAGCCTTTGCCTTAGGACTTCTCTGTGAGCTTCCTTTTCAGAGCTGGTCTCTTCTGTTTGGTAACTACAGAAAGGCTCCCTGTTGTCCAGGGCCCCGCTTTTTTTCCTTTTAGCACGCATCACAGCACTGAGCACATTGTAATGCCTGGAATAGATGCTCACCAAATAATGAATGAAAGGATTCAGAATCACCCAAAGAAATGTAGACTTGCAGAAGTGTGGAGCTCAAGAGGATCTTAGAAGCCATTTTATAGCTGAGGCCAGAGAGGTAAAGTGATGTGTATAAAGCCATATGGTCAACAAATAGCAGTGATCTTTGAATTAGACTGAAGGGTCAGATGAATAATAGAATCATGAGGTGTTTGACTGAATAAGGCTTTTTAATAACACAGGGTGGAATCACTCCTACTTTTGGAATAAACTAAAGGCTCTAGGTGGAGATTTGATGAATCAGTATTTAGAAAGTGTATATTTATGTGCCAAGCACTATGCCGGCTATTGAGAAGCCAAAGAATGAAACAATTCACCCTTCTAATGGAGCTTCCATTCTATTGAGGATGACACGTACATATATAAGTATGTAGTAAATAAATCTGGACAGAATACTATAAGAGGATTGGGAAGAGAGCACCTAACAATGGAGGAGAAGATCAGGAAAGGTAGGACTTGAGCTGGGTCTTGAGAAGAATTCTGTGAAGCAGAGGCGAGAGTGTGCTCTCGAGACATGAAGGATGGATGGCATGCAGAGAGATGGTGTGCACGTGTGTGTGAGTAGAACAGAGGTAAGACCAGTTTGAACTGTGAAATGTAGAAAGGAGACTATCGTATGAGGTATAAAGAGAAATATTGTATGATGTAGCAGTAAAGATTGGTTGGGGGCCCTCCTGTGAAGGGCTTTAGAAGCTAAAGGGAGGAGTTTAAATGCATGACTATCCACTGGAATCTGTTGAGAAGGGACATGGTCAGATGTGCACTTCAGAAAAATCCTTTTGGCAGCTGTGTGGAGGACGGGTTGAATTGCAGAGACACCTAAAGCAGAGACCTATAAAAAAGGCAATTGCAATGGTCTGGCCACAAGACATTGAGGGCCCAAACTAAGATGGTGTTTGATAAGTAGAAAGATGGTGTCAGGAACAAGAAATGTTTTGGGGGTAGGAATGGCAAAAGTTTGGCAACCAATCTGATGTGTAGGAGAATGAGTCAGAATCAGAGAGCTGAGAATGACCCCCAGATTGCTGGCCTGGGTGGCTGCAGAATTTCAGAAGAGAGTGGGCTTGGAAGGAAAGATGATGAATTCTGTTGGAGATATCTCTGGGACGTCCAATGCAAAATGTCTAATAAAATATAAATAGCTTTATGAGTTATCCACCTAGAAATGATAATTAAATTTTTGGGAGCTGATGGAGGTCATGGAGAAAAAGAGCATGGAGAGAGAAGAGGGTATAGGGCAATATTTTAGAGAATACCCAAAGTTATGCACATGATATGGTGCAAAGCTGGTAATAGAGAGGTCAAGTAAACCAGGAAAAGGAGTAGAGAGAAATACAGACAGTAGAGAATATCTGGGAGAAGAGAGTGGTTGTCAATATCAAATGCATACCTACATCAAGAAGGATTATAATCCATAAGACATCACATTTGGTAGTGGAGAAATTATGGTTAATCTTAGAGAAGTTTCATTTGAGTATTGAGTTCAGAATCTCAGTTGCAAAGAGTTGTGGATGAGTGAAAGACGAGGGAGTGGAGGCAAGTAGAGGCAGTTTTTTCCTAGAAATGGCTGAGAATTGAGGAGAGAGATGATAGCTTGAGAGGAGGTAGTATGGACTAGTGAAGTTTTTTTTTCATAGAGTAGACTTTGACATACTTTGAAAGCATTTGGGGGAGGAATTAGTTAATAGGGAGAAGTTGAAGATTATAAATAGCAAGAGTTGGGGTGATTGCAGATACAGTCTCCTGGAGAATTTGGGAAAGAATAGGAATGAGTGCACATGTAGAAGGATTGGCCTTGGGAAAGAGAAAGGTCACATCATTGTCGGAGTCTAGAGGAAAAAGAGAGAATTATGTCAAGGCATTTTGAGATAAAGAGAATGAAAGAAGAGGATAGGCATGCTGAATGGCCAGTGAAATGACAAGATTATTAGTTGAAAGAGAAGGGAATGGAAGCAGGGGGTGTGGGAGACATGAGAAGGGGATAGAACATCTTGATAAACATTTGTGAGCAAGGGAATCCCCACTTTAGATACTGGTAGAAGGAAGAGGGTTATGGTGGTATTGGCTCGATAGGTGATGGACCCCTTGGGTGGCAGCGATTCTGGTTGTTACATAGGCTTAAGTCTAGGTTTAACCTTGGCCTTCCTAGTGCAGGCAGCCCTGCTCTCCTCCTCTGGGATGTAGAGGAATCCCAGACCCTCTCTACCTATGACAGAGGGCCTAAGGACTATACTACCATTGCTGCCAGAGTCTCCTCTGAGATCCCTGGCTCTTTAGAGATATCTGTTGTATCAACTCTTACTGAAACTAGACTGGTTTGTTTATTTTTTAATTGAGCCTGAATATCCAATTATTCACTGAATTAAGACAATATTTCATTTATTTCCTGATTGAATTAACTTATGGAAATGTTAATGTCCTTATCTGTATTTTCCCTGTTTCTTGATTCTCACGGATGGACTTTTATCACTTGGAGGGATAATGATTATGTATGCAATATTTCTTAATTAGGATATTTTTTCATTTATCTTTTGAGGCAAAATAGAATAGTATTTCTGCCAACTCAGAGCTTGGGATTTTTAGAAACATTTTTCTAATCAGAGATCAGCTACTAGCAGTAATATAGTTTATGTATTCTTGTGAGGTAGTAAGAAGAAAGGTTTTTATGGTTCCCCAAATGAGTTAATACTGCCTCTTTTTTTCTTTTTTTAAAATAAATCTTTACCTTCCATCTTAGAATCCATACTGAGTATTGGTTCCAAGGCAAAGGCTAGGCAGTTGGGGTTAAATGACTTGCCCAGGATCATAGTCTAACTCCTTTTAAATCTCTATTTGCAGAGCTCCAAGCCTTACATGAAATGGTCCAGCAGAAAGTTGTTACCTTACTGAGTGACCCAGAAAATATCGTGAAGCAAACCCTAATGGAAAATGGAATCACTCGGTTATGTGTCTTTTTTGGACGTCAGAAGGCCAATGATGTCTTACTGTCTCACATGATCACTTTCCTAAATGATAAGAATGATTGGCATCTCCGTGGAGCTTTTTTTGACAGCATTGTTGGTATGTTTTTTACTTTGCTTTTTTAAATTCACCTTCAAAATGAAGTTTAATCTGTCATATAACAGGATGCCAATTTTAGAACTGGAAGGGACTCTGGAAGCCATCTAGTCCTGTCCCCTTATTTTAGAGACAAAGAAACTGAGGCCCAGGGAACTTGCATTACTTGCCCAAGGGTCAGCTATCAAAATGGCAAAGTCAGGATTTCACCCTGGATCCTTTGGCTTCCTCTGTGTCCAGTGACAGATTTATGAAATGTGGCAATACTGTTATAGGATTTTTCATCCTTCATACTTGTTTAGTTTAAGAATAAGAGGTCATGTATAAATTTTCATCCGTGTAGTTCTTATTTTAAATATGTTATAAAAATATATCTAAAAACTTGTTTCGCACTATGATTTTTACTGCATCAGGGTGCCAGTAAATCTCTCTTTTGAAAGGGACCTAGGGGACTTTCTAGTCCAGGCTTCTTACTCTGGGGTCCTGGAACTTTTTTTCCCTAATGCTTTAATAACTATTGAATCTGGTTGATTTTCTTTGCAATCTGTGTATTTTATTTTGTGTTTGAAAACTTGGTTTTAAGAAGAGGACCCTGGGGCTTCAGAGCCCATGAAAGGGGCCCAGGATACAAAACATATTCTGGATCTCTGACCTAGCCCACTTTGTAATGACTTCCTTTTTCAGGAACCCTAACAAATGGAATTTATTTGCAATTCTACTTGTGAATAAATCTGATTATTAAGAAGTTTTCTCTTAAGCTATGATCAAGTCTTTCTCTCTCCATAACTTCCACCTATTGCTTCCAGCTCTGACCTCTGGGCCAGGCAGTCCCTTTACCACATGACCACCAGATACTCAGAGACATCTGTCTTCCTGTTTTCCCCTGTGCTTTTATCACTCCACCCCTTAGCATTGTGACTTAGTAAGCAGTAATTTTTCTTCTTCACAGTAATTCTAAGCTTCATTTAGTTTCAGGAAAATCATTTCTAGTGTCTGTATTAAATAAAAGTTCCAAATGAAATGATGACTGGTCATTTTGGTCTTTGGGTCTAATCACTGAAAATAGCACACGCAGTTTTTATTTTAGTTAGGTTTGATTAAACCTGTGCCAGAAGCCCAAAGTCCAGTTGTCAGATTTCTCTGTGCATTCAGTGGAGAAGTCAGGAAGCACAGTCTTCCTTTTTCAACTTCCCAGCTGTGATTGGGTTGATGAAGCCTCTTGTGTGGTTACTCCTGCTGGATTAAGCTCCTCTGGCCTTGATTTTCCTCTGTGCTACTGAGTATCATGTACCCATTTAGTTTCTGATATTCTACACCTACAGTTCCTTGAACCTTTGATAAACCCTTTTTGCTTTGTTTTCTTGAATTTGCCCCATTTACTAGTTCAGGTACTTGATTATTTCGTGGTGGTTGCTCTTTCATTTACATTGTAGTAGTCATGGTATATGTTGATTTTTCGGCTGTTTACTTCACTTCAAATCAGTTCACATAAGTTTTTTCATGCTTCTCTATATTTATTATATTTGTCATTTCTGACAGCACAGTATTATTCCATCACAGCCACATACTACAATTTTCTTGGCCATTCTCCAGGCACAGAGCATCTGCTTGGTTTCTAGTCCTTTGCTACCATAACAAAATGCTCCTAGAATTATTTTGGCATTTATGAGGACTTTCCAAAATGGTTAGACTGATTGATGGCTTTACCAACATTGCATTCTTGTGCCTATCTTTGCTACCCTTTGCCATTTTTCTGTGTGAGGGATGGTATCAGGATTGATTTAATTTGCTTGTCTTGTCTTAGTGAGTTGACGCATTTTTTCATGTGATGATTAAAAGTTTGGATTCTTTTGAGAACAGTTTGTTCATATCTTTTTTCACTTATCCACTGGGAAAAGACTATTGGTCTTATGTAGTGGTTAGGTAGTTAAATTAGTTAAGTATTTGTTAATTATGTACTTGCTAGGTAACTTGGATATTAAACCCACTGTGAGAAATTTGATGCATAGATTTTTTTTTCCAATTCAACTGTTTCCCTTATCTTGGATCATTAGTTTTGTTTGTACAGAAGCTTTCAATTTTATGTAATCAAAATGATCGATTTTATGTTTTATAATTCCCTTTGTCCCTTGTTTTATTAAGAATCCATCTGCCTCCAGCTGGGAAAGATTTATGATCTGCTTCTCTTTGAATGTTTTTACTCCCTAGTTTTAATGCTCTCATCTTTCTCAGATTACCTGTTATTTACTATCTTGTACATGTTGTTCCCTGATAAAATGTAAACCCCGGGGGCCAAAGACTCTCCTCTTGGGGCTGGTATCCTCAGCATACCTCGTACATACAATGCCCTGCACGTAGGAGTTCCTCAACAAGTCCTTGTTCAGTTGCATTCTGCTAAGTCTTCATTATTGACCTTTTATAGAAAGATAGATGTGAAGAATTTGCATGGTTTTACAGGATGAACCATTGTTCCTGTCTGCTTTCTGTTCACTTTTCATTTTCTTTTTGTACCTGATTGGCCACATGGTTTGAAATTTGATGTTCACAAAGAAGTTTCTCTTGGCATTCATACACTGTCCTCAGAAAGAAATGGGAAACCTTGCTGTGTTTTTCCTTTTTGGGGAGGAGCAGACATGTGACGGTATTGTCAGGGGCATTTGCTGAGAGGTCATTGGCCCCTGCCTGACTGTTGTCTGAATGAGAGTGGCAGCATCCAAGAGCTTATCCCAGGAGGCAGAGGCAGTGTCTGTGCTTCCTGTTGGGCACTGGTGTGCTAATGGGAAACTGGAGCTTCATGCCTGGACAAAGGTTTTTGCAGGTTAATGGTATAGGGTTTGTGAATCTCCTGCCTGCATGTTCCCTAGAGGAGATGGAGGTTTTCTGATTCTCTTTTTGGGATTCATTGCTGTTACTTGATTTAAAACTTCAGTGCATTGTCGTTACTCTCCATTTTAGCAGAGTACACAGAATATGCCTTTCGTCTGTCAGATGAAGTTCCAGAGTTCTGGATTTTAGATGGTACAGATATCCCTCTGTATTGGGTGCTGGAGGCGCCCAGTGAGGGGACCAACACGGGGGCACTGTAGTGCACAGAGCACCAGACCTGGAGTCAGGAAAATCTGAGCTCAGATCTGGCCTGACACATTGTAGCTGTGTGACCCTGGGCCAGTCACTCTTTTTGCCTTAGTTTCTTTATCTGTAAAATGGGCATCATAATAGCCTGTACCTTGTTATGCGGTTCTAATAAGATAATCATTGTACAGTGCTTAGCACAATTCCTGGCTCATAGGAAGCCCTGTATAAAAGTTAGTTCTTAATATTATTCACGTCTTATATTGCAGTTTCCACTTCATGTTAATGGCTTGTAACTATAAAACCAAAAAGTTTAAAAAATAATTTTTAGACTGATCAGAAGCTGTTCTGGGTTACAAACTTTGTTGTAAGGTAATAGCAAGTTGTAAAGCTTTAGTTTGCTTTCTGATAATCCAGGAAAATGAATGATTTTAAAGTTTCTGTGAGACTTAGTGATATATAGAGGAAATAAATAGTAACTGACATTTATATTGCACTTTAAAAAATTTCATAGTTATAGACATTTATCTTCAGCAACTGTATGAGTGAGGTAGATACTTTAGGCATGTTCCCCTGTTTAGAGATGGGGAAGCTGAGGCCCAGCCATAAAATGACAGTCATGGTCACTGATGAGATGTAAGCCTTAATGTGATATTAGTCTGACCTGTCTTCTTTGGGACAGTTTGGCTATTGCACTTCTAAAAGGAATTTCTTTTAAAGCTCTTTGTACCCGGGCCTCATCCTATCTTGTGGTCCATGTATCCTTCTCTTCAGCTTTCCCTTCTGTTCATCACACATGGCTCTCTGTCTCCGGAGTCTTTCACTTGGCATTGGCCATTCCCTATGGTTGTCCTCACATCCATGGCGTCCCTCTCTTCCCGAAGAGCCACCTTCCCTGATTCTCTCAGCCAGTGGCTTCCCTCCCAGACCTTATTGTGTTTAGTGACTTTATTGATATGAATTTTTCCTCATTACAAGTGACGTGGTGGATAGAGACCTCGGGGCAAGTCCTGTCTGGGACCTTGGCTGAGCGACCCTGGGAAACCTTGCGAGGTGATCCTCTAAGCCAGAGAGAGACCTTCAGCTAGGAGCTCAGGAAACCAATGAAATCACAGCTTGTCTCTTTATCTCCATCCTGGTTATAGTCTGTATGGTGGAGGGAGACGGAGAGAGAGTGTCAATATTTGTGTCTCATTATTTTTTGATGTTAAACTCTTAGCTCTTTAAGAGCAGGGATTATTTTGTTCTTTGTACCATGCGCTAGCAGGCCCTGAAAAGCTGCTTGATTGAGATTCATAATGTGCTCAAATTAAGAAACAAATCTATTATGGTTGGAAAGCTGGCATTGCCGAGCCTGGTCTGACTGCCCATTCGTGAAAGCATTGGTATTCTTCTCCTGAACCCACCTCAGCAGTGCCTGGCACGCATGCTGCCTTGCAGCTTCTCCTCCCACTTGAGACTGCCACGTACTTCCTGCCCACAGAATGCTTTTCATTTCCTGTCCTGCCCTGCAGGTTGCTGCTTCCCTCTAAGTAGTCTTTGTTGTCCTAGGGATGGACCTGGACTTTCTTCAACTATTGACTTCTTCAACCCCTCTAAATTCTCATTTCCCATGTAAAAAGGGATTCTTATTCCTTTTTTAATTTAATGGGGGACCTGGAAATCCTCTTACTATAGAGATGTGCAGGGATTAACCAGGCCACAGTGACAGGAAGTAGGAACCGGAGAGCCCCCTGCTAGACCAGTGTCTGTTGCAGTCTGTCAGTTGCTGACAGTTGGGTGGTCAGTTGTAGACAGTTAGGGCTGGCAGTTGTGGGGAAGTTGGCTGCTGGGCATGAGTGGTCATTGGGGGTTGGTTGTTGGTGGTGTGGTTGGTGATTAGTTGATGATTGGAAGATATATATATATATATATATATATATATCCATATATGCTTTGATTCTGCCTGGTAAGCTGAGCTGAAGGGTGATCAGCTGGACTTTCTCTAATGGCAGTTACAGGTAGATACAGGCATTTTTAAGTAGTAAACTAAATTGTTAATTGTTAAAAGCTGCTAGAAGTTTTCTTTTCTCTGGCTTAAAGGAATAACATTAATTTACAACTTTATTATATTCTCATTAAAACTTGTTATAAAAAGCTGCTCTCTTATTTTATCAAAACCCCTATTTTAACCCTTATACCATCAATGGAATTCATGTCTTTACAGCAAATGTTCAAGAACAAGTAGAAATTTGGATCATATTTGATGTCTGAATTCTTCTACCTCTGGCTTATGGTAATTGAATTTTGTGTTGATTTCCTCAGAGGAAGAAGACATGGCATTTATTAAAGTAGCTTCTTTCCTCTGGCATCACTGGGCAATAGGTTTGGCCTCTTTAAGTCCCCTTTGTTGCTTTTTAAAAAAATGATGTGTTCATTGTCATTATGCACTGTTTTTGCTTTTCAGGTGTTGCTGCTTATGTTGGCTGGCAGAGTTCTTCTATCCTTAAGCCTCTGCTACAACAAGGCCTCAGTGATGCAGAAGAATTTGTTATCTTCAAGGCTCTCAATGCCCTCACCTGTATGTGCCAGTTAGGCCTGTTGCAGAAACCTCACATCTATGAATTTGCTTGTGATATTGGTAAGTTCCTGACTGCTCACTGTGCCTTCGTAGAGAGTTGAAGGATACCTGGTAGGGATCTGTAGAAATGCCTTGGCATGAGGAAGGATCAGCATTGGCTACAATTTGAAATCATTATATGGGTCGGTCCTGTTTCTCACACTTCAGCAGAGGAATGATTTCCTTGTTCTCAGCCCTTTAAGTCATTTTGGTTAGTTTCACATGAAATCCCATGTAATTGTAAGCAGATCTGGCTTACTCTTTAAAGTTGTTTATATGCTATCACAGTCTGCTTTTGGAAGACACTGATCCATTTATTTCCAGCTTTTAAAATTCATTTAAAACATTGGTAAAATTAACACTGAACCAGTAAATTTATAAATATGTTAAACCTAAAGGCATCTGGAACATTTTTGGTCCATTGATCACTATTTTCATATGGCAAGCAGTTGAAGATTGACAACTGGCTTTATACTGAGTGAAAAAAGCAAATTGGAAAAATTGCCTTTTCAGTAAAACATTGAATTGTTTTTTATCTATTTCCTCAAGGAGAATTAATAGCTCAACAAATCATTAGACTTTGAGGATATATTTACTCGTGGTAGTCATTGAAGAGTTATGAGGAGCTATGGATGTTGGTTGTTACAGAAGTTCATAAGCAAACAGATGGTCTTAGACCTCATATTTAAACTATGTAGAAGAACTGACTTTGTAGAATTTTAGAATTACCCAGCCCACATGCCTGATTAAGATTTGGTCTAGCTGGAGTTATTACAAGAAACAGTCTGAGTTTTAAGATTTGGATTTCATGTTTTTAAATTTTATAATTCTGTGACTGTTTATGTTATTTGCCGATTCATCATTGATGTAGCAGCTTCCATACTATCCTAACCATATCCTCTGTATCATTTGTTGCTGTTGCCTAAAGGTGTTCTGATACTCTGTATTTTATAATAAGTTATGTATGAGTTTGTCTATTCAAAGGAATCCTTAGCCTCGATTTACAAGCAATAGGGATTTTCTATATATACATATAAGTAATAAAATTGCATTTTTAGAAAAAAGTTTCAAGTAGTATTCCAAAAGCAATACGATAACCCATTTAATATTCAGAGAAGGTGAGTTGACCTGTGTGAAACTAACCAATATGACTTAAATAGTTGAGAAGAAAATCTTAATTTAGAGCAGTTTGATAGAAGAGCATTAGATTTGGAATTAAAGAGCTCAAGTTTAAATCGCTTTTTTGTCATTTATTACTACCTTTATGATGATGGACAAATTAGTTCCTCTTTCTAGGCATCAGTTTCCTTTTTTTTAAAATGAAGGAATTGAAGGAGATGACTTTTGAGAACTCTTCCAATTATAAATTATAATCCTATTAATTGTTCTCCCTAAGTAAGTCCAAACTAGTAAGGTTTACTATATTTTAGACTTTATATAATTATATTTGTAAGTCAAGTCAGGGGAAATTACATTTTCCCTTAATTCTATGTATTTTTCTTGGTTGATTATATCATTTGACTTTGACTTTATTCCCCCATTAGATTGTAAACTAATTGTGAGAAAGAAAAAGTAGAATAAAGTATATTTCAGTCATATCATAATTAAGGACTTAAGATTTCTTGGGTGAATTTATTGTAAAAGTTGATTTTAAATTTATGAAAGATATGTTCACTTTTTCATTTTGGTTTATTTGGCAACATCCATTAATCTGAGGTTTACTGTATTATGAAGTTGATGTAACAGACAAAGCTTATTAAAAAAGAAATGATCAAATAAAGAAATGGGGAAATTGCTTCTTTGATTTTAAGAAACTTAGAGAATGGTTATATAAGTGATTCTGAGTTATTGAAAAATAACAGTTGGGACATTTTATATATTTATCAATACATCTTCTATGTAAAAGTTTTTAATTTCAATATTATAAATAGTCATCAGCTAAAACTTTTAGATTGTTAAAGATTTGGGCTATCAACTATAAAGTTCTTATTTAACTTCTCTTTATTAGTTGAAGGTTATGTTTGCCCTTTTTCATATTTGAATATAT
Organism: Monodelphis domestica; assembly: GCF_027887165.1. Lineage (NCBI taxonomy): Eukaryota > Metazoa > Chordata > Mammalia > Didelphimorphia > Didelphidae > Monodelphis > Monodelphis domestica. The sequence continues at coordinate 287,216,533 of NC_077231.1, forward strand.
TCCTATAGGAAGGAATACAGCATAGATAACTTCATCATAATGGAGTGTATGTGTGAGGATAATTTAATTTAGTATTGTAAGGGATAAAAAAAAATTAAGGACTAAATATAAGAGAAATATGATGGCTGAAATGAATATATCTTAAGTCAAATGACTTTTTAGCAGTATTTATTTATAAAATAGAGGGAAAACGTGAAAGTAGAGAAATGAGAAAGAGGTTAGAAAAGGTATCTATCCTATCACACTAGATAATTACTCTGGCTCAGTTTGAATCAGGCAGGGCTCGTTAACTTTCCACTGGAGGACCATGGATCGGAGGGGCTGGTGGTGAATAAGTGAGGGTTCCTGCTACGAGATCCCCTCCAAGACAGGGGCCTCTCCAGAAGCTAGTCCCTTTAGGAGCCAGGAGAGGAGTCAGCCCCTTTCACTCACCAACATGGTAGTCCAAGGTCCCAAGCTAGAGCTCCTCTAAGGCCAAGTTCTAAGGAGAAAAAGTTCATCGCAGGAAGTTGTAACTACTTTTTTTTTTTAAATCCTTACCTTCCATCTTAGAGTCAATACTGTATATTGGCTCCAAGACAGAAGAGCAGTAAGGGCTAGGCAATGGGGATTAAGTGATTTGCCCAGAGTCATACAGCTGGGAAGTGTCTGAGGCCAGATTTGAACCTAGTACCTCCCGTCTCTAGGCCTGACTCTTAATCCACTGAGGCACCCAGCTTCCCCCTGCAACTACTTTTAAAGACCCTTCTTTGCATCACTTCCTGTGCTTTTCTTCTACTTTACATGGACCAGTGACAGTTTTAGAATTTTCTTAGGATTGCCGAGGGGGCAGTCAGAAATTTCTGAGTTGTCTAGCATGTGGACCTCCCCTCACTTAAGGAAATGTAGGGGTTTATATGCTTCTGATGATTAAATCTAAAAGTGGGCAAGGGGAGAGTTAATCCCATTGTCACAGTATGTAGAAAGAACTTGATGAATTAATCCATTATGCATGATGTCAAAGTTGACATTGTTGGTGGCATTGTTGGGAAAGAAATTGATAAATTTATGTTTTGGGCAGATTGTGTTGAGACTATTCCAGAAACTGCTTTCATTCTCTCTTCTTTTCTTTAGCACCCTTTCTATGTCATCCCAATCTCTGGATACGCTATGGTGCAGTGGGATTTATAACAGTGGTGGCCCATCATTTAAACATTGCTGATGTCTACTGCAAACTAATGCCTTACCTTCATCCATTTATCACCCAGCCAATAATACAGGTATAATTTTTCTGACTTGGAACTCTTTCTTTATGTTCAAAGATTGTTTGTTTATTGGAGAATTTTAAAAATAAATTACTGTTTACTTAGATATTAGTATTCTTACAATTCCTTGCAAGACAATATTGCTTTTATAGACCTGATAACTTGATGGTAATCAAAATTAAATGGCATCTGATATGATTTTATACAGTGTCTTTTAATCTTCATTTTTATTATGTAATATAGTAAAGCATCTGTTGTTAGATGATATACAATCTAGCAAGGAAACATCTTGATGAACCAAATGTTAGTCTTCTAAGTTTTTATTGCAAGAAACATAATTCATTTTGACTAAAATCAGCATTTATGATTATTTGGGAAAAGTTGTTTTCAAAAGTTTAGTGTGCAGAGGACAGAGTCAAGATGGTAGAGTAAGAAGATGCTTTTTGCCTAGCTTACACAGCATACCTCCTCTACAGTGATCTAGAAAATGCACTAAACTGAATGTTTATTGGGAAATTAAAGAAAAAAAATTACAGCAAGTCTTTTTTCGAACCAGGGCAGCTTAGGAAGATAGACTAAAAGGTCAGCAAGGGTAGCAATGGTGGGGAGCACTATTACACCCAGGGACAGAAAGAGGAATGAGACCATCAGGGCAGAAAGTTCTGGGGCAGAAGGAGAGCCCAGGGGATCCTTGAAATATGACTGAGTATAGGACCAGGTTGCTATCTGGCAGCTCTGGCCTGTTACCCAATTCTAAATCAAAAATCCATGTTGGAGAAGAGCATTTTTCAGGAAGAATGGCCTCATTCTAGCTGTGCATTGAGCAAGGAGCAAGTTCCAGAAATTCTGGAGCAGATACTTGGTTCTAATCTTTAGCCCAGGGTCAAAGTCTGCAGTCAGGAGGCCTAGGCCAAAGCAGAACCTTTCAGTGAGTGAACAGTGACCAAGTCCAGCAGCAGTTTTCGGAAATTCAGCCATTCATAAGCCAATAGACTTGTGTCAGAAACTTATGGAGTTTAGATGAAGAGGGCAATAAACAGACCTCTCTTCAGATCACACAGATTTGGGAGCACTAAAAAAGTGTAGGCCCCCAGACTAAGCTATGAAAGTAGTAGAAGGATGTGAAAAGACAAACATTTGGACATCAACATCACCCCTCCCTCCACCCTTCTAAATGTACAGAGCTCAAGACTAATATAAAGTCCAAAGATTTGACCATAAAGAGTTACTCTGGTGACAGGAAAACTTGGGACACAATCACAAAAGAGGAGTATCACTTGAAATCACATCAACAAACAGAGCAAGCCCCAAAAGAATTCCTAGAAGAGTGAAAGGGTTTTTTGGAAAAAAAATTATAAAATTCAAATGAGAGCTATGAAAGAAAGAGATGAAAAGAAAATTACACAACTTGGTGAAAGAGGTACCTTAGCGACCTTACTGAAGAAAATAAGTAATTAAAAATTAGAATTGGTGAAGTGAAAGCAAATGACTCCACAAGACACTAAGAAATATTAAAATAAAGGTAAAACTCTAAAGAAAATAGAAGAAATTATGCAATATCTTGTGGGGAAAACAACTGACTTGGAAAACAGAGAGATAATTTAAGAATCAAAGGACTACCTGAAAGCCATGAACAAGAGGAGCCTAGATTTCATATTTCAAGAAATCATAAAACTGCCCAGATCTTTTAGAACCAGAAGGCAAAGTAGAAATTGAAAGAACCTATTGGTCACCTTCTTAAAGAATCCTTAAAATGAAAACTTATGAAATATTATAGCCAAAATCCTAACTGCCAGCACAAGTGAAAAATTCTGCAAACAGCTAGGGAAAAAAAGTCAAATACCAAGGAGTCACAATCATGATGACATAATTTTTAGTAGCCACCACCTTCAAGGAACTGGGAATGTGATATCCCAGAAGGCAAAAGATTGAGGCTTACAAACAAGAATAATCTACTCAGCAAAACTGAATATAATCCTACGGAGAAAAAATGGACCTTTAATGAAAAAAGACTTTTAAGCATTCTTGATGAAAAAAACAAACCAGGAATGAGTAGAAAATTTGATATACAAAGGACTCCACACAAAAAAGTAAATATGAGTAAAGTATCATAAGGAACTAAATGTTTTTTTTTTAGTTTCTCCTAGAATTATTATAATCACATTTTTCTGCAGCCATACAAATTTCAGGTATGAAAGAACAATGATAAAACTATAGCATTTAAGCCCCTTTTCAAAGCAGTGACGGTGTACCAAAACCTCAGTATGAACTTCAAAAGAACAAGGACTGGGGGGAATCTGAGGAAGGCATAAAATTCACAAGTTAGACAATTTTTGGAATGAATTAAATAGGATATTATATATTTTAGGTAAAAAGCATCTTTAAGAGAGTTAAAATATACAAAAAATTAGAACTAGCCAGAGACTTTTTAAAATTAGTTATTGGGAATATAATAGAAACTAACAATTAATAGTTGACCATAAAAGATATAGGGATGTAGTATTAGAAAAGGGGAGAGTAGACTTTTCTCAGTTAACATTATTTCTTGGCTTTATGATTTCACCTTCATGGCAACCTTTTCAGAGCTCTATAGCTGGCTCAGCCTTTCTTTTCTGAGTCATTGGCTCTTTTACTCCACTTTTTTTGATAATGTGAACTGTTTACATTCTTGTATGGGGCGATGAAACATTTAATCCCCTAGAGATTTATGTCACCAGGAATCATAGTGGGAGTCTAATTAGAGGGCCAAGGTGTGATTTTATTATATTTGAATGATCTCAAAAGAAGAATAGAAGAGTGGTGAAGAGGAATGCACTGGGAGAATAGGGAAGAGAGGAATAATTTGGAAAATTATCTTAAATGGAGTGGGTAGGGATAGTAGGATACCACTTAAACCTTATTCTCATCTGAACTGGTTAAAGGAGGGAGCAATAAATATACACACAGCTGGGGCACAGAAATTCATGGAACCAATAAGGAGATAGGAGGAAAAAGGTTGAAGGAAACGAGGAGGGGCATGGAATAAGAGGGAAGATATAGTTAGGAGAGATATTAAAATCAAAACAGACTAAAGGAACAGAGAAAAAAGAAGGAAATCTATAAGACAATAAGATATAGAGAAATATGCAGTAATTACAACTGTGAATGTACCTAGGGTGAACTCACCCATTAAATGGAAATGGACATAATGGATTAGAAACTGGAATTCCACAATATATTGTTAAAAGAAACGCATTTGAAACAGAAAGACGTACTCATTTAAAATAAGAGACTTGAGCAGAGAATCATGTTTCAGCCAAAGTGAAAAAAACAGGGGTAGTAATAATGATTTCAGACAAAGCAAAAGGAAAAATAGATAATTAAAAGATATAAACAGGGAAACTGCATTTTGCTATTATAGATGTATTATTTATAATACTATTATAGATAATGAATTCATATCAATACTGAACAAATGGCATAGCATCTAAATTCTTAAAGGAAAAGATAAGTTATAGATGGAAATAGTAAAACTATCAAAGTGGGGAATCTCAGTTTACTCCATCAGACCTAGATAAATCTAACCATAAAATAAACAAAGAAATAAGTGATGAATAAAATTTTAGAGAAGTTAGATATAGTAGACCTAGAGAATAACGAATACTAATAGAAAGGAATATACTTCTTTCACAGCTGTGCATAGCCCTTTCACAAACAATTGATCTATTGAGGTACAAAAACCTCACAAACAAATGTAGAAAACCAGAAACATTAAATCCATTTTTTCTGACCCTAATGAAATAAATATATATTCAATGAAGTGTGAGATTTAAAATAGTGAAGCCCATAAACTGTAGTGAGTTAAAATGGTGGAAGATATAAATTGTGATAGATATAAGAGAGGGTGAGTAAATTTGACCGCAGAAAATATGTTTCACTACAGTGTCTTGGTTTTAAATCAGATATAAGGTGGTTGCCAGGGAAATATTCCCAATTATTCAAATACCCAAGTCAACTGTGTTTTATAGAGATTTTAATTAATACAAATGTGGAATTAAAGAAAAGAGAGAAAAAGGAAATAAGTATGAAGGGCCTTAAGCCAACATGGCCTAGACCTGAGTCTTAAGAGAGAGAGAGATCAGTCAGTCAGTCTTTTAACACTCACCACAAAGTCTGCCTAAGCAAGGATTCTAGTGACACCAGGCCAGCATCATCTCAGCTGCTTTCACCAGCTCCCTCCTCCATCTGAATGTTTCAGAATCAGTCCTTCCTCAATCTGAATGTTTCAGAATGACCTCCAGCTCTTCTTTGAGCTCTTATTTTTAAGGGAAAAATCTCCTATGTCACCTCCCCTAAGTTCTTCCATCTACCAATCTCTGTAGATGTTTTCCAAAAGACAGCCCATTTTGAATTCACAGCTGAGTAGATTAATCTCTTTAGTAAGTCAGAAAAAAAAATGCTGCTATGTCGACTAATTTCATTAAGAAAAAACCTCTGAGTAAGTTTTCACCTTTTAGGTCTAAGTAGTTTACAAGTTGTCCCACCTTTATAGGCACTTAGCATCCCATTGTATCAATTCCAAAAATAGGCATGGCTCAAAGAACTCCTTTCCTTTATAAGTATGGTTTTCAAGTACTTTCATTGTTTAGCAAGGAGTTTTCTCCCCTAAAGCAGTCCCAAGTAGGGATGGGGTAGAGATCCTCCCATAGCAAGGAGTTTTCACATTCAAGTAGAGTTCTCACTATCTGGTAGGGAATTATTTCAAGTAGGGAACTGGAGGATTCCTCAATGTGGAGTAAAATTTTTAACATTCATAAGTCTGTGAAATTTTAAGGTTTACAGAAGCATAAATTAAAAACTAATTGGAAACTAACTTAATCCTAAGGAATGAGTAGGTAAAAGAACAAATCATAGAAACAGTCAATTTTATTAAAATTAATGCAACATTGTGACAGCAAACCAAAATTTGTGGGCCTTAGCCAAAGCAGTTGTAAGGAATTAAGAGTTTTGATTAAAATATGAGAATTCTAAGATAATATTGTGGTTCCCAATTAAAAAATATTATAGCTCAAGTCAAAATGACTTTTAATAGCTTTTTATTTACAAAGAGGTAGAAAGTGAAAGTAGAGAAATATAAAAGAGGATAGAGAAAATGTCTAGCCTGTCACACTAAATGTGGCTTCTGTGCTTGGCTCAGCCTATAATCTTTCACCAGAGGGCCTGGTGTTCCACCCACACAATCTTCCCTGAGAGGCAAAGGCCTCTCCAGAGCAGATCTCATTCCAGAAGCCAGGAAAGGAAGATCAGCTACTCACTCACCCAAGAAACAGTCCAATAGCCAAGGTCCCAAGTCGAAGCCAAGGTCCAAGTCCAAAGTCACCTCCGAGAGGCAAGTCACCAGCCAAAGCTCCAAACAGAAGATTCAAGCCAAAGACCCCCAGCTGAAGAAATATAGGACTTTTTATAGTCCTTTTTTCCATGTTGCTTCCTGTCCCTTCCCCTCTTCACAGGGGCCAATCTCAGCTTCCAAATTGCCTAGCACTGGTGAGAGGGGAAGTGTCTAGGGGATCTACCTCTCATCCTCTGAGGGTGTCAACTCTTATGAAAGGATTCACAAGTCTCTGATTGATTGGGTTAAAAGGATGGAGCTCTTCAAGAAAGTGACTTGTGAATTCTCTTACTTTTGGCTAACAGTGTTAAGTAGAGGTTAATTAGGTGTTTCTTGACTGATTAACTCAAAATAGATAAAGAGAATAAGGAATTCCTTTTCACACAATACTTGGGGAAATGTATATCTCTAAACTCTTTCACCAGTAAAAGCAAAAAAGGGCAGATAATAAATTGGGCATGCAACTAAAAAAACCTAGAAAACCAACAAATTAAAAACTTCAAATTAAATAACAAAATGGAAATTCTAAGAATCAAAGGAAAGATTTAAAAATTTGATAATAATAAATTGAATAAATAAATAGAACTAGGATTTATTTAGGGTTTTTTTTTGGGGGGGGAAACAACTATTGGCTAATTTGAATTACAAAAATATAAAAATGAAAAAAGTTAATTCACAACTACTAAAGAAGAAACAAAAGCAATTTTAGGAGCAATGTATTGACCAACCCTATGCCAATAAAATTGATAATCTAATTTAAATGAATGAATATTTATAAAAATATAAATTGCCTATGTCAACAGAACAAGAAATAGAATACTTAAATACCCCATTTTAGAAAAAAGAAATCAAATAAGCTATGAAAAACCTTAGCATTGATTAGGTTTATCAGTGAATTGTATCAAATACTTAAAGTTCAATTAATTCCAATACTTGTAATAAAGATGTGGGGAGAGGAGAGAAAGAGAATGGAGTCCTCTAAGGCAGGGACAAAGGAGGAGGAGGAGGTGTTGTTATGGTTAAGCCAAAAGGGAGAAGGAAGGATGAGTTTGTCTTTTCCCCCCTTCAGCCCTCTCTGACTAAGCCTCTTCTCTATGACTACCCTTGCACTCTCAACTGCCAGGCTCTCCTAAGGTAACAAGCTTCTTTCTTCTGGGGAGAGAGAGGGCACTTCTCTCTCCCCTCAGCTTGGGCTGCCTTTAATGAAGCTTGAGTCAATTCTGGGTCCTAACAATAGGTATATTTCAGGAGAGACAAGGATAAGGGACAAGGCGGAATGGAGGTTAAATTGGGATTCAGGAGGGAAAGAGGGAGAACAATACTCTTTCCCCCAAAGTTAGGTGACCCAGGTTTGATGGCCTGAGCCCCTGAGGGGTTCAGAGCAATGAACCCTGACTTTTGGCACAGCACAGCAGGTGTCCCCAAGTTCAGGGTAAAGGGAGATCTTCTTTGTGAACTGTTCTTTTCTTCAAGTCTTTTTCCACTTTGGTCTTTTAAAGGGGTTGGGATCAGGAATTCAGGGGGAGAAAGGTTTCTGGGATTGTGATCCAGTCAGAGATTGTGTCCTCTCCTCAGGAAGTCTCAAGTCAAGAGAGCAGATCCAACTGTCTCAGGGTTTTCTCTCCTTTCAAAGTTCCAAATCTTTTTCTGTGCCCAACCCTTGCTTCTGGTAGAATCCTTTTGTAGCTCATCCAGGCTTTTATTCCAAAAATCTCTGGGTTTCTCTCTCTTACATACTCTAGAACCTGAGAAAATAATTAAAGAAGGAATCCTATCAAACTCCTTCTTTGGCACAAATCTAGTCTTGATACCTAAACCAGGGAGAGCAAAAACAGAGAAAGAAAACTCTCAGTTAATGTTCCTAATAAATATTGATGCAAAAATTTTAAATAAAATGGTAGAAGAGAGTCTGCAGCAATATATCACAAAATTCATACATTATGACCAAGCTGGATTTATATTAGGAATACAGGGCTACTTCAATATTAGGAAAACTATAAATGTAATTAATCATATCAGTAGCAAAACCAATAAAGTTCTATATAATTATTTCAGTAGATGTCTTGACAAAATACAACACCCATTCTTGGGGAAGAAGACACTAGAAAGCACAGGAGCAAACAGAACTTTCTTTTAAATGATTGGTAGCATCCTTCTAAAACTAAGAGCAAGACTTCCCTATACTAGGGATAAGCTAGAAGCCTTTCCAGTAAGATTAAGAATGGAGCAAAGATTTTCATTATAACCTTTACTATTTAATATTTTACTAGAAATGGTAGATATAGCTAGAAGAAAAGAAAAAGAAATTGAAAGAATGAGTGTACACAAATGTAACAAAACCATCACTTACTGTAGATGATCTGATTAATGTACTTGGGGAATCCTAGTCAGCAAAAAACTAATTGAAACAATTAACATTTTCAGCAAATTTGCAAGATATAAAACAAACCCACTTCAATTATTAGTATTTCTATATATTATAAGCAAATTTTTTAAGGAAGAGATGGAAAAATTCTATTTAAAATAACATAAAAATAAAATATTTAAACAGCATAAAATAAAAAGAAAGTCAGCTTGCCAGGACACAAACAAGAATTATGTGAACACAATTACAAAGCCCTCTTATATAATATAATAGATCTAAATTGTATATAATTACATGTAATTATATATAATATATAATATAATAGATCTAAATAATTGGAAAACTAGTAGTTGATGGGTAGGCCAAGCCAGTAAAATAAAATGATAAAAATGTCAATGTACCTAACTTAATTTTTTCAGTCCTGTACCAATTAAATTACCAAAATTGCTAGGAAAAAAATAACAAAATTCATTTGATCCAAATATCAAGAATATCAAAGGGATCAATGGGAAAAAATGAGAAGGGAGTGTAGCAATACCAAATCTTAAGTTACATCTTAACATTATAAATAATTCAGTCAATTTGTTATTGAATAAGAAATAGAATGAAATAATAATAATTATTATCAGTAGCACAGATTAGGTACACAATATGTGGAAACAAGGACAATAACCTAGAACTTGATAAACCCAAAGATTGCTACTGTTGAATTAAGTGCTCACTATTTAACAAAAACTGGAAAAATTCGAATGTAGTTTGGCAGAAACAAAGCATAAATGAACTTATTACACTGCATACCAAGATAAGCTCATTTATATACACATTTTAGGCATAGTGATACCATAGGCAGATTAGTGGAGCCTGAAAGAAATTACCTGTTAGATCTAGGGCTTTAGGGTTAGGGTTTATGAATAAATGAGAGAAAGGTTTTTAGGTAATTTTGATAATGTAACATTGCAAACAAAACAAGTACAGCTAAAATTAGAAGAAAAGCAAGAAACTGGGAAACAAATCCTTATAACAAATTTTTCTGATAAATGTCTCATTTCTAAGACAGTAAGAAAATGGTATAAAATTTGTAAGAAAGAGAGCCGTTCCTTTTTCAGATGAAGAAACCCAAGTCATCAATAGTTGGATTAAAAAATGCTCTAAATCACTAATAATTAGAGAAGCAAAAATTAAAATATTTTTGAGATATCACCTCATACCCATTAGATTGGCTGACTGAAAAGGAAAACAACAAATAAATGTTGGAGAGGCTGTGAGAAAACAGTTACACAGATGCACTATTGGTGGAGCTGTGAACTAGTCCAGCTATTCAGGAAAAAAACTTAGAACTTTGCCCCAAAAGCTAATAAACTGTGCATACCCTTTAACCTAGCAATTCCACTGCCAAATCTAAGAGATCAAGAAAGAAGGAAAGGAAATTCATATGTACAAAAATATTTATAGCTACTTTTTTTTTTGTGATAGCAAAGAATTGACCCATTAATTTGAGAAAGGTTAAACAAGTTATTGTGTATAAATGTAATGGAATACTATCCAGTGCTATAAGAAATTATATAGAGGATGGTTTCAGAAATACTGAGGAAGACTTGTATCTGATGCAGACTGATGTGAACAAGAAGAACCAGGAAAATAGTTTATAAAGTAACAACAATATTGTATTTTTTCTTTTTTTAGGTATTTTATTTTAGCAATTACATGTAATAACAATTTTCCATGTAAGTTTTCTGAAGTTGAAAGATCAAAATTGTGTCTTTCCATCCCTTTCCTCCCCCTTTCTGGAAGTTGTAAGCAATTTGATCTGAGTTATACATGTATTATCATGAAAAACCTATTTCCATATTGTTTATTGTTGTAAGAAAATACTCATATAAAACTCAAACTCCCAAATAAAAACATAAATAAATAAATTGGAAAAAGAATATGCCATGATCCTCATTCTGACTCCAACAGTTCTTTCTCTGGAGATGGATAGCATTTTTGTCATAAATACCTTAGAATTGAAGGGAAATTTGGGGGAAAGGACCTATTTATACAAAAATATTTATAGCCTCCCTTTTTTTGTGGTGGCAAAGAATTGGAAACTGAGGAGATGACCATCAACTAGGGAACAGCTGAACAAATTGTGGTATATGATGGTGATGGAATACTATTGTGCTGTTAAAATGATGAACAGGATGATTTCAGAAAGAGCTGGAAAGACCTATGTGAACTGATGCAGAGTGAAATAAGCAGAACCAGGAAAACATTGTACACAGTAACAGCAATATTGTAGCATGATTACCTGAAGGAATTAGCTACTCTCAGCCATACAAATGATCCAGGACAATTAAGAAAAATAATTTTGATATCTTTTGTTTTTATATCACCTCCATTTAAAATTTTTCCCCCAGATAAATGTTGACACAATTTTTAATGATTCTTTTCCAAAATTTTTTGAACCATGTTCTCTTCCTCCCTCCTCAGGACAGAAAACATTTTGATATAGGTCGTACATATGTTAGTCATGTTGTAAAAGAAGACACATAATAGCAGCAATATTGTAAAGATAATCAACTTTGAAAGACTTAGGAACTCTGATCAATACAGTGACCAATCGTGATTCTAAAGGACTCATGATACCATGTATTATCACCTCCTTGTAGAGAGATGATGGACTCATATTGCAGATTGAAATGTACTTCTCTTATCTTTTTATTTTTTAACATGGTTAATTTAGACATTTAGTTGCATGACTATACTATTTGTAATGAGTTTTGTTTTTCTTGCCTTCTCAATGGGTGGGAGAGTTGGTGGGGACAGATAATTTGGAGCAGAAAATAAAATTACCAAAACAGAGTTTAGTGTGTTGGAATACTGGCTGTACTTATATTGTCTCTTGGTCCAATGAGGCATCAAATTTTTAGCACTTGATAAATTTTAGGTCTTTGTTGCATATATACAAGAACCATTCACCCAGCCTGGGACCATCATCCAGATAAGTAGCCAATTCTCAAAACATATGCCTAAGTGCAATGGAATGTTGTAGGCAGCTTCAGGCAGTCATGAGGTGCTGCTAAATGATCTTGAGATGACCTGTTCTTGCCGTTTAAAGCCATGTCCTCCATTTGGAAATTCACATATACCCCTGTGGATTTCCTCCCTTGTTCTCCCAATCCAGTTTTCTTTTTATTGGAATGAAACTACCTCTGGAACGGGTATCCTTTGGAAACTGAGAGTCTGACTGTTCCTTCAACTATCAGTTTGTCCCAGTAGATTTGTCCATTCCTAGGAAACGTCATGCTCTTTAGAACTGCAGTTTCTCTACCCTGTGAATACTTTTCTGCTGTAACATTTTTACATGGAAGAATATGGGCATAATAAACAGGAGTAAAGAGATCTTAAAATTTTTTTTTAACAATGTCATTTATTTTTGCATTGCTTAAATTTCTCACTGTTTTGATCCCTTTTCCCCTACCCAGCGAGCCATCCCATGTAACAAAGAATGTTGTTTTAAATGAAAAAAGAGAACCCCCCCCCAATCAACAATATAAGTGATTACTTTGAGAAAAATATGAAAAAAAAAACAAGGTGTTCTTGCATCTGTGAAGCTTTTCTTGAAGTGTATTAGAAATTGGGCTGAGTGCTATCTGATCTTAGACTTAGAGAGCTGTGAAATGATTGTCTTTATAATTGCCCTGCTTCACTTGAGTCTTCTCTCTGTTTATTGATTGCAAATCATTGAATTATCCAGTCATGCATCATGGTTGTAGAGAAACTCTGAGGAAATTAAGGACTGGCTGCCAGTACATTTGAAATGATTTCAATGAAAGTTTAGTGTGGGATGAATCTGACATATGTATGATTTGTTAGAAGTCAACACCTACAACTCACTTTCTCTTCCAAGAAAATCTTTTTTGCTTTTATTTTCAACTGTTTATGGTTTGTTCTTAGCAACATTTAAATGTGTAAGAGGAGTTTGAGGAGTCAGCGTGACTTCAGTGAGGAAGGTTTAATTGCATGTATGATTAGTTTAACTTGATAGATTAAATACTTTAACTGAACCCAAGGATTTCCTTCCATTTTGGAAGGCACTGACTGAGGATAGTCTAGGATGTAGCTCATTTTCTGGTAGATTGATCATCATCTCTGCATACTTAGGTGATACACTGCCAGAATTCCAGGTATTTTTAAGACCAGGTGGCCATGTGCTATTTTGATATCATCTGGATAAGATAGATCAGTAGCTTATGAGAGTGTCTAAGTGAAAGATATTTATTAGCTGCCATTTAGTTTTCATCCCTTATATGTGTTCGTTAAAGATATCATTTTCTTGGAAAGTGATTATGATTATGAATAATGAAGAAGCATTAGCAGAAACTCTTACTCAGCCATTGAGACTGGCCTTCATTTCTCCCTGAACATTAAATAGGGAACAATAGACTTTATTTAGGAATGAAACAGCTCTGTGCTTTACCTAAAAGAAATTGTTTTTTTTAAACTATGGCTTGGCTTGCCTTTTACTCTGTCCTATTCTAGGTTGATGATTTTTCCTTTTATCCATTGCAGATTGATAAGGAAATTGTTCTCCTCAGTGTTCTTCAAGAGCCAGTGAGCCGCTCCATCTTTGATTATGCCTTGAGGTCCAAAGATATTGCTAGTCTTTTCAGACATCTGCAGATGCGGCAGAAGAAACGGAATGGCTCTCTCCCTGACTGCCCACCGCCAGAGGACCCTGCTATTGCACAGCTTTTGAAGAAATTGCTTTCACAGGTGTTATTACCATCTGAAAATTAGCATTTATGAGCACAAGTTAAACTATCATCTACCTCGTTTACATGTCCTTGATGGCTTATTTTTACATCATAGTAATTTGTTGATATTTACCCACATCTTGATTGAGCCCTCCTTTATAACAAAGAAAAACCCATCAAGCACATCTGATTGATTGATCTACAGAACCATTTCCCCCCATCCTTTCCTTTCCTCTGAGGAAGAGGGAAGTGTCTCACTAGTTTGTTGATTAAGTGATGGTGGAATCATATAGAGTTAAGGATAAGTCATTAATTTTCCTTTTGCTTTCCCATTGTCTATTTCTACATTAATTCTATTTTCTACTTTGGTACATATTGATCACAAGGATAAACAGGCTTCATATTACATGGTCCTGTAAAACAGGGCACAAAACCTGCCCAGTTATCCAATATTACTTAGCTTCATCCAGGTTTTATTGATGAAATTCCCATTTAAAAGAACACAAAATAATACATTTTCACCAAAAAAACCAAAACAAAACAAGAAAACCCCACCACCATATCAAAAAATCCCTCACCTTCCATCTTAGAATCAGTATTGCATATTGATTCCAAGGCAGAAGTAATAAGGGTTAGGTATGTGACTTGTGTTAAGTGACTTGTCCAGGGTCACAAGCTTGGAAGTGTCTGTGGCCAGATTTGAATTCAGGACCTTCTGTCTCTAGGCCTGGTTCTCTATCCATTGAACCAATAGAAGACAGAGGGCCTACCTGCCCTCTACATTTTATCTGCTGCTTATTCATTTAATCACATCAGGCTGCAGAGAAAAGAGCAAAAGGCAGGCAGATTGGTGTAGACTAATCAGTCATTTCTTTTGGCTTCAGAAATAGATTTGATCCTATAAGGGAGGCAAGAAGAAAACCTAGGAAGAGAGAATTAAGCCCACACATGGAAAGGCATGTTGTTCTTCCCTGATTGAAACCCCAGATCAGCTTCTTCTCTGCCTTAACCTTTCCTGGTCTCTTCCTTCTCCTTTGGATTAAGCCCCTGCTATGGCTGACAACTATGAGGTCTGGAGAATATCCAATACCTCACCCTTTCCCCTTGTACAAATATATCAAAAACTCCATAGTCTGGCAGTCTTTGGTTAAGTGAACTCATGGGGGCTAGCCTTGGAACCTTGATTATTCATTCCAAATGACCAATAAAACCTTTTTAAAAGTTGGAGGCTGTTGATTCTACAGATGTTCAGCAGGGGCTCATCGTCTTCAATGTCCTTATTGACTACTTAATTCCCAAGTTAAATAATTTTCCAAGTTGCTATTTCAGAACAGAAGAGTCTAGTAGTACTTTCCTGCTTGGGTTGTGTCAAGTGTAAAGAAATACTTTTGTCCTTGCTCTTATTCCTGTTTTTCTTTAAAGGGCAAGTCTTGCTTTTGAGGTTGGACATCTCAACTTTTTATGTACATTTTTTGTTCTTTTAAAAGATTCAAATGTCCTCTACAAAACATGGCTTTGGCATTTTTAGTTCAACACCCCTGACCTCAGGCGGTTCTACCCCTTTGGACTCATGGGTTCAGCCCAACACACTCTTCCATTTTGGATTCAGTTCTGCTAGTTTTATCACATTCACTCAGAATATTGAGCTGAGAACGTGTCTTCACAGAAGAGAGAAAAAGGTAGAAGTTGGCCTCAGGTTTTCTGAAGAAATTAGCCAGCTAAGATTTTTGCTCAGTTGTTCTGATGAAGAGATATGGATTTAGTTAAAGATACAGGCAAATTAGTTTGTGGTTCTATTTGGACATTTTGTAACTAGACTTAAGAAAATTGAACTAAAAAGAAGAGATAGTTTATGTGCTCTAGAATTTTCTTAGTTGTTCTCTTTAAGAATACCATTAAGCTATTTCTCTTCTGTTCTGAAATAGCAATAGTAGATCACTTGGAACATCATTTAATTTGGGAATTAAGGAGTCAATCAGATATTACAGGCTTATGCTGAGAGCATGAACATTTTAGTAATAGCTGACTACAAAAATAATTGGGTCTTTGTTGAGCACATGAGACCCTTCATCCATAGCTTGTGGAGGGGGAGCCACTGACATTCACATGCTATAATGGGTAGCATTTTTTCCCCCAGATGTATTACTGTTGTTAGGTATTACTCTTCCCTAATTTAAAAAATTGCCTCTTACAAAGAATAAGAGCAATAATCTCCTAAAGCCTACAGAGTGGGGTTTAGAATGAGATTGGAGGCCCAGATTTTGTTCTTCCTCTCTCCTTAGGAAGGTGATTTGAGCCTCTGGGTCCTTATTTTTCCCTTTATCTTTGAAGATAAGAAAATACATATTTTCCTAATATATCAGAGGGAATTTTGTGAAATTGTGCTACATTCTATAAGTTCCTTGGAGAAAGTTACAATAAAAAGAAATAGAAGCGGCTGAGAGTGTTAATGTTTTTGAGTGATGGCCAGTAGCACAGTCTCCCTTTTTGCCTTTTAAAACATGGAACGTGCAGAAAAAATAGAATTCGTTGCAGCTATAAAAATGTCTACCTTTAATATGGGGTCATACTCTTTTCGTAGTAAAAGAAAACCAGGAGCATATTGTTGTTTATATAAAACTACTGTCCCAGGTTAACATTGGGCAATCATTCATTCATTCCAAGGTTCCTCTGGGTTTATCATGTGAACTCTGTAACCATTTGATACAATTTAGTAGTTTTTAAACTGGTTAATCCTTTGTTATTGATCATCTTAGTGGCATTAACTTTGTGGTTTTTATTTTTCATAAGAATTATAAAATTATAGGATATTATAAAGATTATATTATTAAAAATTATAAGCTTTATGAAATTCAAATTTCATGGGAATTAGATAGACTGAGATGTTTTAGCTCCTTTAAGTAAAGGAATGCGGTCTCACTTTGGCAAATTAAAAACTACAGATCAGTGGTTCTGGGATAGAATGATGTCAGAGTCATATTGAAGCAAAGGTGAGGCCACACAATCATCAATAGAGTATAGAAGCGTTGCTTTTGTTCAGATTTGTGGTTTATTGTTGTATATTGAAATCAGAGGTCCATTGAACAGAGACTTCTTTTTTTCTACCAAGTAAATAAGGGGTTGGGGAGGGGAAGTGGAGAATATTTCTCTCCACTCCAGATATTCAGAATTTCCCCTCTTTTTCTTCAAGATTCTACCAGCCTATCTTAAACACACCAGACAAAGTTTGTTGAATTAAATTTAATTTTTACACAATTTTATTACTCAGGAAAGAGCAAACACGTGGAATGGGTATAATTTAATTTGTTTTACTATATGGTGGTTTTCTTAAGAAAATGAAACAGAACCAACAACTAGTTTCTTTTGTCTTTAACTCATCTCAGAAAAAATCCTCATTCACTTCCTTTAGAAAAACTGAGCTGACATGTTGTACATTTTTTGACATCTTACTGATGTTCTTAGCCTGATGTGATTTCCTATTGGGTTGAGGGGTTCCTGCTCCATACATGTTGGTTCTCATGAAAACACCTTAAAATCAATGTTCTTTTTTCATTGAAGGGAATGACTGAGGAAGAAGAAGACAAGCTTTTAGCACTGAAGGACTTCATGATGAAATCCAATAAAGCTAAGGCCAATATAGTGGATCAGAGTCACCTTCATGATAGCAGCCAGAAAGGAGTCATTGATTTGGCTGCTCTTGGCATCACTGGGAGGCAAGTTGATCTTGTTAAAACCAAACAGGAGCCAGATGACAAACGAGGTTAGTGCCCTTTTCTGTTCACAATACATAGTTTAATATTGAAATAATAATTAAAACCAATAATTTAATAATTGTTAATAATAATTAACAGAACTAGTTTCAACAAATCAGTATTATTATATAAAAGACACTTATGATCTTAAGAAATTTTATGCCCACAGAAAGTGAGATAATTTGATTATTTGGTTGTTTATTTCATAGTATGAATTATTTCTCATTCTCTGAATACTGCTCCAGACCAGTTCTTGTATGGATCTTCAATTTCTTAAGTGTGTGTGTTCTCTCTGCTGGTACAGATCACCATCTATCTGTATGTGTACCTTCTTATCCTCCTGGATTCTTGTTTAAATTCCCACATAAATATTCCCTAGATGACTTAGCCACTGTGTTGGATACATTCCTTTGTGTCTCTTAAGGATTCACGGACACTCAGAAATGTATTTCTCCATTGCCTTTGGGTGGTCTGCAGTTTTGATATTTCAGAAACTCTGGTACCATATAACATGACTGAGAAAATAATGGGTTTGTGTGATCGGGGAGCAGTTTCCTCATGTGTAAGTGCCATGAAAAACACTCAAAGTCAATAAGTAGTTGATGTAAAAGGAGGTAAAAGTTCGAGCTTCTTTTATGTTCAATTTAGCAAACATTTGTTAACAGCCTACTGTGTCCAAATTATGGGGCTAGTAGGTACTGAGGAGATGGACAAAAATGAGATGGTGCCTTTTCTAGTGGAGTTTTCATTCTACTTAACTCTGCCTGTCTTTGTTTCTCTGCCTATCTGTTTGTATCTGTCTTTTCATCTATCTAAAATCTATCAGTTTATGACCCTATCATCTGTCTGTCTGTATCTATTTATCTGTCTTTCAGTCTGTTAGTAGATTAGAAGTGAAAAGAAACAAACCAAGATGACTTGAGTGAGGAGAAGGCAGGTTCCTAATTCCTCAAGAGATTGGAATAGGTTTTACATAGGAGAGTGGACTGGAATGAAACTTTGATGGAAGCTAAGAATCAGAAATGAGGGAGAACTCTTTCCAGACAGCCTTTTGGTGGAGATAGAAGATGGAATGTTGAGGTTGGAGAACATAGCCCCTTGGGGTGTAAACACTTGGGGCACAGCACTCTTTCTTCATTTTATAGACAGTTACATAGATATTTTACCACTTGATTCCTGACTTTACCAAAACAGGATCTAGACCTCCATCTCCTGAGTCCAGTCCATTATTTTTTCGACTACACTGTAATACTCACTATTTAAAAAAAACCCACCTTGATTTCTATCTGCTGTCAGAAGGTATCTCTGTAGAGATAGATTTTACTCCTGCAAGTTGCTTTCTTGATGATAAAGACTGCCAGGGGGCAGCTGGATACCTCAGTGGATTGAGAGCCAGGTCCAGTGATGGGAGGTCCTGGGTTCCAATCTGGTCTCAGACACTGCCTAGCTGTGTGACCCTGGGCTTGTCACTTAAGCCTCATTGCCTAGCCCTTACCACTCTTCTGCCTTGGAAGTAATACACAATATTGATTCTAAGATGGAAGGTAAGGATTTAAAAAAAAAAAAGAGAGACTGCCTGGACCTTGATCCAGTGATTTAGAATTGTGACATTTAAAAAGAATCTTTTTTTTTTTTTCTGAAAAGGCAATTGATGGGGGCAGCTGGGTAGCTCAGTGGATTGAGAGCCAGGTCTAGAGAAGGGAGGTCCTGGGTTCAAATATGGCCTCAGCCACTTCCCAGCTGTGTGACCCAAGTCACTTGACCCCCATTGCCTATTCCAAGACAGAAGGTAAGGGTTTAAAAAAAAAAGACAACTGATGTCTGCTCTGGTAAGGTAGATTCTTGAGGCTCTGCTAGCTTTGGGAGGGATGGGGAGAAGAAACCATTGTGGTCTGCAGACTAGACTAATATCCTGTCCTCCTTATCTCGAGGGCCGATTTCAGCAAGGCTGCTGATTGGCACTGGGAGCTCTGCCTGGTTCTCCTGGGGACCTGCCGGGAGATGATGAGTCTGTTTCTAAGTCATCTTGAGGTTCCCAAGGAGACATACAGGAAGTTGTATGGTTTAATAAGCTTGAATCTGGAAGCCGTTGTTTACCAGCCTTTGAGCAGGGTATATTGTCTTGTAGAATGATTCCAGAGTGTGTGTGCTTTTAAATCTCCATTTGCACCCTGTAACAGTCCTGGGATGTGTTTCCATAGCCAGGAAACATGTAAAACAGGATTCCAATGTAAATGAAGAATGGAAGAGCATGTTCGGGTCCCTGGAGCCAGCGCCCATCCCCCAGGCCCTCCCTAAAGGACACGGGCCACCGAGTGACCAGGAGGCCATTCAGACAGGCAAACCTCTTCGCTCTGAGCCTTCGGCTGGCCTTGGAATAACCCTGTCTTCCTCTCCCCAGGTACTGTGAAAGCACGCGTGTGCTTTTCATAACATCTTAGAATTCTTCCCTTTTTACTCTTCTGAGCCAGTATCAAGCTAAGAACATCACTGGGTGCCAAAACGGATTCTGTGTGGCACAGAGGCCCCATAGGGTAGAGCACCTGCCGTGCCAGGGGAAGGGGCTGGTAGGCCATTGGGGACCGAGCAATTCAGTAACCTCAGTCCATCTGCATGCCTGAAAGCATCTCTTGGCAGCTTTGTACACTCTGAACACAGGGGCGACAACAGTGTAAATGGGAAGAACAAAGACAACAAAAAAGGGAAACAATGTTATGAAATGAAAAAGCACAATATTGACTCCAAAGAAGAGTGGTAGAAAGACACCTTTTCCTCTACTTTTGCAGAAGTCAAGATCCATGGGTGTCAGCACATAGAGTTCAAGATTTTTCTCAATATATTGATCAGTTTTGCTGAATTGTTTTCTTCTCTTTTTCAGAGATGGGCTATTTGGTAGGGGTTAGGGAGAGGAATACTAGGAGAAAGGTGATAGAAAAACAAAATAAAAATGCATGAAAAAAAATTTAGGAGGTATAGGTTAAGGCATCATCTATATAGGGAAAATTCTTGAATTTATGCTAACAAATAAGCTCTTTTGTTTTTTAACTGTTACCTTGTGTCTTAACATCAATACTGTGTATTGGTTCCAATGCAGAAGAGCAATACAGATAGGCAATGGGGGATAAGTGACTTGCTCAGGGTCATATAGCTAGGAAGGGTCTGAGGCCAGATTTGAACCTCCCTGCTCTGGATCTGACTCTCAATCCAGTGAGCCACCCAACTGCCCTCAACAGACCAACCCTTTAAGAAAGAGTATTGAGATAGAAAGGAAGAGGACCCAAGGGGTGTGCATGGGCATAGGCCCTGCTTTCTGAGGGGTCAGAAGATGGATTCAGGATGAGAAAGTCAATGAGGAAAGACTCCATACAGATCCTAACTCTGCTCCTTCCTAGCTGCGGGACCCAAGGCAAGTTGCTTGCCCTCTCAGAGACATAGAAAGGCATTGATAGTTTCATATTTGCAAATTCCTTGTACTAATGAAATCACAGGTTCTTCCCGCTAGCCAATCCCCCACTAATACATGTAAAAAAATACATGCTTTAGTTGTTGTATTTGTACTTAGGGATCGCTCAGTTGACCTCATGTTGTTACTTCTCGCAATTCTCAAGTGGTCATCATAGAGAGGTTTGCGACTGATGTCCATCCCGACTCTACTCCTGAGATTTTGTAATGATGTTGACGTGGGTGTTTCTTCCCATGGTTCCGATGGTAGCCCATCCATTCCTGCCCACCCTGTGTAGCCATTTTCCCATAAGGATGCTGTGCCAGAGGGAGGGGCCTACCTGGGGACTTGCCTTTTTCCTGACATCTTGCTGTTATTGGGGCAGGAGTAATTTATTTATAGAAATTCCCACATTAAGTATAGAATTTTTCAGTATCTTTGGCATGACTCAAGCATTTGTGCATGATTTACAGGCTCCTGAAGTGTCAGCTGTCCAAACTCGGAAGCCAACAATACAGGTTCCAAGCAGTACCGTTTTACCATCCACCTACCAAATACGAATCACAACTTGTAAGACGGAGCTTCAGCAGCTAGTCCAACAGAAGCGAGAGCAATGCCATGCTGAAAGAATAGCCAAGCAGATGATGGAGAATGCAGAGTGGGAGAGCAAGCCACCACCACCAGGTAACGGTCTCTCCATGTTCTTGGCTGTTCCAAGGGTCCCCCCAGCTTGACAGAAATGGCTTTCACTCTTTAAAGATGAAGTCTTTTTTTAAGAAATATCGGATATTCATAATATGGATAATTAAGTTTTTACTCAGGAAATTTATATTTTCACCTTGATGAGTATGATCAGACCTTGTTTTTAGATTTTGCCCATATGTTTTTAACCTGAAAACCACCTGAGATTGTATAAATCTAGATGTATAAGGATATGTCAACTTTTGTGAGTTCTTGGATTAGCTGCTGGGGAAGAGTTGTTGCTTCAGACCCCCTTATTCTAAGATTGCATACTGGTCCGTTAAGAGATGATAATCCTGAATTTAGGCTGATTTTTGTGATGTAGCAGTTTTGTAGTGCCACCCTTATTTTAGAGTCAGAAATAGTTTATTCTAAACTTCTAGCCAATTCATTATTTAATGGTCTCTCTTTATAAGTGTCCTTTGTATTGACAAGGCCTGTGGATTTTATTTGCCCATCAAAGGAGAGTTGTCCAATTTTGTGGTTCAAGAAATGTGCCACCACCATTTGCTTTTATAATTTCTTTCTTTGAATACTTCTTTGGCTATAGTACATTGATTTTTTTCCTAGTGGGGAATGGTCATCCTACACTGGCAGATTGTCTTGACCGGGTAGCAGAGTATTCTGATTGCATTTAAGCCCAGCATGTCCTACATTCCAGACAATGCTCCTCTTTTTCAGCTTATGAGCAAGAACTCTTGACAGAAAAATTATTTATTCTTGATTTGCATATCCTTACAATTAGCCAATGTTGGCAGAAATCTCTATTTCACTTTCTTGTTAAAAAAAAAGAAAAAATAATGTGCTCCCAAAATGCCATTTTTATCACATAATTAGCCAAAAAAGTTGGCTCCCGTTGCATCAGATCTTTATCATGGCTCTATTTTTGAAACTTGTTTCATACAGATTCCTTAATGCCATCTCTACTAAGATAGCATCACTGTTGAAGAAGTCAGTTGGCCTGTTTCCACAAGGAAACCTATTTTCATTCTACTAGACAGCAGGCACAATCGTTAGGAAGATAGAAAGAAGTCATTGCTGGTTTGTTTTTTATTTTTTCTGTTGTCCTGAAAAAGGGCAGAAATTTCACTGTATTCTTTGTGTATCTGGGAAAGCACCTGGCTCACTTGTAAAATATATAGCCTTTCATTCTGGAAACCATGGTAACCTCTGTAGAGATATTAGGTGCCTACTGCTTGCAAAGGCATGCCAGTCTAGGCTCAGGGATACAGAGACTTTAATTGTTTTTCAGTCATGTTGGTCTCTGTGACTCCATTTGGAATTTTCTTGGCAAAAATACTGGAGTGGTTTGCCATTTCCTTCTCCAACTCATTTTGCAGATGAGGAACTGAGGTTGACAGGGTTACGTGACTTTCCTAGGGTCACACAGCTTGTAAGTGCCTTTGATTTGAACTCAGGAGGAGGAGATTTTCTGACTCCAAGCCCAGCTCTCTATCCCTTGGACCATCTAGGGGCCCCTTAAGGCGAAAGACTGTGGGCCTTTTTGATAGTTGTTTGTTCTGTGTTCATAGGTTTTCACTGAATGGCTTAATAGCATCCATTCAGATCCTGGTGGCCATTATCCATGGACCTCAGAGACACTGTGTCTTTTCTCAGTGAGTCACATTGCTGGCTCACAATCCCCCTCAGCACCTCAACTTAAAACCCTGACACCATACTTGGCATACAGGTTAATGCTCCCTCAGGAGCAGTAAATAGATGAAGCTAATAGGGATGATAATCTGGTCTCAGACACTTCCTAGCTGTGTGACCCTGGGCTTGCTACTTAACCTCCATTGCCTAGCCTTTACCACTCTTCTGCCTTGGAACCAATACACAATATTAATTCCAAGACAGAAGGTAAGGGTTTAAAAAAAAAATTCTTCACCAGCTCCTACATTCCCCCTACTTTTCTTTTATATCTTTTCTATTCTCAAACTTCTTGAAAAAGCTTTCCATTGCTACTCCTCTCATCACCTGGGTGGTTTTTAAAGTTCTTTAAAAAAACACACACACACACACATATATATATATATATATATATATATATATATATATATATATATATATATATATCTTTTTAAGTATTTAAGCATTTATTCTTTCCCCATTTTGGAGAAAAGAAAAACCCATCTAGTAAATATACATAGTTAAATTAAGCAAACCAAATTTCCTGTATTGATCAAAACTGCCTAAAAATGTATGCCTCATTCTGCAT
Organism: Monodelphis domestica; assembly: GCF_027887165.1. Lineage (NCBI taxonomy): Eukaryota > Metazoa > Chordata > Mammalia > Didelphimorphia > Didelphidae > Monodelphis > Monodelphis domestica. Next base: position 287,240,402 of record NC_077231.1, read on the forward strand.
CTTGAATCTATCACCCCTCTGTTAGGAAATGAGGAACCTGTTTCATCATTAGTGTTCTAGATTTGTTAAGGGTAAATTTAGGGTTGAGACTGAATATAACTTTAGTTGGTCGCCAGGGATTTAATTTCTAAATCCCAATTGAAGCTCAAGTCAGAATGGAATTTTATGGTGGTTTATTTACAACAGGAGGAAAAAATCAAGAATGAGAGAGAGAGGAAAAAAAATTTAAACTGCTCTAGCTCAGGCTGAGCCAGGCAGGAATTCAAGGCCTTAGCCAAGGGGACCTCCTCAGAGAGCCAAGGGAAAGGGGAGTCAGTCTTATCACTCACATGTGAACTTCTCAAGGAAGGTGTCTGAGGGAGCTCCTCCAGGCTCAAGTTCCAGGGTCAACTGGCACCCAGGCCTCCCCACAGGAAGTGATGAGAACTCCAAAGGCAGTTCTCTACATCACTTCCTGCGTCTCACATGTGCCAGTAGGTGGCTCAAGCTTGGCTTAGGACAGCCCAGGGGACAGTCAATTGTTTCTGATTTGTCACTTGCTAGCACATGCCAGTGTAGTGTGAGTGTGTACATTCCTGCTAGACTAAGCAAAATGGAGAAAATCTAAAAATCACAGGTTCATGGTTGGTCATTGCACTGATCACAGTTCTTAAGTCTTTCAGAGATGTCTTTACAACACTATTATTTATTACATGTTATCTTCCCCTGCTGTGCATCAGTTCAGAGAGGTCCTTCCAGTTTCCTCTGAAGCCATTTCTTGTAATTTCTTATTACTCAAAAATTTTTATTTCATTCACTTACCATAATCTGTTGAACCATTCCTTAGCTGATGAGCACTCCCATAATTCCCTTTTGAAGCTCTGAAGCAGGTCCCTTCCCATAGTTCCCATCTTCTTGTGTTTTATCAATGATGACTACATTAAACTTGATGATGACTGCCTGAAGGGAACAGTGTCAGAGTAATGTCACTCTAAACTCCTAGTAATGGTGTACATCTGATCTTGTATCCCTTTTCTCAGGGTGGAGGCCTAAAGGCCTGCTGGTGGCTCATCTTCATGAACACAAGTCTGCAGTGAACCGCATCAGAGTCTCTGATGAGCATTCCCTCTTTGCCACTTGTTCAAATGATGGCACAGTGAAAATCTGGAACAGTCAGAAAATGGAAGGGAAAACAACAACCACAAGGTAAGGACAGCACAAGGTGGCACCTTTGAAGGAAAGCAGAAGAGCCTCCCTGACAGGGAATGGGGGCTGAACTGAAAAACAGCCAGATTCCAAAGTCAGTTTAAACATAAATTTAAAACTGCTCTACCTCAATTCCCTCATATGTTAAGGGAGAGAGATGATCTCTATGGTACCTTCACATTCAGAGATTTGGTAGTGACTCAGATTCTCTCAGTTAGTTCTCTTGAGTGATGTTTCCATTTTTTGTCCTGCCTTAAGTAACACATCACTGGGATGGTTGATGTGGGTGGGCTACTTTTGCCAGTAAAGTATTATTATTATGTGTGTGTGTACACGCAGACATTGCCTTCCCCTGATACCCTCCTCACCCTTTTCTTCAGGATTTAAGCGTGTACTGTTTTTAAAAATTTTGAGTATTAGGATGTTCAATTTGTCTATTAGTAGGTAATTTGGTAAGCTATAATTGTTATTTTTTCTTGCCTTGAGCTTAGTGTTTTCTTAATATTTCACTATTCCAACATGGATATATTCAGGCACCTATTATATCCATACACTTTTCCTTGGCTTAATGATACCATTTTGGAAAGCTGCTTTTTCTACTGTTGCTCATTTTCTACCTTCTCATAGTTATTTCTTTGATTCTTCTTTAATTCTTTCTGAATCTGATGTAGTCTTAGACAATTAAAGGAATGAATGCCTCAGGAGGCAGCCCCAAAGCCTGCTGGGTCTCTGTGTTCTCCTCTCTGTCCCTGCTGTAGGACACTGCAAACTCAGCTTGTTGAGGAGATTCTGGCAACATTCGGTAGTCTTGATTTCTCAGGTCACTGAATGCTTGATTTAGCTTGTTTTTCCTTATAAATGTTCCTTCTCATTTCATTTTGTAATTTACATGAGAGGAATTTGACTTAGTGGGTAGAGGACTAGACTGTGCAAATTCTTCAAATGCTCAACTAAACCTAACTAGGATTAGGCAAGTCATTGAGCTTCAGTTTTCTCATCTGTAAAATAGGGATCCTTACAAGCTTGTTGTGAGAATCAAATGAGGTCAGGTGCGGAGAGTACCTGAAAAACATAAAACTCAAGTTTCTGCATAAATTTGAGCTTTTAACATTGTTTTTTATTTCAACTTTTTTTTTTGGTAAAGATATTTTATTTTACTAATTATATGTAATACTAGTTTTCCACTTAGTTTTCTGAAGTTATAAGATCCAAATTGTCTCCTTTCCCTCCCCCTTCCCAAAGATGGTAAGCATATCATGCAAAACATTTTTCCATATTGTTAATTGTTGTAAGTGGGTACTCATCTGAAACCCAAACCCCAAGTAAAAACACAAATAACCGTAAATAAAAAATTGTATGCTTTGATCTGCATCCCAACTCTAACAGCACTGTCTCTGGAGGTGGAGAGCATTCTTTGTCCTGGATCACTGCATGATGAGTTGTGGAGTTGGGGGGAAATGAAGGAGAGGAACTAGACAGAGCCATTGAAGGAGCTGAGGAGGAGGGCAAAGCTGAGGCTGAAAAGATGTTCCCAACTTCCTAATGTGACTGCAGTGATTAAATGACTTGGGCAGGGCGGTAAATATCAAAGCTGCTTATATATTCTAGTGACATACTCTACTAGTATAGCCTAATTTTCATTATGGATTGGGGGCAGCTAGATGGTATAGTGGACAGAACTCTGCACCTGAAGTCAGGACAAACCCAAATTCAAATCCAGCCAAAGATACTTATTAGCTGGGTGACCCTGAACAAGGCACTTTACCTCTGTTTGCATCAATTTCCTCATTAAAAATAAAGGGATAATGATAGCAGTTATCTCTCAAGGTGTTCAAGGCTCAAATAGTAAGTGCTCTCTAAATGTTAGCTATTATTATTATTGCATAATATTGTATGTGGATAAAAGCCTCATTTTAAGCTGTGGTGAGACTGGATATTTGTTGCAGTTATTTTTGATAGCACGCACAGCATTTAGTCCTACACTTTATAATGAAGAAATGATTGTTGACTGAAGGAAAGACTGGAGAAAGAATTAATAAAAGAAAAATAAAGTGTTTCTAAATTGGTTACTGCATGCCTGGCCCTATGCTTAGTTTGGAGGATATAAACCCAAAGTAAGGAAAATCTGCTCATAGGAAGCAGATGTTCTAATAGGCAGATTAACAGCTACCAAGGAACAATAGCCCCAGAGGGGTATTTTATTTTGGAGATTGCTGGGGTTGGCTAGCAGACCCAGAGGAGGATAGATGACCCACCCTATCCAACAGGAGAGGCAGTATTGATTTTATTATGGTTCAAGAAATAGAAAACCAGAGAGGGGCACCCATACTGGTGATAGGAGGCTGGGAGTAAAATGAAGATGACCAGAGAGGAAAAGGATGGAGAGAGTTCATATTGGATGGTCTGTGTCTAATTGAAGTAAGAAGAACCAGTAATCTGTTGAGATTTAGTGAAATTTATAACCTTGTTTTTAATAAAATAGCATGTTTATCTTTGAGATATATGAGATATCTTTTGAGATATATATATATATATATATATATATAGGTAAGGATTCATGAATTTGTCCCTGTAACATTAATTGTTATTACAGGTCAATTCTGACGTACACACGTATTGGAGGACGGGTTAAGACACTCACGTTTTGCCAAGGCTCCCATTACCTGGCCATTGCTTCTGATAATGGTGCTGTGCAGCTTCTTGGAATTGAGGCTTCCAAGTTACCCAAATCTCCCAAAATACATCCCCTTCAAAGCAGGTATCATTCTCTCTTTACAATTTCTCTTTTGTTTTAAGAGTGGCTATATAGTAACCCTGGTATAACTTGGGCTTATATTAGATTAAGAGACTTTTGTCCTAAAACAAAAGTTGTTTATAAACTGGTGTTCAGTTTGAACTCATTGGTGTAGGTGTCATGAAAGTCCATGGAAAGGCCCCTTGGAGATTGTTTCATACAAACTGTACCTGGTCAGGGATAACCTTTGCCACATTCTCCAGGGTCAAGGGTACCTGGGAAGACAAGGGGACCTACTCCCTTTATTCCGAGGTAGCCCCTTCCCCTGGAACATCTAGTTGTGGGCAAGTTTTTCCTTAAATTGAACTGAAATCTTTTCTTTGTAACTTTCACCCATGACCCCTTTTGCCCAATGGGACTAATTTAGGTTCAAGTAAGTCTTCTCCCTCTAGTCTTCATAGGCCCTTTCTCCCTTTAACATGGCTCTTGTCTGCCTGTTTTCCCTGGGGTAACCATCACCACTTGTTTTAGTCAGAACTCACTTGGCATGGTCTCTCATCTCCCTCTCTACTGGTTCTTCTTTGGACAAGCTCTGGTTTGCTCATTTCCTTCCCAAAATGTGGCCCTTCAAGCTGAGCACAATTAGTCCAGATATCTAACGAGGAATATTGGGTAGAGCAGACCTGTGGAGATCCAGGGCCCCGTCTGAGGCTCTGGGGACACAAAAGGAGGAACAAGACAGTCTCACATTTTAATGGTGGGATTAAGGCATAAGACACAAATGCAATTTCATATATAGTTAATTCCTATAAGAGATTTTAAGAAGAGAAAGTTAGGGGTAAAGCAGTGCCTCCTGGACAGAATGGCACCCCAGCCACTGGTGACTATTCAGCAGGCTGAGTCCTAAGAGAAAACTCTTCTGGGCTTGGGAGGCCAGTGAAACAGAAGCCCCAGAATTAGTCTGGTGTTCTAACCACCTCCTTATCTTGGTGTGAAATAAAGGGAAATGTTCTGTATTAGTGGGACCCCTCTCCTCCAACATTGTCTGGCTCTTGGTAGAAAAGCTAAAACAAATCATGAGAAAGTAAAGGCAGCATTTAATATAATTACTTTTTTTAATAGTTGCCATAGAAATTTTCTACTTGAGATGTATACCCCCAATTTTGGGAAAGATCTTGAAGCAACTCAGAGTAAATAGTGTTAAGATAAGCCAAGGGAAACAGCTGCTTAGCTGCTTTTAGGCATGAAGTTAAACAAATAATGAGATTTGGCCAATAGGAAACCTGGGAGGAGATGACATCATCTTCATCTTCTGACAGATAGCAGGAAGCATCCATCTTCATCTGAAAATGGAAACTGACTAAGAAACTCACTAAGTAGTGAGGAAAGTCACTCCTTTCATTTTGTCTCTAGGATTTTAGATCAGAAGGAGGATGGGTGCGTTGTAGATATGCATCACTTCAACTCAGGGGCACAGTTAGTTCTGGCCTATGCCACTGTGAATGGCTCATTGGTTGGTTGGGACCTCAGATCTTCGAGTAATGCCTGGACATTGAAGCATGATTTGAAGTCAGGTCTCATTACCTCCTTTGCTGTGGATATCCACCAGTGCTGGCTGTGTATCGGTAAGCTGAATTTCACCCTACTGTTTGATGTTTGCTCGATAGTAAAGTAAATAAAAATTTATTCATTGCCTCCTCTGGCCTTTGACTTACTTATCCATGGTAATAGAAGTAG